>NC_142082.1:184229280-184529994 GCF_054644295.1 Miniopterus natalensis
GTCACCGGGCTTCAGGCACCAGCCGTAGTTCCCTGCGCGATGGGTTTGCTTAGCGTAGGGAGGGGCGGCTCTGGCACCCAGGTCCCAGCCTCCTCGGCTCAGCGGCGGGGGGAACCTCCCTGCCTGTGTTTTTTCTTCCTTGTGTGTTTTTTTAAAATATGTTTTTATTGATTTCGGAGAGAGGAAGGGAGAGGGGAGAGAGAGAGAAACATCAATGATGAGAGTCATTGATCGGCCGCCTCCTGCACGCGCCCTGCTGGGGGCCGAACCCGCAGCCCGGGCCTGTGCCCTGACTGGGAATCGAACCGCGACCTCCTGGGTCCTAGGTTTCTTGCTGGAGGATCTTTGTGGGCGGTTGTCACAGGGCCCCATCTCCGGTATCTGCGGCAAGAGGAACCACTCTCAGTGGGACGCTTTCGGAATTTGAGCAGGAGAAACTTGGGCTGAGCCGGAAGCGACAGAGATCGATGGGGAGGGAACAGGGTGGCCGAAGCCGGGCGCCCCGGGGGCTCCCCCAGAAACCCCCCCACATTTTGGGTGTGGGCACGAGGAAGCCGAGCTGAGCTCCCGGTCCGCCCGGGGGGACTTGGCGGGGTAAACGGCGTCTGTGACACAGCCAGCTCCGGCAGGATACCTGGACAGCGGCGGGAAACGCCTGGCGTCTCTGAGCACAGGCCCAGGGGCCACCGTTCGATGTCGCTCAGGGAGAGAGGCAGTGGACTGGGATGGTTCACGCGGTGGCAGGTGGCCAGCAGACCTGTGTGGCGATCGCCTTGCAAGGTGTGTGCATGTAGATCACTACACGGTAAACCCGAAACTAATATAATGCTGTGTGCCAGCGAGACTTCAGTACTTTTTTTGGCGAACCCTCACCCAGGGGTATTTTTTTCCATTGACTTTTAGAGAGAGTGGGAGGGCGGGTGAGAGGGAGAGCGAGCGAGAGACACATCGATGTGAGAGAGACATCGATGGGGCCGGGGACCGATCTGCAACCCGGGTGCATGCCCTTGCCCTGGAAGGGCACCCGCGGCCTCATCACACCGGCTGGCGCTCTAGCCACTGAGTCACACCGGCCAGGACTAGACTTAAGTTAATTTTTAAAAATGGGGGGAGAGTGGCAAGAGGAGCCGGAGCAGGGCGGAGGGCCGTGCGGGTCGGGACGCCCCCTCCCGAAGGCCGTCCCTCCTCACAGCCACGGCCCTGCGTCCTGCACAGTGGCCACAAGCACTGCCTGGCCGGCAGCGAGACGCCGGCCCCGGGGACCCGCGCTGAGACCGGGGGGCTGTCCAGTGGCTGGGGGGGGTGCTCCTTCTGCCCCTCCCCCAGCTCCAGCACCCCGCGGAGTGAGCGCCAAGGCGTCTGCGCCTCCGCAGTCTGGGTGGCTGAGCTCCCGCCTCCGCCTTGTTTCTGGTGTTTCATCCCGTTGTCGTGGAAACGGCTGACAAGTGTTCCTCTTTAGCGCGGGCCCTCCCCACGGGAGACGCCGCGTGGGGCGCGGGCCTCCTGTCTGTCCGCTCAGGATGGAGACAGGGAGTGGGACCCGGGCCACCTCTGGGACCCTGCACCTGCCTGCCCGCAGCCGGTCTCTGGGCCGGGCCGAGATCAGACTTATCGGAGGCCGAAGTCCGCTGTCCCTTTCCCGAGCCAAGTCAACGTGGCCGCGTGGCCACACGGCATGGACACTCCCTTCCTTCCTTCCCCAGGCCCGCGGGTCCGTTTCCTGGGGGGCAGCCTGCTTGTCCGCGATGTCTTGGGGGTGAAGAAAAAATAGCGTTTTGTGGTCACCAGGGCTCTATCGCTTAGGGACAACCCCGTCCCCCGCAGCCCTATCCCCTGCCTTCCTCGCAGCCCCCTGAAAGGGCCTGTCCCTCGAACCGCAAGTCACGGTGGTGTCCCTGCCTCATCTATATGTGAGCTCGGCGTGCGTGTCCTCGCCTGCCTGCGCCTCCGGCCCCTCCGCCTCCAGTGAGTGCCCCCCACCCCTGCTCTCCCTGGTCATTTTCGGCAGACGCGAAGCCCAGGCCCACCCGTGTTTCTCCGCTGCTCTGTGGGGGGCAGGTCGTTCCGACAGAGTGGGCCCCGGCTGGCCGCTTGGCTTTTCCCAGGAAGGCGTCCTTGGTTTGAGGGGAACGGGGGGAGGGGCCCCTGTGGACGAGCCCCGGCTTGTGGGGCGAAGCGTGCTGGGAAGTTGCCATCGCCCTGGTGGGCCGTGGGGTCTCTGGGCCTCGGGGAACGGTGTTTGGAACATTTTCAGCATCAAATTGCAATTAAGGTTTTTTTAGGGGTGACTCTGATACGACTGGTTTCTCTTCCGTCATCATTTGACCTGTCTTCAGCCCTTTAACCCGCTGGGCTGGGCTGGCCTCTGGCTGCTCTTGTCACCCCTGGACAAGAGATTCGTCCTCTGTTCTCTGGGAGGCGGCAGACCATGGAAGGGGCTTTGCGCCGGGCGGCCTGGGCTGAGCCCCGCTCTGTCGTTATTAGCATGGTCGTGGCAGTCGGCGGTCACTCTGATCCTTGGTTTTGCCACCTGGGAAATGGGGACAGTGGTACAGGGGATGTGTTCTGAGCTTTGTAGGCCCCAGGGACTGTCCTAGTCTCTGTCTCGTGCAGTCCTCTTAACAACTTTATTTTACAGTTGAGGAAACTAAGGCCCAGAGAGGCTAACTAACCTGCCCAAGGTCACTCAGCAAATGGGGACAGGAGTCAGGGGTGTAGCTGGAGCTCTTAACCCCCCCCCCCGCGTCTCCTGAAGACCTGCTGGGGGGGCTGAGCGAGATGCTGGTTATCCGAATGCTGGTTCTGACACTGAGAACGCTCCCAACCGATGCTCCTTCCGTGTCCGGTGGGACCAAGAGCACATTTATTCTGGGCTCTGCCTGGCATGTCCTTACAGAAAGGGACGCTGGTGTCAGGTCCACGGGGACCAAGATAGGAGGCTCCCTCAAGGAGGTCGCAGGCTGACGTTTGCCTCCGTCGCTCATGTTCTTTTGAGCAGGTTTTGAGGGCGTGCGGGGCCGTTTCTGGAGAGGCCCCCTTGAAGGAGGCGCCGAAGGAAATGGGACGCGGAGCCTCTTGGCTCTCCAGGGACAGTGGACCTCGCAGTAACAGGCAGAAAGTGATGCACCCAGGCCAGGGGGCCCTTGGGGCAGTGCAGGGGGGGATGGCTGTGAGGGGCTCGGGGCTCTGGGAGGGAGGCTTCCGAGAAGGAACCAACCCGCCCGCCAGCCGCCCGCCTCCGGGCCTGGGGTAGACTTCGCTCCTCTCACTCTTTCTAACAGAGGGGCTGGATGTCTGAGTTCTGTGCCCTCCCCTGGGAGAATCACCGCATAGAAGAGCATAGTCAAGGCTCTGAGAAGTCCTGCAGTAACAGACATCTGTTTAGTTCTGCTTCACCCGAATTTCCTCCGCTTCCCAGTCCTTGGCTTAATTTGACAGACCTATGAGGACCACGTCCATGGCCCTCGCCTGGGCAGGTGTTGCCGGGGGCCAGGGATCTTGCTCGTATCCATCCAGCTGTTTTCCAGGTCCTGTTGGAAAAACTTAATTTAAAAGCTGTATCCAGTGTGTTCTCTCTGAAGGTCCATTAAGTTTACTGTTAGGAAAGTGTCCCTGGGCTCGAAAGCCTGGGGACCTGAGCTGAGAGCCCTCCCCCCACGTGGCTCCGTGGCCACCTGCCCCACTCCCACGTGTCGCTCAGCCGCCCCTCCCCCCAGCCCGGCTCCGCCTTGGCTCCCAGAGGTCTTTGCTGGAACAGCTCTTGTCACCAGCCTGTTCGTCGCCCCCTTGCAGGCCTGCTGTCTGCTGTGTGTGAGGATGCGGAGGTTACAGTCGGGCTCGAGCCAGGGAGGCGCGTTTATTCCCGATGCTCCCCTGGTGGGTCGAGGGGCTGTGGGCACTTTCCTTGACTTCCCTGAGCTTTATTTTCCTCATTGGTGGAACGGCGACAACTGAGGTGCCCGCTCGCTGCGTCAAGGGCCCGCGGCCCTCCACACCTGTCCCAGGGGCGGTGCCCGGAGAGCCAGGCAGCTGCTGCCCTGTCGCCACCCTGTCGCCGCCCTCCTGGCTGTGTCTGCCCCTCCCCCCGACCTCTTTACCTGCTTTCAGAGGCCCGAGACTGTAGGAACTTTCTAAGATTTCTGAAACGTCCTTGACGCCCCAGGTTTGTTCTTCTGCGGACAGGACTTTGTAGTCGGGTAGACTTTGTTCCAGTGTGACTGTCACCATTCGCTGCCTCTCCTTCGCAGGTCACCTGCGCCCTGAGCCTCTGTTCCCGGGGTGGTCGTGGCACCCCTGTCCCCGGCTGTCAAGAGCCTGAGCTCATGTCAGAGGGCGTGGGGAGGGCTGGCCCTCACTGGAGACGGATTTCCTCCCCTCCGTGGCGCTGGGAGAAGCCTCTGTCCCCACGCCGCAGGCTCTCTCGCCACCCTTTGTGGTTGGGGGTTTCAAGTGAGGCGTGGAGTGGGGCAAGGGAAGGGAACAGAAGGAAGAGCTGGCAGTTTGCTGTTCGGGACCTCAGAGGTACCCTCCCTCTTCCTGGCTTATAAGCCATCCTCCTGCTCCAGGACGACCCGGAGCGGAGGGACACACTTCTCCTACCCGCCGGGAATGCAGGGGTGGGGGTCTGTACCCTCTCCCTCCTCCCTGCAGGCCAGGCTCCTTGAAGATGTGGCTCCGAGGCTGCCTCCTCCGGGAAGCCTTCCCGGACTGCCACCCGTTCCCTCTCGGGTCCCCAGCATTCTCACATACCTCCAGTGTGTGTCTCCTGGATGCCGAGGCCCGAGGCCCGGGCCTGTGTCCGAGCCCTCGCCCCGCAGGCCAGCACCGGGCCTGGCGTCGGCTCCCGTCCCGTGAGTGGCTGAGTCGGATGAGTGGATACGGAGGCACATCTCGCCCTGGTTCTGTGATAAGATGTGTGTGCAAAGCCAGACTTCTCTTACTACGTGAAGGGACTGTAACGTTAGAAGAATCAATATAGTCTCAGCCCCTTTCCCCAGCCCGGCTCGACACCCCTCAGACACCAGCTGCAAATAGAGGGAAGGGCTGAGGGAAGACGTGCGTCCCCCTGGTTGTCTTCTGCAGGTGTGATGTTGCTGTGCCGCCGGAGGCAGGACAGGCCTTTGGAATTCGGGGTTCGCTCGCTCAGACATGTTCATCGCTTGTAGCAGGCTCAGAGGAGGCCAGGCGGGGACCCCTCTCTGAAAGGAGGAAGCAGGGGCCCCCGCAAGCTGGGGGGTGACCAGCCGCTTCTTTCCCTCCAGCCGCGCAGGTGACCAGCCCGCACACAGTAGGCCCACAATACCTCTTTGCTGAGCGTTTGAGGGCCTACTCTGTCCTTAGGCCCCGGGATTGGAATCCGTGGCTCCGAAGGAGGTGTGGTTATAACGCGCCCCTCCTCGGATTCAGCGCCGGGCGCTGAGGGGTGTCTGGTCAAGCTGGAGACGGACAGTTGTTTAAAACACACAATAGTAGCAGAGCGTGATGGCTTCAGGGCGGGAGGGAGCAGGGTGCCATGCTGGCGCCCAGGGGACTTTGAGGTGGGGGTCCTGGCAGGGCTCTCTGAGAGCATGAGAGAGGGCCGGTCCCCTAAACCCAGGACGAGGCTTCTGCTGACAGGGAGCCTGGCCGCAGGGAATAAGCCCCGTCGTTCTGAGCCCCGGGGTGCATCCCGCTGCTCGCACAGCTGCCTGGGTGAGCAGAGCTGGCAGAGGCAGGTCCCTTGGCACTGTGACCCTGGGCTCAGGTCAGTGAGGCCTCCAGGCAGCAGCTGTCGGCTGCACAGGATGTCAGCTGCACGCTTGGCTGGTCTGGCCATCCCTGTCTGCCCCCAGCTGTCACCAAGTGACCAGAGCCCTCACCCTGCGGAGCCCACGAGCTTCCTCGGGGACAGAGGCCGCCTGGTTGCCAGGACAACCAGAGGTGGGAGGCCTGGGTCTCAGGCCGGTGGCGAGTAAGGACCAGGACAGGCTGACCCAGCCTGCGGGGAGCAGGGGGATCCCGCTAGGGCCCGGCCTCTGCTGAAGGAAGGGGGAACGGCGGGAGAGTGCCGGGGGTCACTCGCTGTCTCCTCCAGTTGCCTGCTGCAGCCCTGCTGGGCAGTGTGGGTGTTGGAGTCTGGCCGAGTGCCGGGCACAGGGGGTGATAACAAAGATGGATGGACTGACTGGACACGGCTGCAGAGTCGCTCCTGCCCTGGGTGCCCGCCTCGTGCCCACGCCAGATGGGAGAGCAGAGGACAGAGGAGTCCAACCGCCCCACCCGTGGGCTCCTGGGGCTGGAGGCGGCGTTGTGGGGGGCTGAGTGGCAGCGGGCGAGGCCTTTCCTGTGCGGGGTCGGGAGGTGGGGCCCTGCCCAGCAAGGTCCCAGAGGCTGAAGGATGCCCCGCCCCTGCTTGTGCATATAGTTAGTGCTTATGGTTTGCAGAGCACAGGACAGTCCGGATGAGGTGGGGACATGAGGCCCGGTCCCCAAGGGATTCTGCACACCTGTGTAGACATGTCGGGAGCCCTCACCCGTCCAGCTTCTGGGCCTCCCAGGTCAGCTCCGTGGTCTGCTCTGCTCACCTCTTCGTGGGTCACTCTCTGAGCTGGGGCCGTCCTGGGCATCCAGCAGGGTCTGCCCTGCTCACCTCTTCGTGGGTCACCCTCCTGGCCGGGCTGTCCTGGGCACTATAGGGTGCTGAGCAGCATCCTGGCCTCTGCACACAAGATGCTGAGCTGTCTCAGACCAGAGCTGTCTCAGGCAGTGCCACCTGTCCCCGAGGGGGGTTGTCCCTGGCTGAGAACCTCCGAGCTAGGAGGAGGCTGCCTCCATGGATAGCGTCCTTGGGACCCCTCACCCCCAGGGGTGGGAGAGCAAGGGACGGGATGACCCCTGGCAACCTTTCCCCCAGGCCCTGGGGACATGGGTGCCTGAGATCTGCCTGGAACATGCACCTGCACACACATGTACACACGCACACGCACGCACACATGGGCACACACGTGCACACGTATCTTGTGACCCTGAAAGGTCCCCCTGCTGCTCTTTTTTTAAAAAATAAACTATTTTTCAGAGCCGTTTCAGGTTCCCAGCAATGCTTAGAGGAAGGTACAGAGTTGCCCATACACCCCCCCCATGCACAGCCGCCCCCACAACCAACCTCCC
Organism: Miniopterus natalensis; assembly: GCF_054644295.1. Classification (NCBI taxonomy): domain Eukaryota; kingdom Metazoa; phylum Chordata; class Mammalia; order Chiroptera; family Miniopteridae; genus Miniopterus; species Miniopterus natalensis. The sequence continues at coordinate 184,236,427 of NC_142082.1, forward strand.
CCAGCAGAGTGGCGCCTTCCTCCAGTTGGTGGACCTACACCGACGCGTCATTGTCATTCACAGCCCACAGGTCGCCTGTTTGTGGAGGTGCCCATCTGCCCGCAGGCGGGACTCCTGCCGGTCGGCCCGTCGGCTTGCACAGGTGGGAACCGGCCGCTAGAGGGCGCCGTCCTGGCGTTTCCCGCCAGCTTCTCCCCAAATTCCCTCCCAGCTGAGCTTTTCTGTGGCAGGTGCAGGCCGCCAGGTCTTTTTTGTTCTTTAATGACTTAATGACTTAATTTTCTTATTTCCTCAGCAGAGCACACGTCGGACTTCCCTGGGTACAGTGGGACATTACTGATCAGATTAATTAATACAAGTTCTGCGGCATGGGGCCGCCGGGGCCGGCGAGCTCGCTTCTCGGGGCCCGTTCTTTCCCGCGAGCCGTTTGCGCTTTATTAAGCCAGTTCTCAGCGGGCGGGCCCCGCGGGGTGCCACCAGCGACTCCGTCACCTCCATCCCGCAGCTGGGCGCGAGGGGAGATGTCGGGGCCACTTTTTGGGTAATTCCGAGTTTCTTTTGGGTTTTACGCCCCCCCCCCACCCTCTGCTTCCTCTAGACATGTCGTTGATTGATGACAGGCTTTCACGGCCGGCGACTGAAATCGATTTCATGTGCTTAACACCGCCACCGTTGACTGGTAGAAATGGGACAAAGGTGTCATCCCCCAAGTCACGGGAACAGAGTGCTCACGCCCAAGAATTTGCCACCAGATTGGGGTGAGGTTGGCCTGGATGGAGCGGTTGCCAGGCACATTAGCTGAGCGGGGAGGGGGGCCTGAGAAAATGGGAGGCAAAGCAGGATGGCCCTTTTGGGGGTCAGGAAGGCTGGCTTCGGGGGTGGGTCCAGCTGTCCATCAGAGGGGTGGGGGTAATGGGACACGTGCCCCAGAGCTCCAGAAGACATGCACTAAACGCTGGCAGCCCTCGCGGTGCCTGGGGAAGCCGCGCGCTCACAGCTGCCCGGATGGGCACCGCTGCCTGGCAGGGCCCGCTCGGCCGCCTTCGCCTTGGTCTGCACCTGCAGTTTCATTTCCCTGAGTCACTGGACACTTCCAGGCCTCCCGCAGGCTCCGCAGCTCCCTTCCCCGGTCACCTGTCCCTGCGGCTGGCGGCCGGCCCTGGCTCACGCCTGCGACCCTGGGAGGCACTTTGCACTTCTCGGATGTGGTGTGGGGTCGGCACTGCCAGGCGCTGTGTGGAGACGGAGCTCTGTGATAACTCAGTCCACTCAGTGTCTGTTTTAGATGCTCAGCAGTCGTGTGGAGATGTTCGTGGTGATGCCTGAGCAGTAACTGAGGGCCTTGGTCGCACCCAGCGTGCGGGGAGGTGGGGGTTTCAGGTCTGGGTGTTTGGTGACCTGGTGAGCGGTTTCCGACTGTGGCCATTTCATGCCTCTGCACTGGCGGGTGACAGGCTTTCAGGATCCCGTCCGATCCTGTCCCGCTCTGGCCAGCACACGTGGTGGGGTCTCCGCTGTGCCCTGGGCCCTCCCCTGGGGCTCAGGAGTGATGGGACTTGACCTCCACTTCTAGGCGTTTATAACCCAGCAGCCAGACACCCACGGGCCCCCGGGTCACAAACTCCGGAGGTCCGGTCGTCTGTGAGCTCACGGCTGGGCCTGGCAGCCCCGCTGGTTCGCTGGGCCAGCTTGTCGACCAGGTGACGCTAAGCCCTCCCAGTTAACCCAGCGCAGGTGCTGGTGACAGCCGGGGGGGACGGGAGACCCCACATTTACACTCGCTCGGCTGACTACCTCCACACACACACCATCTTGTTAAATTAGTCGTCATGACAACCTCGGCCAGGTCCGGTAATTGTCCCCCTGCAGTGGAGAGACGGGAAGATGGGAGGAATCAAAGTGTGTGCCCGTGGCCCCTGGGCCATTCTGTGATGGGCCCCCAGGCCTCCTCTCTCCTATCCTATGGGCACCGCACGGACCCTGGGCCCGGGGGTTTGGAGGAGACGCAGATGCCTCTTCCAGGGCCGTAGAAGAGGGGAATTTGCAGCAAAGAGTGTGGTGCGCTGGGCCGCCTGGCAGGCGGCTGTGGGCTGTGGCGCTCCCGGGGGGCGCCGGGGGGGGGCGCGGAGGTGCCGGGGCTCCTCAGCGGACGGTGGGGCGGGTGCCCCCGGCGGGGTCTGGACTCTGTTTTGGGAGCTGGTAGAGGATGGGCTGGGCCGTGGGCAGAGGAGGGACCTGGTGGGCCTGTGTCCCAGGACACAGCCCTGCCTGAGACACTGGGAGCCCGGACCCGGGAGGCAAGCACAGCGCCCTGGCCTTCCACGGCCCCGGCCACGATCTGGGCCCTGAGGGCCTCCCTGCCACACTCGGGGAGGTGACTCGAATAAGCTGACCCGCTTGCTTTCTGTCTGGAACACTGAACGAGCCGGCGATTGTCCCTGAAGGAGCAGCGTCCTCAATGAGGGAGGGGCCCCGTCGCTCCGTGTCCTGGTTCCCGCTCGCCGGGCGGTTCATGTGCAAACCCGGGCGTTTAAGGGCCACCGGGAAGTCTGTCCCCCGGTTCTCTTCCCGCACGCGATTCGTTCTTCTGGGGCGCCCAGGGAAAGGGGAGGAAAAGCGGGCGGACTCTCCGGCCGGGGTTGTCTGTGTGACGTCGGCTTCTGAGCTCCAGCGTGTTTTGTGTCTGTTCCAGCAACGCTCGATCTGCAGAAGACCTGCCTTTCCCCGGGCGGTGAAGGCTCGGTTCTCGGGGCCCCGCCTGCAGCAGGCGGCAGAGTGTGCGCCCCAGCAGACGGGTCAGGGCCGTCACTCCAGGGGCAGCTTGTCCCAGTAAGTCCCCCATTGCAGAGTGGAGCCCTCCCCCCGCCCCCCCGAGTCCCAACCCTCTGCATGCCTCTCACAGGAGCTGGGTTTGGTGACTTGTGTCTGCCAGGCTAATGTAAGCCTAAGGAAAGTCTTTACCACCCAATTAAGTGGCTGGACGTGGAATGTTTTGCAAGAATAGTCTGTTCCCAGTTCTTCTCACTTTACGTTTCTTCCCCCAATGCTCGATCCGGCTCCATTTTGCCTGTGTAAGCACATTTATAGTCATTCATTCATTCACTCATTCATTCCCCGGATATTTATTGAATGCTTGTCATGTGCCTGGTTTTGTGCAGGATTCAGGGTCACCGACAGCGCCTGGCTCCTCTGCACCCCTGGCGGGCGGGGAGGCGGGCACACCTCACAACTGCGTGACAGGGACAAGGGTGTGTGGTTGTCACGTACACAGGGAGCTGCGGGAACCCGAGGAGCGGCCCTGACTCCACCCAGCGGTGGGCGCCCAGAGAACGCTTTCCTGATGAATCTGGGGGACAGGGTGGAGTTAGCCAGATACGAAGTGAGGGGCATTTCAGGTGGAGGGGACACTTGGGGCACAGGTGTGAAGACACGGATAGTCCAGCCTGTCCCCTTCAGAAGGTGGGTGTGGAAGCCCCGGAGCTGCAGCCCAGTAGGTGAGGGGAGGGGTCTGCTCACCAAGAGTGTTTGGGTGCCACTGGGAAGGGTTTGAGCTTTACCCTGGAGCCAGTGGGACCCACGGAGTGCTCTCCACCTGGGAGGGACGTGGCCAGCTTTGTGGGACCCACGGAGTGCTCTCCACCTGGGAGGGACGTGGCCAGCTTTGTGGGACCCACGGAGTGCTCTCCACCTGGGAGGGACGTGGCCAGCTTTGTGGGACCCACGGAGTGCTCTCCACCTGGGAGGGACGTGGCCAGCTTTGTGCGTCGGAAGGGCTGCTACATCAGACAGGACGTAGCCTGCAGGTGCCCGAAAAAACAACTCAGAGGATTAAGAACAAAATGGGATTCCTTGGTGCATTCGACAGAAAGGTCCAAAGGATGTTGGCCTCAGGTAGGGCTTGATCCAGCACACAGACTGTGTCGGTCAACTGTGTTCTCTCGGCTCTGTTGACCTAGCGCCTTCGTTTCCAGGTTCTGTGTGGTGATAAGAGGATGGGGCAGCTTCCACCTGCATCCCTTCTGGGTCAAGGCCAGTGGGAAAGAGTGCCTGTCTCAGTTTACATTCCTAGTCAGTCTCCTGGTAGCTGTGGATGCTACTTGGGTGGAACCTGTCCCTGACTTGATAACTGTTCTGAGGAGTGCAACGTGCCGATTGGCTCAGGCCTGGGATGGGTGCTCCGCCCGGGGTGGGGGCAGAGCCCAGCCTGGAGTATAAGGCCTGAGAATGGTGGCTGGAGAGGCTGGTTCCCTCCAAGGGAAGGCTGGGTCCTGTTTGACCAGAAGGCGAGTGGATGTTGGGGAGGAGAAACAATTCACGATGGTCCCCTGCAGAAAGGGAGAGGCTGAAGTGGGGTGGGGACCCCTGCAGGCCCGGACAGCTCAGCAACCTGGTCCTGAATCCAGCTTCTTTGCCTCGAGAAGCCTACCCTTGCCCCAGGGGCTGCAGGCCTCAGGACAGGCTCAGCTCAGGCAGGCAGCCTCGCCTCCTTCCGCTCTGGTCTCCTTCCCTCTGGAATTGACTGCCACCTTATTTGGGCCTCTGCACACACCCTGTCAGGGCATCTGTGTGTTGTATGGTCTTTTAACTTTATTTTTATTTCACAAGTAACATGTGAACACAGTTGTGGCAAAGCCTCCCCCAGTTTCCTCCATCCCTTCTGTCACGTGTCCCTTCAGAAGTAATGCCTCTCTTGTCATTTTGGAGCGTGTCCTTTCACTTCTTTTTATGTGCATTTCGATGTGGACACAGCAACGTAGAGCTTTGAGTTTTCTGATTGCACTTTTTACGTAAACATCGTGTATTGTTTTGAAACCTGCATTTAAAACGCTACGCTGGGAAATGGCCTGCACTTGATTAATTGTACATTTGTTCCTTGAAAACCTCGGTGCCCGGAGCTGGGCGAGCCCGTTGGGTGGAAGCGGCCAGGACACATCCTCCCCATGTCTCCTGCCTGTGCCAGCCTCTCCCAGCACGTCACAGCCCCTGTTGGCCAGCGACCAATGTTTGTTAGATCCAGAGGCTGTGATGAAACCAAGGCTGGCTGCCGCCTGAGCAGGACGGATCTTCAGCTTCGAGCTCTTGCTGTGGGGTCAGTCGTGCCTGTTGACCTCCTTTAGATTCTGCCTTGTTGAAGTGCTCCCATCGTTATTTGAGCCTCTAAACTTACTACATCTCAAGAAATTGGATGGGACCTTGTGCCCCTGTAGCACAAATCCCCTAAATCAGGTGTTTCGGCGGCAGTCGCGGTGCTTTGATATCCCTGTGGGCTCGTCAGCACTCGCCCTGCAGTGAGAAATTGCAGCGGATTAACCCCACGTAAATACCCGGAGCTGACTAGGGTGGGCCCCCACCCCGGAGCTGACTAGGGTGGGCCCCCACCCTGTGCGACAAGACCAGGATCCGGTCCTCGGCACAAACGGAACGGGTTGGGCACCTTAAAGATTAAGAGGGTCTTTCTTTTTGTTTTGTTTTTTTTAAAAGTACCAATTTTAAAAAAATATATCTTTATTGATTTCAGAGAGAGGAAGGGAGAGGGAGAGAGAGAAACATCAATGAGAGTCATTGATCGGCCGCCTCCTGCACGCCCCCTGCTGGGGATCGAGCCCGCAACCCGGGCCTGTGCCCTGCCCGGGAATCGAACCCTGATCTCCTGGATCCTAGGTCGACGCTCAGCCGCTGAGCCGCGCCGGCCGGGCTGCGCAGATTGCTGAGAGTCATCTCCCTCCTTCCCACGCTGGGTCGGGAGGGCGGCGCTCTCTCGGGGACCGTGTGTCCTCACTGCCTTGCTGCGGACAGGACACTGCCCTGCGTCCGCCGCGACCCCGGGAATCCCGGACGTTGAACCTGCAGCTCGCAGCCTCACGTTTCAAGGCCTTCGCGAGTGTGTCGGCCCGGAAACAGTTCGGCCCTTTGAGTGATGGCCGGCCGCTGTCCTGCTCTGCGTATCTTTGAAACCGGGAAGGGGTGTCCTGCGCCGCCCCCAGCCCCCCGAGTCTGTGGGCGTGTGTCAGGGTCCTGGCGTCCGTCTCTTTCGGGCCTCATCTAAACCCCACTGAGCTGTGAAACCTTCCCATGAAGTGCCATTTGATTTATTTCCGGAGGACCCGGGCTGCTTCGGAGACCTTCACGGCTGATGAATTTAACTGTCCCGATAAATTACGGCTTCTGCAAAGCGGCGACCCCTCAGCGCAGATGGAAGCGTGAGAACTCTTGGAAAGCTCTCCCTGCGCGGCGGGGGCCGGACGCCTCATTTAGCAGGGAGCCTGTGGGCGCCTCGGAGACGCTTGGATGTGGGGGGGCTGAAGGAGACGCGCCTTCTCTACCCGCCTCCCCTTCCCGGCCCCCCGAGGACCGCGCCGTCCCTTTGAGGGGGGTCAGGCGGAGCTGGAAGCCGCTCTGCCCCCGAGGGCTGGTTAAGCGCCCCAGGTTCGCTCAGACGCCGGCGGGGGAGGAGAGCGTCTTGTCGCTTTGATCCTGGTTCAGACGAGGGGCGCTCTGAAAACTCTCCCCCCATCCTTTGTTCTGCGCGAAAACCAGGACGAGCGTACCTGGCGCGCAAGCCCCCGCTGGCGACAGAGCGTCTCCGCTGTGCTGCGATGACACACTTAAGAGATGTCAGGAGACGGAGTTGTCACAGCTCGAGCCTCCGAGGCCACGTTCACCCCCCACCAGGCCTCGTCCTCCTCGCTGAGCCCCCAGCAGGCGAGCCTCCCGCCGTGAGCTCCCTGCGCCCCATCTTCGCAGGGGGCGGGCGTCGTGACCCCCCTCCCTGCCCTGGCGCCCCTGGCACGGGAAGGCGAGAGCTGCGCGTCCCCCCTCGGGAGCCCTGCGCTGCGAGGCAGCCGCTTTCAGAGTTGTCTTTTCCTAATAATGTCAAAAGGAAAAAGGGAAAAAAAAGCTGCCTAAAAGCTTTTTTTTTTTCCTTTGGAAAGAACCTGGGTATAAATAAATACAGAAGTGAAACCCATGCAAAGAAAAAGATTAAAAACAGAACATGAAAGGCGGAACCTTTGCGCTTGGCCCGGGGTATAAATGGCAGCTCTCCGGGGACGCTCTCCAGTGGCCAGGTTTCCGTGTTTTTCGGCCTCTCTTCCATTTTATGTGGTTATAGCTCCCGTCGGGAGAGGTGCTCTCGTTTTCGGCCTTGCCCAGGCTCCGGGTGGAGTGATGGAAAGAGAGCGAGCTTTGGACACACGCAGGTGTCCATGCGCCCGGCCAGCGCCGAGGGCCAGCGTTTGCTGAGCGCTTACCGCCCGCTGGCGTCCTTCAGGGCGCTCGCCGCTTTCGGTGGAAACTGAGGCGCAGAGCAGTGAGGTGCCTGCCCAGCATCCCCCAGCCCGTCGGCGGCCAAGCCACGATCTGAAACCGGCAGGCTGGCTCCAGGATCCTGAGCCCCTCATCACGCCGCTCCTCAAATGCATTTAAAGACCTACTGTGCGTGTCGGAGCTGAGTTAGCACCGGTGTGCGCAGACGGCGCAGGAGAGAGAGAGTGACAGGGCCGAGTGACTTGAACTGGGCAGAGAGGAGTCCTGGGTAGGTGTGGAGCACCCAGGAAGGCTTCCTGGAGGAGGTGGCCAGTAAGCTGAGACTTAATGTTTGGGTAAGACTGAGCTGTGGACAGTGAGGGCAGGACCGGGTAGAACCAGGCTGAGTCCTGACCCCAGGGCTCCCTGGTGGTGTATCTCAGACGCCTTCACCCCTAACAGACGCCGACCCAGCCAGGACCCAGCTGCTGCCTCCCAGACTGGGTAGGAGATGAGATGAATGAACCGTATGGAAGGTGCCTGGCACACAGTGCCCAGGAAATGTTAGTGGCCCTCTTCCGCTTTCCCAGTGACAGGCAGGACACTTACTGTGTTCTGCGAACGCACACTGGTGGCCCCTGCCTGGCCCACAGAATGTGACTTGTTTGCTTACATGTATAAATTGGGGGAGTCTATACCAAACCCAGATTTCCAGCTTTATTTGAAAACTCCTAAGATCTGGTGACCGTGGCCTTCCTATCCAACGCTCTCCCTTGGCTCTCTCTTCTGCCCTGGCCCCACCCCCCCTCTCTGACCCTCCGGGCATCCCCAGCCCCGTGTCCGCTGTGTGGCCCGCGGCCGCGGAGCATCGCCCCGGGAGGTGGGCTTGGCCGCAGCGGGAACGCCTTGGCCTTGGCTGCCTCGTGCCTGGCCGTTGGGTTCCGTGTGGGCGAGGGATCCATCTCCGACCAGGGGCGACACTTGCACTCAGTCCCCAGCCTGAGCGCGGAGCCCCGCCCGCCCCTTTGAGCACCCGCGCCCGCTGTGCACACCCACCGGGCGTTGGGATCTTTGTCCATGACTCAGGACAGCTGGGATTTCACGTCTTTGAAGTGTTTCCCTTGCTGGCAAGTGGACCGGTACTTAAAAAACCCAAACATTCCTGGACTCATGGGAAGCTCCTGAGCCAAGTGCCCCTCAGAGAACCTGGGCTGGGAAAGAGAGCAGAGTCCCCAAGAGGCATCTGTGAACCCGCCCGTGGTTCAGCTTCGACGTGGACGCCACGTGTGGCTTCCGGAATCGGCTCTGATATGTCACCCAAATGCTTTGCACAGAGTCCCAAGGTCCCTTCTCTGGGTTCTTGGTATCTTTCAAGGCCGCATTCACTAACTGCCTCCTCCAGGAAGCCCTCCGTGGTTCTCCCTGGGACGAGGGACCTCCCCTTCCTCTTCATCACTCATTCCTCATTTGAGCCCGTCCCGGAGCACCCGTTTGCCCACACCTGTGCCTCCCCCTCTCAGAGCTGGTCCTCAAGCAGGGGCCGGGTGCTCTCAGTCTCACTAACTCCCCGGAACCCCTGGCCGTGGGGGCTGCTGCCGTCCCCACATTACAGCCACACCCCAGCATGTTGGCGAAGTGGGATTTGAACCCCAGGGCTCCGTGGCCACCGACCCGGCTCGGGACAGTGGTGCTGGGAGAGTCCAGGGAGGTCCCTCCCTGCGGTCTGCCTGGGACCCCTCCTCCTGGCCTGGGGTCCTTGTTATCCTCAGGGCCTGATGCTGAGGAACTGGAGCCGGGGCGGGTCCGGGAGAGCATTTCTCGCTGATTAAGGTCTGAGATCCTGGGCCCTGTTCAGTGTTACCTTTGATGTTCAGGGCGGTGTGGAAATTGTGGTTTCCTGTGACCCAGTTTCTGTGCTTTGAAAATGCTGACCCCTTTCTCCCTCCGTGCACTCTTCCTGGGAGCACTTTTATGTCCCCGGGGCTCTGCCCCTCCCGCCAGTCGCCCCGGCACACGTCCCATGGCCACGTGAGGGGACAGCCTGCAGCCGGAGGCTCCCTGTAGTGCCTCACCTGTGCCCCGAGCCCACCTGCAGGGCCTCTGGCGGTGAACTGAACGGTCAAAACCAGCCTCGACTGAGAGGGACCTCCCTGGACTGTCCGGCCCTGTCTGTGACATCGGTCCAGGAAACGGGCCCCAGGCGCCCGGGGTCTTCTGTGTACGCCCGTTTCACCAGGTCACACGCACAGCTTTGTACGCGTGAGGACTTTGTAAAAAAAAAACCCTCCCCTCCTTCCCTTTCCGCCTCTGAAAACTCTTCTGGTTACAAACTTTGCAATTCGTAGTAAAAACAGTCGCCGAGTTGTGGTCTCTGTTTTCTAAAGGGGCCTGGGTGAGCCGTGGGGATCTTCGGAGTATTTTGGGGGACGGGAGGGATGCAGAGGGGGCCTCGCCTGTCAGCATGGTCCCCGGTTACCCACGAAGGTGTAAACGCTGGCTGCTGCTGCAGAGCTAAGCCGAGGGCTCGGGGGACACGGCCTGTTGGGGCCGAGACGGTGTACACACTGCCGGCGGGCGGGCTTCCGCCCGGAAGGTGGAGACGGGCGACGGCTGCCTTTCTTTCCTTTTCAATTGTGGCAGAATCTGCGAAACACGAGACCGTCTCGACCGTTCCTGAGCGCGCAGGAAACGGCACGAAGCCCATCACGCTGCCCGGCGGCCAGCGCCGTCTCCGGAACTTCCCCATCTTCCCGAAAGGACACCCTGGGCCCATTAAACAACGGCACCCCCCTCCGCCCCAGCCCCCCCGGCCTGCTTTCTCTCTGTGAATTTGCCTGCTCTAGGGGCCTCATAAATGTGGACTCACACGGGGTTTGTCCTTTTGCGTCTGGCGTATGTCACTGAGCATTATGGCCTCGGGGCCCACCCCCGTCATAGCAGGTGTCAGGGCTTCCTTCCTTTTCATGGGTGAATAATATTCCCCCGTGGACGGACCACACGGTGTGTGTCCATTCTCCGTCGGTGGGCACTCAGGCTCTTTCCACCTTTCGGCTCTTGTGACTGGTGCTGCTGTGAACATGTCTTGTGTCCCTGAGGTTAGAAGCTGGTGTCCCGTGAGGAGTGGAGGGGGGGCCGTCCCCCCAGCTGGGTCTGCGGCCCAGTCCCGAGAGCCCACTGTGGGCCTGGCCCCAGGCTCGGGACCCGACGCTCCTCGTCTCATTCAGTCCTTCCGGGGCCCTGACATTGCGAGGAAAGAGCCTCATAGAGACGCATGGGACCTGCCTGGCGGACCTGCCGACTGGGGGCAATCAGCAGGGCCTGCCTGTTCCAGAGCCATCGGGCCACGTCCCCTGGCCACTCTGTCACCTGTCCCTTCAGGTGTCCGGGTCAGAGGTGTGAAAGGGTCAAGGGGACTGTGGTATCGAAAGAGGAACTAGTGTTCGCCTCTTAGAACGTTCGTGGGAGAGGAGCAGGCCTGGGCGCTGGTCGCTGGCCGTCGCCGATGGAGCGGGGCCGGAATTGTGGCGAGCGCTCGGGACTGGGGCCGAGCAGTTCTCAGCCGGGGCTGTGAAGAGTGGCGGGTGCCCAGGACCCACCCTGCACCCAGTGAACCTGATCTTGGGGCTGAGCCTGGAACCCGACAAGCAGCCGAGTCTGGAAGTCGCAGTCACGGCCGGTGGGAGACCAGCGTTAAAGGCCAGGGTGTTAGTGCCGGCGTGTTGGCAACGCTCCCCGGTGGGCGTGACTCCGGGTGACTCCCTGAGGTCTCTCCAGTGCAGCAGGCGAGGGGTTCGTTCAGCCACCGTGGGATCCGTGGTGTCGTTGCCCCCGCACCCTGTGGACCCTGCACCCCAACACGCACACAACCCATACTGTCTAGATAGGAGGTGGTGGCGCCCCCAGCTGGAAGCCTCTGTACGTGTCTTGTGCTCCCGACCCCGGGGAGCACCTGTCATCACACCGTCAGGGTTCTGTCCCCGCAAACGTGGCCTCGGCGACGATGGCATTGCTTTAAATCCGGCACTTGCCGAAGCACGTGTCAGGAGGGGCCTTCATTCCTGGGGTCCCGGTCGTGGGACATAGGCCTCCAGGCAGGGAAGGGGAGCCCTGCCTTCGTGGGCCCGGTCGCCGTGACCCGAGCTCCGTGCGTCTCAGCAGCCTCGGGCAGACCCGGGAGCGTCTGGAAGCTTCCGCGTCTTAGTCACGTACTCCAGGGAGCAGCGAGAACAGGCTGGCAGGGCTCGGCAGAGACGGGGAAATACTTGGCGGCGGGGGAAGGATTGCAGAACAGATTCTTGGTCCGGCTCGTTTTTCCTCAGACTTTTTCTGGGCGACGGGCCATTTAGGAATGTTTGTGAAACGCTTGAAAAACAGGAGTGGATTTCTCTCTGTTCCGCTGCCAGCCGGGGAAGGCACGCGTTCCGTTTACACTGACTGCTCTCCCCCTCTCCCCCCACAGTGAGCGACCTGCAGGAGGAAGGCAAAAATGCCATCAACTCGCCGATGTCCCCCGCCGCGGCGGACCTGCACCCTGAGGACACCCTGCTAGGTACGGCGGGCCCCCCGGCTTTCCCGGGGAGGCCAGAGGAGCTCGATGCTCGCGGCCGCGGCCTTCTGATCAGACGGCACCCTGGGCGGCGTTTGAGAGCCTGGGCTCTCAGCTCAAGGTCGTTTCAGAAAAGCGAGCAGGAAAAAAGCACGCAGGCTTCTCTCTCTCTCGTTAAAACTGTAAGTTTTGTTACGGTGTAGGCCTGGCAAGGCCACAGCGAGCTCAGAAGATGACCGCCGCTGAAAAGACAGCGTGTTAGCCCTTGTCAGCGTGGCTCAGGGGTTAGCACGTGGGCCTGTGCACCGAAGGGTTGCGGGTTCAAATCCCGGCCAAGGGCACGTACCTGAGTCGCAGGCTCGATCCCTGGCCCCAGTCAGGGCCCATGTGGGAGGCAACAGTTGATATCAGTCTCTGTCACATCGATGTTTCTCTCTCTCCCCCACTCCTTCCACTCTCTGAAAATCAATGGGAAAGATATCCTCACGCGAGGATTAACAAACAAAAAAAGGACAGTGGTTATACCCGCAGTTGCCAAGGGGGGGAAACCATGCCAGGCAGGGCCACACGGGGAAGCACCAGGGCCGGGCGGAGGGCACAGGGCACCAGGGAAAGTCTAGGCAAAAGCCTTTCTTGTGGTTTCCGCGGGAAGGAATGGATGAAGCGGGTACACAGGCTTGGGGTTGGCTGTTTTGAGGAGTTACGGTGGGCTCTGGGGCGCAGGAGCTGTGCTGAGCGCTCTGTGCCGGGCCCGTGGTGACCAGGGGAGGGGATTTGCCCGGGAGTGTGGGAGCCCAGTGACAGAGGCGGCTATAGTCTGTGCTCCTGGTGGTTTGCATGGGAAAGGCCCTCACGGGGCAGTTGTTGGCTGTCCTGGGAATTAGCTGGCCCTGGGAGGGGCAGTCTCTCTAGGTCCACAAGCCCCCAAATGTGAAAGTGTCAGAAAATAAGACGCACGAGTAACCCACCCGCTCCCGTCTCTGTGCAAGCTGGAGCTTCCCCAGGCCCGGGGCCTGCTAGCTGGGACCTGCCAAGCGCACCCACCTCCTTGGGACCACGTCACAGCCCGGCACTAACGAGGTGACGGCCTGGACACGTTTCCCTTAAAGCGCGTTTTGGGATCTGGTCAGTCTGGAAGGCGGCGGCGGAACATTCCGTGTGTTTCCAAACCCCAGTTCAAAGGGAAGTCCCGGTGGATCCCTCTGTTGTGGTTTCCACGGCAAGGCCGGGCCAGAGAGCTCTGGAAGCGCCAGCGCACGTTCGCCTTGCCGACCCCCGGCCAAGGGCTGGCCGGGCTCCCTGCGGTCCCGCGGGCCCACCGGGGCTTCTCCCGCCCCGGGCAGAGCGCGGCTCTTCACGTCACCGCCGCTGGCGGCCTGGCCTTCGGGCTGGCTGGGGCCGCTGTCCGGGCGGCCGCTCCTGAGGGCTCTGCCGAGGGGCCACAGGGAGCACGCTCCCCTCATCCCGGGAGCAGTGGGGGGCTGCAGAGGGCCTGAGCAGGGAGGTCACCAGGGGCCCCCTTGTGACCCCCTGTGTGCCACCTGGAGCATCCCTCTCAAGCACCAGGTCCGCGCAACTCCAAAAATAGTTTTTCCACTTTGTCAGGTTGTAAAATTTGCTGCTGGGAAGCCGCTCAAAGCCGTCTCATTGTCACCCACAGGGACAGGGTCCCCGGCTCCCTAGGAGCCGGCCGGGGCCTGGGTCCCTGGTCTCCACTGCTTCCTGGTCGCCTGCCTCTGTGCATCCTGCGGGCCTGGCCCGGTGCCTCTGTCACGTCCCTGGTCGGCTTGTCCTGCGTCCTGTCTGGCCTCTGTGGGTCTTTCCCCTCTGTGGTCCCACTTCCCCACTGTCACCTCATCACTGCTTCTGTGATAAGCTCACCGGTCCCCCATTACCCGTGGAGCCAGGCCAGACGGAGGGGAAACAAACAGGTGGCCCAGTAAACAACGAGAATGAACACACTTTGCTTTTTCTTTCTAATACTTTTGTTGTTGTTTTAATCTCACCCGAGGATATTTTTCTCATTGATCTTTGGAGAGAGTGGAAGGGAGGGAGGAGAGTGAGAGAGGAGCGTTGATGTGAGCGAGACGCATCGAGGGGTTGCCTCCCGCACGGCCCTCGGCCAGGCGGGGAGTCCAGCCCGCGACCCTTCAGGATGCGGCCAGCGCTCTAACCACTGGGCCACACGGCCAGGGCCTTTCTCACCCTTTCTGTTCCGCTGTCTGGCGTGGTGGTGAGCTCGCCCAGTGCGTGTACCACGTGTAATAGGTGGTACACACGGCTTCCCCATGGATCAGACTCGGGTCCGAGTGCGTGGCCCCCTTGCCCGGGGTCTCTCCCGAAAGATGGGAGTCAGTGATGGGGAGGCTGGCAGAGTGACGGGGCGACCATGTCCCCTCCTGGGAGAGGCCGGGCACCGGGCGACCTCGACGTCCCGGGAGGCAGTTCCCATGCTCGGCCGCCCGCCCCGGGCCGTCACCTGACGTGTGGCCCGTGTGGCCCATGTTCGCTGGGAAAACACGGGGCTCTCTGCCCTCAGCGGTCTCCCCGACCGGAGCGGGGGCGTCGGCCTGCCCTGCCGCTAACGCCGACCCCGGCCCTTTGCCCCCCAGAGGAGAACGAGGAGCGCACGATGATCGACCCCACCTCCAGGGACAACCCCAAGTTCAAGGAGCTGGTCAAGGTAAGGAGGGCGTCTTGCTTGCGATGTTCCTTTTGGGGCACAGCTTTGGGGGTTCAGGCTCCTGTGGGAGAGGAGCTGGGGAGAAGGGCCTGGTGTTCTGCTGGGCGAGGGGTGTGCCGGGGAGGAGCCTGGATGGAGGAAGGGGTCAAGGTCAAGGTCACCGTGTGGACGCCTCCCAGGTGCCCTTCAGAGCCGCTGGCTTACACTCTGCTCCGGGCAGGAGGAGCCGCTGGAGGGAACGGTCCCAGCCCCGGAGCGGCAGGTGACCCCTCGGGCTGCTCCTGCTCGGGAGCCGTCTGACGTGACTGCCTGCTCCGGGCAGACGGTCAGTTGCCGCGGCCTCTGGACGTGCAGGCACCAGCTGGACCAGGAGGAGGCCGCTTCGTTCTGGGAAGTCGGGGAGGCAGTGACGGGAGGGAGGGCTGGGGCTCCTGCTGCCTCGTGGCTCGTCTGCCCCCAGCGTGGCTTCGGCTGGAGCTCGGCGGCGAGGCCCTCTGCGGAGCCCCGTCGTGTCCAGCACGGATGGCAGGTCTGTCCGCTCCGATCTGAACCACGGAGCGCCAGGGGGCGCCTGGCCGGGCGGAGGCTCGGGCTCCGGAAGCAGGCTGACCGCGCCTGGCCGGGCCCCATGTCTCCCCAGCCTAGTGGAGTAGAGTCTCCGGGGGTTAAGTTCTGTCTCCTCCCTCCCTGTGTCCGTGGGGAGCTCCAGGCCGGCCCGGGCCCCCCGTGGATGCGGCTGCCCGAGCCAGTTTGGAAGCGATTGAAACGTAACTGTCGTAGTTTGGGGGAGAAGGTAGGCGGCAGATCCTGATTACCATTCAGAAGGGACCGCAGGGAAAGTAATTTTATTCTGGTTTAAGCAGGCTCGTAAAACGTACGTGCCAAGAGCCCGGCGCCGGGGGGCTCGTTAGGGTACGTGCTGGACGTGCGCCTGCAGGATTCCGGGCTTGCACATGGGGACGTGCCCGGAAGTCACGGAGAGGCTCGCGCAGCAGGAAGAAGACAGGCTCACGGGGCTGCGCAGGGTCCCCGAGGAGACCACACCCTGGGGACAGCCTGCAGACCTGGACGGATGGCGAGGTGCTCGCTTCCCAGAGCCGAGCCCCCCCCCCACCCCGCTGTGCGGAGCTTGATTCTCACCCGGTTCTGGCTGCAGTTTTTGTGTCGGGCTTTGACCGGGTGGAATTTCGAAGCTTTAGTTTCTTAGCAGGAGGAGCTGCGTCTGCCCCGTTTCCCAAGAGGACTGCGCCCCGGGCAAGGCCGCCTCTGGCGCCAGAGGCCTGCGGGTCCCAGAGACCCTGCAGCTGGGGCTCCTTCCATGGGCCTGCCCCAGGTTTAGCCCCTGGGGATGTGGCGCTGAGCCGAGCACTGGTTGATGTTGACCTGGGTCATGGGCTGCGGTGTATTTGTCGACCTCCCCGCTGCACCTGCCGTATTTCCCTCATGACATTGGTCACAGCCTGAAAGCGTGGTTCTCGTTTGTCCTTAACGTCTGATTGGAATGTAAGGACCTCGAAGACAGAGGCCCCGTCTGTCTTACTTATTCCCAGAGCCTGGCACGTAGTAGGTGCTCAGTAAATTAACTAATTAACTCAATACCTGTGTATGGAGCTCCAGTGCCAGGCAGTGAGCACTGGGTGCTGGGGACAGAGCCACAAACAGGACAGTCATAGTTCCTGCCCTCAGAGAACCTAAAGTCTAACAGGGGAGATGGTCATAAACGAAGACGTGTTGGCATTGCTTATGTGCACAGGGTCGGGAAAAGGCACTGGGGTGTGATGGGAGCCAGGGTGGGGGGATGTGGCCTGGGGAGGGGTCAGGAATGATACAGAAGCTTGAGACCAGAAAGCTGGCTGTGCACTGGGGGTGGGGTATGCTCAGGGTGGAGGAATAGCATGTGCAAAGGCCCTGAGGCAGAGGTGAGCTTGGGGTGTTTGAAGAACACCGGTGAGGAGGCAGGGTGCTCAGTTAGGGCTGTGGCACTGGTCC
The DNA here is from genome assembly GCF_054644295.1 of Miniopterus natalensis. Lineage (NCBI taxonomy): Eukaryota > Metazoa > Chordata > Mammalia > Chiroptera > Miniopteridae > Miniopterus > Miniopterus natalensis. The sequence continues at coordinate 184,252,890 of NC_142082.1, forward strand.
AGGGAGGTGGTTTGGACAAGGGCGGTGGGAGAAGAGGTGCTGAGAAGTGGGCCCAGTTAAGAAGTGGGGTTCGGGGGTGGGGGTCCAGGCTCCTGAAACTGGTGTCTGGTGTCCGTTTCTCTCCTGGAGAAGGAGCAGGGTTGGGGGTGATGAGTTCAGATAGAGGAGCTCAGGGGACACCCGAGCCGAAGGACGGTGCAGAGGCCGGGCTGAGGGTTTCTGGGGCTGGGACAGCGCTGGGAGCCCTGGGAAGGCGCGAGCTGGCCGGGAAGAGGGTGGAGAGAGTGGAGAGGAGTCGTCCAGGGAGAGGCCTCAGGAACATGCTCTTCAAAGATCAGGGGGAGAAGGAGGTGACAGGGACACCCCCAAGGAAATTGGAGGGGTGGTCAGAGAGGAGGGCGGCAGCCGGGCGGGGGTTGGCTGGGAGCTGGTGGCACCCATTGCGGGCCCCTCCCAGGCCGCCCGATCCTCGGGAGGGAGCCGAGGGGGCCCAGCAGGGGAGCCGGCTGACTTTCGCAGGATCTCTCACAAAACCAGAATGCCCTTTACTTTATTTTTGTTTCTACTCTTCATGGGGTCATGTGCCTGATTTAATAATTTTCAGTTAGGGGGAAAGTAGAACATACCTCAGAGAAATTCGCTTCGTGGCCAGTTTTGCAGGTTGCGTGTTTCAGAGAGTGACGGAGACCCGCGCCCTCGTGTTCATCGCCCAGAGTGGCCATAAACTTCCGTCTCCGGGAGGTTGTTGGCACCAATTAAGCGGTTTTATTAGCTTCGCTTGTGTGGAAAAGTCACGGGCTGTGTCTGTTTCTGATCGAGTCTGTTCAGGTTTCCATTTTATCCCATTTTATGTGGCGGAGAAGTGACTTAGCGGCGTTGGGCAGACGGGATAGCGTTCGACGGGGGTCCTAGCTCTCCGTAGACGACCCCCCGTGGAAGCTGCCTTCGTTCATAATGTGTCGGCAGTAAATTCAGCGGGAAAAGTTGTTGAGAAAAGGCCGGAGAGAAAGGCCGGCCCGGAGAAATGAGGTGTCCACGTGAAAAACAGGGACAGCCACGTTCAGAGGAGCGGTATCCACACAGCCAAAAAGTAGGGGCAACCCCACTGATGATGGGTCAATCCGTGTGTCTATTTATACCCTGGAACATGATTCACCCACGGGAAGGAAGGAAGGAAGGAAGGACGGACCGACACACCCCACAGCCTGGCTGGCCCTCGAAAACACGCGAAGCGAAAGCAGCCAGGCACAGAATATTAAACGATTCCACTCATAAGAAATGTCCGCAGCGGGACGTCTGAACCCGGGGCAGCGAGCTGAGTGCTGGGAAGGAACGGGGGCTGGGGCGAGCGGGGAGTGACTGTTAAAGGGATGGGGCTTCTTTTTGGGGTGATGAGGATGCGCTTCGGCTGATGACGGTGATGGTTGCAGGGCCTTATGAGTGTATGAGAAACACTGGCCCGCACACGTTTCACACGTGAATTGTGCGGTGTGTGAATTCTGTCTCCGTAGAGCTTAGGAAGGGTAGGAGCTCAGAGCCGGACCCTCTGGGGCCCCCCTTCTCTACAGCTTTAGGTTCAGGGCGATTCGGGACTGTTCTGGAGCATCTGGGGGGGACACAGACATTTTATGGCTGGTCTGTGCTGCCTCGGTCCACGGGGGACAGCAGTGCTGACGCTGACCCCTCAGTCCCCGCGCCCCCAGGCCCTGGTGAGCAGGTGTCACCGGTTCCTCTGGCTGAGAGTTCCCCTCCCTCCCGAGTTCCCGCTAGGAGCCCAGTCTAGGAGGCGGCTGCCCTCTGCGGGGTTCTCGTGAGGTCCCCACGGGAGCCCTGGCAGCCTGGGGCTGGTCGGCGCCCTCGGGCCCCCCTGGAGGCTGCGGGAAGCTTGCCTTCCCCACCCCGCCCGCCTGGCCCCGAGCTCGGGCATCTTCGCTTCCAGCAGCTCTGGGCTCCCGCACCGGCCCCGGCCAAGGCCTGCGCACGGCCCAGGTCCCCACGGCACTGCTGGGTGTGGCCTGACATCCCTCCCGCCCCCTAGGTCCTCATCGACTGGATCAACGATGTCCTGGTGGAGGAGCGGATCATCGTGAAGCAGCTGGAGGAAGACCTTTACGACGGCCAGGTGCTGCAGAAGCTCCTGGGTGAGTCCGGGGGGCAGCCCCCAGCCCGGCCCCGCACAGGGCCCCAGCGCAGGGCGGCCCAAAGCCGGGCGACTCAAGGCCGGGCCACACGGTTCTCTACGTGGCTACATTGGCCACACGTCCTGAGGGTAGACCTGAAGCCTCAGCCCTGAGCCCGCAGCTCCCAGGTGGTGCCCCGGGGCCCCCTGGGCTGCAGGTCACCTGTCCTCTCATCATTGCTCCAGTGGGCGTTCCACCAGAGCTCCCGGCCACAGGGCTGAGCAGGGCACCCCAGCCTCCAGAACTGCCCGCGGCCTCTGTTCTGTTGCGTGCACATACCAAGGGGAGCAGGACACAGGCGTGCGTGGGTGCTGTCCCCTCCGGGCCAGCCTTGCTGCCGGCCTGTGCCCCATCCATCCCCATCCACTGTGATGCCTTCGGACCTGGGCAGCCCTTCAGGACAGGAGGTGCGGGGGGGGCAGGTCCCCAGAGGGTATTCTGTGAGTGGGCTGTGCACGTGGGTGTGATTTGGGGGAGGAGTGGAGACTGACCGTGGACAGCCCTTTGCGTGCCATTGACTACGGGGGCAGCCTCACTGGGCTCAGGTGCGCGGAGCGGTCAGCGGTGCCGGCACGCAGCCTGGAGCCAGTAAGCGGTGGGAAAAGACAGAGAAGTGAAAGGGAGAGCAGGGTCTGTTGAGTCCCCGAGTGCCTCTGGGCGACAGTCCACACGGTCGCCACACTGACCGAGACGCGAGGAGCGCCCTGCAGTCCCCTTGCCTCCAAGGATGTGGGCCCCTTTTGCAGGAGGTGGAGCGAGTGTCCGTCTGGGTCCTTCAGGCCTCGGCTCCGGCTGTTTGCTCAACAGTCTCTTGTCCCCGAGAAGCTCTAATGAATTTTCAGGGTCCCGTATGTCTGCAGGGGTGGCCTCGGGGACTCAGTGTCCCCTGGTGCGTGGGATAGCACGTGTCCTGAAAGTCATCCTAAAAGTCATCGGGTGGGGCCGCCTGGGCTGGAGACCGGGTGGGTTGATGTGATCACAGACGGCGACCGCCGGGGTTGGGGGGCGAGTGCAGGCTGCTGCAGGGACACGTTGGGGCGCAGAGTCAGGAACCCGGGGTTTGGAGGCCTCTGTTCGGGGGGAGAGAGAGAAGAGAAAGGGAGGGGAGGGAAGGGGGGAGGCTGGGAAGACAGATGGGGCCAGGTCACATCCAGCCCCGGTAGACAAAGGCTTTTACTCCGAGTGACAAGTGATAGGAGGCCAGTAGAGGTTTTGATCAGGGCTGTGACATGATCTGAGAGAGTTTTAAAAGGTCACCTGGGCCTCTGGGTGCAACAGGGAGGGGGAAGAGTAGGGAGTAGGAGCCGGGCAATCAGTCAGGACCTGGTTCAGCAGCGCAGACGTCAGACGCAGAGCTCAGGTGGGGTGGGCCTGCGCCCGGGCGCCGTGGGGCGGTGCTGCTGTGCAGCGGGTGCGGGAAGGGTGTTGAGTGAGTGAGTGAGTGGACCGAGTATCCCGAGCCCCGGGGGCAGTGCTGTACAGTCGCAGACCCTCAGGGGGCTGTGGGAACCCCTTGTTCATGTTCTAACCGAGGGCAGGGGGGGGGGGGGTGGGCCCTGGGGAGAGAACTTGGAAGTCGCAGGCGCCTGCAGCGGAAATGCTTGGAACAGAACGTCACTGGGGACACTCGCAAGATAGAAACCCCATTTGTGACCAGCGTTTGTGATGATGCAATTCAACTTAGAAAAAAAAGCAGGAGGGAAACCCGGGGTCCTCCTGGCCCTGGGTGGGGTCAGACGTCACCTGCTGCTCCTCTCCGGAGGGAAATGAAGGCGCACAGGCCGTGGCTGGGGGCCAGTCCCAGTAATTGCACCTTGAGCAGATGTGACCTCCCTTGTCCGGCTCCTCCAGACTGCTTCCTGCTCACTCGTGGGGACGGAACGGCCCAGGTGTCTGTGAATACCTAGTAATCCTTACCGTGGCGTCCCCATGTGAGGGAAACGAGTGGGGCCCTAGGGTGCAGGGAGGCGGGAGGCCACGTGTCAGACCCTTTTTAAAAAATATGTGGTTTTGCCTGGCCGGGCGTGGCTCAGCGGTTGAGTGTCGACCTGGGATCCAGAAGATCAGGGTTCGATTCCCGGTCGGGGCACATGCCCGGGTTGCGGGCTCGATCAATGACTCCCTCATCATCGATGTTTCTATGTCTCTCTCCCTCTTCTTTCCTCTCTCTGAAGTCAATAAAGATATATTAAAAATATATATATGTGGTTTTGTTGATTTTAGAGAGAGAGGAGAGGAAAGGGTTAGAGAAATAAAAACATCAATCGGCCGCCTCGTGCACGCCCCCTACTGGGGGTCGAGCGCACAGCCTGGGCATGTGCCCTGACTGGGAATCGAACCGGTGACCTCTCGGTTCATGGGTCGACCCTCAGCCACTGAGCCACACCGGCCGGGCAACAAGTCGGACCCTTTTCATCTTCATATCAAAGTCTCCTTCTTGCTGGGAGGCCCCTGGTCCAGCCTCTGCACCTCCCCATCCGCCCCTGCAGGTCACCTCCCGCTGCACCTTGAGTCATTTCGTGTGCACAGTGTCCCCAGGTGGGGCGCCCGCCGGTTCACCCTCGCACCCCACCCCCTTTTCACCCTGGAGCCATTATCGCAGGAGCGTGCGTGACCCGGGATTCAGAGCCCTGTAGCTCACCGCCCTGAAACCCCCCTTGCTGCATGCGACCTGCCCCACCTCGGACCTGGCGGGAAGGGGACCCCACTGCAGCCGGGGGAGCAGGCGGCCCCCCGTCACCCGGCTTCGCCTGACACCCTGTCTTTTGCTCTGTCCTCACGGTAGAGAAGCTGGCGGACTGCAAGCTGAACGTGGCCGAGGTGACGCAGTCCGAGATAGGGCAGAAGCAGAAGCTGCAGACGGTGCTGGAGGCCGTGCAGGAGCTGCTGCGGCCCCACGGCTGGGCGCTGCGGTGGTCGGTGGACGGTGAGCCGCTGCCCGGGGGGCGGGGGCGGCCCCGGGCTCCCCCCATCGTCATCGCGCCTGGGCTCGCGTTTAAAAAACCCCTTCGCGCTCCTGCTCCGTGACGGGCAGCTGGGAGAGGAGAAGGGCCGCGTGCCCACTCTCGGGAGCCCGGAGACGAGGGACTCAGTCACGCCCGCCGTCCCCCGGAACTTCAGAGCAGAGCGGCGTTGTCTCTGGTTGAGACGGCAGAGGGGCATCAGAGGACGGGTGGGAATTCGGGTTGTAAGACAGAAGCTCTGGGGGGCCCTTGCAAGGAACCCAGCCCCAGATCCCAGAGGCGCCAGTCCCAGGTGAGCTCATTGGTGACCCCCCGGGGCAGGTCCCGGGAAGGTGCGAGCTGGCGTTAGGGACACGTGACCTCACAGTACATCCAGCACAGACATGAACCAGAGGCGTGAAGAACCAAACCAGGGAAGCTGGAAGCCCTTGTCCCGGCTTCCCGGCCCCCGCCCCTCAGCCTCAGTGCAGTGCTGACCGGGTGAGGCTCAGGAGCACCCCCTGCTGGCCGGGGGCCCTTGGGGCTGCGGTGAGATTTGTCCCTGGTTTCTCGGCATGCAGACCTCGGACAGACCCAAGCTGGCCTCTGTGGGCGGGGCATTGAGTGCATTGTAACCCGTAAAGCCCTGTGCAGAATGGTGACAGTCGCCACACCTGGTCCCCATACTGGAGAGGAGCTAACAGAGCCGCGAAGGCCCAGGAACCTGGGCGGGGGAGTCACGCCTCACGTCCCCAAGGCCGCCTTGCCCTTGAGAGCCTGCCCTCGTGGAGACGGCTGATTGCAGAGATGATAACTCCCATTACTGTGCCGGCTAAGTGGCGGGGTAACCCGTCTTTCATCTTTTCCCTTCTCCGATGCTAATTTTACTCTCCTGCCTGTTTCATTTGATCACCACCCAGTTTTCTCCTTTTGAGAGCATCAGGCTTTTCAAAGTGGTTACGCAAGTCACCTTAGGCCGACAGGAAAGAAAAAAATTAGGAGCCAGAACTAAGTTCGCACGGGATGCCCCTCAGCTCTGCGTTTCCCGGGGGCCCGTGGCTTTCCTCTGGACATGGGCTCGGGGTTCCTGCACAAGCGATCTAAAGCGGCGCCTTCTCCCCCCCCAGCCATCCACGGGAAGAACCTGGTGGCCATCCTGCACCTGCTCGTGTCCCTGGCCACGCACTTCCGCGCCCCGATCCGGCTCCCCGAGCATGTCTCCGTGCAGGTGGTGGTCGTGCGGGTGAGTGTCGCCGGGGGTCAGCTTGCCCGGGGCTCTGCGGCGGAGGCACCTGGACTTTTTCTGCCTGTATTTCCTCCACTTTCTCTTTTATTTTTATTTTTTTCTATCTCCCAAGAGGCTACTTTCTATTTCTCCCTCTTGACAAAGTGTGTCTCGCCCTGGCTTCGCAATAAGCGGCCGGAGCAGCAGCAGTGGCATTGATTTGAAGAGGCCGATTAAAAGGCGTGGGAGCGTTGAGGCTTAATTTTCCACATTTTTAAGGAGAACATTCATTTCTCTCCAGAGCCAAGTAGTCAGAATGTGGGCCTCTCCAGCCGGCTCGTTGCTCACTGGAGAGGGATGCGACCAAGGGCACGCGATAGGCCCCCTGGGTAAAGCCGCAGAGTCCCCTCGGTCTATGCTTTGGGTCATTTTATGGCTTCACCGGGAGAAATGTACCCAGGAGCCAGGGGCCTCCAAGGGAGGCAGAGCTGCCTCTGCTGGCTGCGTCCTTGCATTTGGGGGCACACACCCAGCCCTGGCTTTGTGTTTGCAGTTTTGTCCAGCACACGGCTCTTAAGCACCTACTGTAGCCGGCTGCCGAGGTCGCTAAGTGGGGCAGACGTGCTTGGGTCCAGCAGGAACGGCTGCTTCTCCCGGCATGTCGAGGTGACGCTCGGGACCCAGATGTCTCAGGGTTTATTTTATTGGAGGTGCCCCAGCTCCACGCTCTCCTCCGCTTTGTGAACATACAGGGGGCCCGTGGTCTCGGTGGCCTGTGAGGCTCCGGCTGGTCCCGTGTTTCCCGAAGCTGTGACCCCTCCGTTACCCGGGAGCTTGGCCTTGACCCAATGGGCAAGAATGCCCTTCTCTTTAAAAAAAATTATTTTTTAAATTTATTGATTGATTTTTTTAAAAATATGTTTTTATTGATTTTAGGGAGAGAGGAGGGAGAGGGAGAGAGAGAGAAACATCAATGATGAGAGTCATTGGTCCGCTGCCTCCTGCACGCCCCCGACCGGGGATTGAGCCCCAACCCGGGCATGTGCCCTGACCCGGAATCCAGCTGTGACCTCCTGGTTCATAGGTCGACGCTCAACCACGGAGCCACACCAGCGGGGCAAAATTTATTTATTGATTAGAGAGAGAGAGAAACATTGGTTTGTTGTTCCACTTGTTTATGCATTTATTGGTTCATTCTTGTCTGCGCCCTGCCTGGGGATTGAGCCTGAAACCTTGGGTATCAGGGTGACGCTCTAACCAACCGAGCTGCCCTGCCAGGGCCGAGAATGCCCTTTTCTGGCATCGGGCGCGGGTTACCTGCCATTGGCCCCTCTGGCTTCCTGAGGAGGAATGCTTGTGGTCGGTGGTGGTGACGGGAACAGGGGGCCATTCCTGTGGCTACCGTCTGGGACGCGTCATCTCGGCCGGCCGGGAAAGGCTTCCTGAGGACACGCGGGAACGCTGCTCCCAGACCCACACACGTCAGACCCGGGGGCCCCGCGAGCTCCGTGCGCCTCAGTAATTGGGGTATTTCCTTTCAGGCCTGAACTTTGGTCCAAGGAAATGTGGGTTTGCGGAAAGTTTCACTGACCCGGGCAAGCACTTGCTGGCACGTCCTGCTTGACCGGGGTCATGGAAGGATTCTCTGGGCCACGGCCAAAGTCGGGGAGAGGAGGTCTTGGGAACCGCAGGCCTCGGGCCTCAGCCTGACTCCCGGACCTCAGAGCCGCCCCCGCCTTGACCTCAGGGCTGCCCCTCCTTCCCCGCGGGCCCCTGCCTGACCCCCCTTGTCCCTTTGTCCAGGCTGAGGTGAGAGATGTGAGGAATGGGGGGTTGGTAGAGGGAGGAATGAGGACCAGGGCCTCCCACCCCCCCGGCAGTGTGGCTGCGGGTCATCACTGATGTCTCTGAGCCGCAATGATTTCCTCACGATATCAAGGTCACACTGCAAACTTGGACAATACTCAGCTGCGCGTGTCCAGTACTCAGTCCTGGGCCCTGCACCCAGTACCTGCCTCACGTGCGTTTGATCAGTAGGTGAATCAGTGTCCCGGGCCCCCTCGGGGGCTCTCCTGAGGTCAGTGGGGGGGGGACCATGAGAAAGGCGCCAGCCGCTGGAGGGTGGGCACGTCACTGACAGGAGCCCCTGGTGAGAGGTCCCCAGAGGCTGAACACAGGGAAGCCTGGGGAACGTATATTTTTTTAAAATATGTTTTTATTAATTTCAGAGAGAGGAAGGGAGAGGGAGAGAGAGAGATAGAAACGTCGATGATGAGAATCATTGATCGGCTGCCTCCTGCACGCCCCCGACTAGGGACCGAGCCCAAGACCTGGGCATGTGCCCTGACCAGGAATCGAACCCCGATCTCCTGGATCCTAGGTCGATGTGTCCCTGTGTCTGTGTCTCTATTTTCTCTTCTTATCAGGGCCCCGGCCCTATCAGGTTGAAGACCCACCCTAATCCACTATGGCCTGACCTTAACTAATTACATCTGCAAGGACCCTATTTCCAAATAAGGCCACATTCTGGGGTTCTGCATGGACACGACTTTGGGGGACCCCGTTCGGCCCATGCACGTGGTTACTTCGTTGGGTGCTTCCCATTGCTCTGCTTGTTCCTCCGCGCGCCTCACCTCTCCAGGTGCGGGGCGTGGTGTGGGGGGTCCCTCTGGGAGCTGGTGTTTCTCCCGAGACCCCCGAAGCTGCCGGCGCTCAGAGCAACGCGGAGAACCCGGGCAGCCTCCAGCCACCCAAAGGGTCACCGCCCGTGGTCACCCCGGCGTGGCTTGGGCGTTCTGCACGACTCTTTGTTCGTTTGTTGTCCCCAAGGTGGCCCCGTGGGCCGGCCACCTGTACCTGGCTTCAGGTTCCCCGTCAGCCAGCCCTCCTGTCGCCTTCTCCGCCTCCGTGCCTGTGCGTTCATTTGCTTATTTTGGGGTTTGCAGAAGCGGGAAGGCCTGCTGCACTCCAGCCACATCACGGAGGAGCTGACCACGACCACGGAGTAAGTGGCCCTGCTGCCCTGTCCCCCAGGCCCTGCTGCAGCCGGGGGCTGACCCTCCGCATCCCTCCCCGTTACCGGGAAATTTTTCACGCCAAGCGTCTGCCCCACAGGCTTTCTTTGAAGTTATTTTTATTTTTACTTATGAGGAAGGGCAAGGGAGCAGTTTGCTTTGGTACTTGAATAAGGAGTTCCAGCTCTATTATTTCTTCCCAAATAGAAAAATTAACAAAACTTGCATGGCGTAGGAGTGAGAGCTCATGCAGGCCGCCTGAAATCCTTTCTGGAACGAGACAGAGTGATAAACAAGTAAAAATGAAATAGGTCACGTTCAGAATCTCTTGCAGGGAAGGGAAGGGTGTGGGGAGACTTGCAATGTTGAGCCTCCGTAGAGCGGGGGCACCCAGGTCTTCAAAGTGTTTGGTGCTAGAACGAGTTGCTCCCGGAGCGGCGGGCTGTCTGCACCCCGCGTCAGAAGGTGGCCTCCAGAGTGTCGAGAGGGGGGGAGAGGAAGGGAGCGGGCGCCCCGATGTCTGAGGGACCCACCGTCCCAGCTCACTGATCCATCCCACTGGCTCCGCCGGAGGGGAGAGCCTTGTTTCTTAAGGTGTCCTCCACACCTTCCATGGAGCCTCAGCTTCCTTCCCATGTCTCTCTAGAGAGAGCTCTGAGGCCGCGTCCTCCAGGAAGCCCTCCCTGGTTGCAAGCAGGAATGGCTGGCTTCCTTTAGTCCCCACAGCACCTCCTGTATGTCCCACTGTAGGTGCACACGGGGGCCCCGTGGAAATGCGGGCTCGTGAGTCTCCGTCACCACCAGGCTTCGTGAGGGCAGGGCCGGGGGTGTTCATTTCTGTAGCTCCACGGCCTGCACATAGTAGGTGCTCAAGAAAACATTTGTTCAATGAGATGGAGCCAAGGGACTTGAGTCTAGAGGGGTTTGGGGGCGAAGTGAAGGTCGCCTTGCCTCAGGAGGTGGCGCGGGGGAGGGACCTGCATTTGTGCGTGGGCACGGAGAAGCCGGTGCCCACCCCTGGTGGCGTCCGCTTGGCCTGCGGTTCCCGGGCCCGTTGGTTCTGGGATTCCGAGGAAGAGCAGCGTTTCCTCACGGAACCGGGCCGCCCGCGGCGCCTGCACCCTGCGTTTCAAAGTTCCCTCTCCACGGCTGCCCAGGGGGACCCCCCTGCTGGCGTTCTCCGTGTGAACCACCCCACATTTAAATACCCCCAGCGACATTAAAGGGGCGGTTTCAATAAAGAGGACGGTTTCCCGCGGGGCTGAATTTGCTAGAACGCGGTTGCGTTTTTATAAACAGCCCTTCAGGTGGGCGTTCCAGCTGGATTCCCACCACCTGAGGACCCTCTGACGCTCTCTCTGTTTCTTGTTTGCAGGCAGATGATGGGGCGCTTTGGTAAGTAACCCGGGGGTGGGTGAGGGTGAGGGTGGGGCCTGGGGTCACAGGGCACCGGGGCTGTCCCAGGTGGCCCCCAGGGTCCCCGCAGTCGCCGGGGCGGGTCTGGAACCCCCAGGAAGCACGCCCTGCGCGGGCCGAGGTTTGCTAGCCGGGCTGGGGGAGGCCAGGCCGTGCGGAGCGACTGGGGGCAGGGAGGACGGGACACGTCGGGGACGTGGCAGGTGCTGCGACGGAGCGGAAACGGGCCACAAGGAGGGCGGAGATGTGGGCTCGCCTACGGAGCGGAGTCAGCCAGGAGGGTGTCTTTACGGGGTGAACTTCCATATGTGGTTTTTCCACCTCAAAACCCCCCGCCCAGCAGCCTCCCGCAGGGTCGGCAGCCCGGCCCGGTCCCCACTGGCGCCCTTCGCCCGCCGTTCACCTCTGACCCTCGCCTGGGAAACGGGTTAGTCAGAGCGGACTGCGTGGGCCAAGGGGCGTGTGTCCCCCGCGGCCCAGCTCTCTCCGTGGGGCAGCTACCACTGTCCCTTTTCCGTGGCTGTTCCCCAAGAGCTGTCCCCGGCCTGTGAAGTCACCCCACCTTCGCCTCAGCCCGGGTTGGCAGACAAAGGGACAGCCTGGGGGGGCGTTTGAGTCCGGGGCAGCCCGAGCCGGCGCACTGCTCGGGGACATTTCCCAGACAGAAAGCGTGGCCCCCGCCCCGCGCCCTGCGGCGAGCGGGTGGGGTGCGCGGCTGGCAGGCGGAAGCGTGGAAGCCGGTGGGACCGTCCTCGCGTCTCAGGAGCCCCCCTGCTCCAGGAGCTGCGGCCCCTCGGGCGGGGAGCGCCACCCGGAGCCGTCCCCAGCTTGGCCACCAGGCTCGGGAGATACGCTATATTTTTTACGTGACAATTCAGGTCTTTTTAATGGCTTTATTAATAAATTTAAAAAAGGGGGGGGTGCAGAGAAAAGGAAACGCCCCGTGTCCAGTTGCTGAGGGCACAGAACAGTGGGGAGCGCAGCTCATGGTGGGGCCCCCGTGGGATGCCCCGAGTGGGCTGGCGGCCTGGGCAGCCGGCCCTGCCATGAGTCCAGGTGGAAGCCCGTCTGGGGGAGCAGTAGGGGGGCACCCTTCTGTGGCCCCCCTGTCCTTTCTGCAGGGAGGGGCCCAGACCCCCCGTGGATCGTGGAGGCACAGAGGTGACAAGTGGGACCCTTGGAGCAGTTTTAACTGTCATCTGGGGTTTCCTGGGTGTTGTCACTTCCGTGTTGGGGACAAGCCTGGTTCGAGGTTTGGGGGAGGGGGCGATGTGGGGGCCGGGACAATGGGACCGCGAAGCGGTGGAGCTGGCCTCGCTCCTTTGCGGGCTCTTGCGTGCGTGCGAGATGCAAACAGGCTATTAGTAAGTGGCAGGCAATTAGTTCCACTCCCCGGTGGCTTCGCTGACGCAAGCCCCAGGTCTCCTGGTTACCAGACTGGCAGCCTCGGGCGTCACAGGGCTCCCACCGGCCCCTCTCCTGTGGACGCTCTCAGCCTCTCCCAGGTGGGGTCTCCCCACCCCAGCCCAGGGTGCTGGTCCCCGGCTGGCCCTCTAGTTGGTTCCCTGTAGTGTCATTGGGCCGAGCTTCCCAAAGCACCCCTTTACCCCTCACCCCCTCACCCTCACCCTTTCAGACCACCCCTCAGGACACCTCCTTTCTGGCTCCTCCCTCCCTCTGCACGTCCAGCCTGCCTGTGGCTCCCTCTCTGCACCCAGGGTGCCTCCCTTCAGCTCGCACTGCAGAACCCTGTGTCTAGCATGCTCTCCACCTAGATTCCTCCATGGCTCCCTCCCTCGGCTCCTCCAGCTCTCCCTCAAATGTCACTTACCTGGGGGCCCTCCCGGACCACCCTGCCCTGAATGCCCCCCCCCCGCCTTATTATTTACTGAGGTCTGTGCTCACGGGAAGCACGCGGCTTTGCTCCCGACCTCAGTGTCTACTCGCGTGGAGCCCGCCAGGCGCCTGGCAGGCACTGGGTGCCTCGGCTTCTCACACAAGCCCCACAGGCTAGGGAGGGAGGGTCCACTCTGCCCCCTCCCCTCCCTCCCTGCCCCAGCTCCCGACATCATCACTCTCCTGGCTGAGGTGGGATGGGAGGCCCTTCTCTCCCCGGGGGAGTTGGGGAGCCGCAGCCTGGTCTCCATGGCAACGGGCTTGCTGGCTGCTTTCTGCTAAGGCAGCCCCTCCGCCTCCCTGGGGTTCTTCCCAGAGCCCCCCCCCTTACAGGGGGAGAAGCGTCCTTCCTCCCCCCCTCCTGGGCCCTCCCTGTCACATCCCCCCTTTCCGCCAGCAGACCTTGTGTTCACCCCACTCCGGGTCCTGCCCTCCTGGGCTCCTCAGCCTGAGGGACCCAGCCCCTCTCTACGTCCGTGGGCCCTGAACTTGGAGGCCTCCCGGGACCAGGCTGATAACATGAAAGAGGGAAGTGGCTGGAATATCAGATGATAACCGGCAGCTGCCCCTTGGCCTCTGTGTGGGGCAGCGGGGAGTGGTGGGGTCTGGGGCAAAGTGCAGCTTCCATGCTCCCCTTCCATGGGCGGCTCTTTGATGTCAGGCGGGGATGTAGCCCAGCTTCCAGCCCTTTAAGAGAATCCAGAAATTCAGACCTGTGGATACGTCTTCCAGTTTAGAAGTCAGCTTGAACAAACAGAAACAACTTTCTCTGGACCAAACCAGACACGCCGAAGGTTGAACTTGGCCGACACTGGCCAATGGGGCCCTTCCTGTGTCCTTTCTGGCCTTTTAAGGTGCCTGTCTTTGTGCCACTTGGTTTACCCACCTGCCTCCCCTGCCTGTGCCACCCCCCCCCCCCCCGCCAAGGGCAGGGCTGTTCCCTGTTTATTTCTGCGACTGTCCCCAGAGGAGGGAGGCGAGGGCCGCCCGCAGGACGAGAGGGAGCTGTGATGAACGGAGCCCTGCGGGCAACACGCTTGCCCTTTCCTCGCGGCCCTTTAATTCCCAGCCCGACGGTGAGGGAGAGGCTATTTTATTTTCACTCCCGCTTTACCGAGGAGCAACCTGCCTGAGATCAGGGGACTCTGGAGTCGGGCAGCTGGGATTTGAACCCGGATCTGTTTCCTGTCCCCAAGGCCAGGCAGGCAGGATGCAGCACAGGCCTGCTGGCCACGGCGACGCTGCTCTGATGCCTCCCGCGCCGGCTCCCCCGGCCCCGCGGCCGCCCAGCTAAATATACCCACTGACGTCAGGTGCTGCTCTGCCCCTGGGGTTTTGCTCACGTTGCATTTAACATTTGTGTTTTGCTTTGTGTAGATTAGCTTCTTATTAGCTTCTTATTTCAGTAGACTGTCTTACTGAGTATAATCTGACTTAGATGTGATAAAAATAATTTACTGCCGCAGAAAGGTGTCCGCAGGGCTGGTCTTTAGGTCACCCCCCACCCCCCAGACATACACACATGCCTGGTCCCCATTTTCTTTATTTTAATTCTCACCTGAGGATATTTTTTCCATTGATTTTTTTAGAGTGGAAGGGAGAGGCAGAGAGAGAGAGAAACATTGAAGTGAGGGGCACACGTTGATTGGTTGTCTCCCGCACGCACCCCAACCAGGGCTGGGGATCGAGCCTGCAACCGAGGGAGGTGCCCTTGACCAGAATCCAAACCAAGACCCTTCAGGCTGATGCTCTAACCACTGAGCCAGCCGGCTAGGGCCCCGTCCCCATATTCATGTGTGTACATATCACACACACACCTTCTTCCCTCCCCCTAAAGCCAGGAGGAGGCTCCCGGGCTCCCTGGGCTGGGCTGGGCTGGGAGCGGCTCCTGCGGCCTCTGACCTTGGGTGCTGAGACCAGCACCTTCCTTTCAGGGCCCGGGGTGGGGTGGGGTGCGGCTTGGATGCCTCCTCCAGCAGGCCCGGCTCGGCAGCGTCCTGGGCAGGCACGTTGCCTCTCCCCTGTCCCCCCGGGTCAGGCTGGACAGTCCTGGAGCAGCCTCTGGGCCGGCTCTGCTTCTGGTCTCCTGGCCACCCTCAAACTGGCGGAGGAGACTTCTCACCCCATCCCAATGGGCTGGGTTTACAGCCCCCCAAGAACCCCACACTGAGATTTAGACCTCTCTGCTGACCCCAGAAACCTTGGGGGGACAGTGGCTCCTTCAGGACAGAAGTCAGGAACCCCAGGCCCTTCCAGATGCCCTCCTGCTCTGCCCTCCTGCTCCGGCAGGGACTCCCCACAGCCCTGTGTCCACCCCGGAGACCTCTGCCCTCCTGTCTGGGTTCAGCCGGCAGCGGTCCCTGTCCTGTCCCCACCCTGTTCCCCTGTGGCTCGGCCATGGCCCCATCAGGCCAGACCTGGGCCCCTGGCCCCCAGCCAGCCCTGCTCCTTTCTCATCCACTAAGAGCCATGTTGAGTCAGCCTCCGATGACCTCACGTCGGAAAGGAAGGGGTTGAGTCTGTGCTAATTTGTTGGAGGGCAGGCTGGGCCCATGCGTGGTAGTCAGAGTGGGTTAGGGTTGGTCTGGGAGCAGGGAGGTGGGTGGGACGTGGTGAAAAGGACCATCTCAGGCCCCATGAATGTCCCCACACAGGGGACACCCTAGAAAAGTTGATGTAGAGAGACTCTGGAGCCGGGTCCCCCCTGGTTCATTCGTTTGTTCTGAGCACCGGCTGTGGGCGCCTCTGGGAGCCAGAGACGGTGCAGGGAACAAGCGAAACAGTGGAGCTGGCCCTGGAGGAGCTGAAGGTCCAGCAGATCATGCCGAGCAGACAACTAGAAACAAAAGCACTCTGAAGTAGTGATTAAGTGCTAGGGAAAAACCACCGGGGTGGGAATGGGAGGGGAGAGTGGCGGCGAGGGCGGGGGGTGCTCTTCCCCATGGTCATGGAAGGCCCCTCAGAGGAGGTAACGAGTGAGAGCAACTGCAGGAAGCGAGGCAGGTGAACAGCAGGTGCAAAGGCCCTGTGGTGAGCGGGTGACAGAGCAGCAGCCCGGAAGCCGGTTGGTGGGGTGTGTCGGGGAGGGTGAGGGTGTCGGGGATGGCGCTGAGCCCTTTAAGTCCCAGGGGCCCACCGGAGGGAGAATAACTTTTATTTAAGAGCCATGAGAAGCTATCGGTGAGCTTTAGTCGGGGCAGGGATGGGGAGGAGGCACAGTATGGTCCAATTTGCACTTTAAAAAGCTTGCTCTGCCTGCTGGGGAGAATGGGTCCTGGGGCTCGGAGTGGGGGCGGGAGGCCTGTGAGGCAGAGGCTGCAACTGTGCCAGGGGAGGGGCGATGGGGCTGCTGCGAGGGTGGCCGCGGGCGGCCAGAGAGGAGAGGTGGCCGGGTGCACCCACCGATTTACGGGCGGACAGGGAGCCCGGGGAAAGGACGCCTCCGACGTGAGGGGGGCGGGTGTCCAGCTGCTCCCGCGTGCCCGGGTGGCAGGGCCCTCGGGGGCGCCTCCTCCTTGCCGGCGGCCGCTCTTGGGCTCTGGCAGGAAGTGAAAGGATTCCAGGCGGGCGTGACCGTCCCCTCGCGAGGGGTGGACGCTGCTCTGCCTCGGACAGGCTGGCGGCCGGGCGGGGACGGCGGCAGGGCCGTGTCCCTAACCCTCTCCCCGTGTCTCCGTGTCACACAGAGCGCGACGCCTTCGACACCCTCTTCGACCACGCCCCGGACAAGCTGAGCCTGGTGAAGGAGGTAGGCGGGCGGGCGGCGGGCCTGTCCTTCTGTTTGTTGTTAACCGTCACTCAGGATGTTTTCCCCACCGGCTTTCAGAGAGCGGAAGGGGGCAGGGCGGGGGGAGAGGGACATCGACGTGAGAGACGCACTGACCAGCTGCCTCCCGCCCGCCCCTCGGTGCCCGGCCGGCGCTAACCACCGCGCCTCGCTGGCGGCTCCTTGCCCTTTCACGGCGCCGATTCCGTGCTGGGAAAATGTTTGAGGTCCCTGAGATGTCTGCCACGTGGACCGGGGTGTCATTATAATCAAAATGTAACTTCGGTGCTCACAGCTCGCGGCTCCGAGCTCAGCATCTCGCGCCCCGGGAACCTCCCTGCCCACCTGCCCGCTTCCGTCGCACGAGGTCCCCGCCAGCGCCCACGTGCCCGTGCATTCGGATGCAAGGCTGTTTTCACGTGGAAATGTTTTTAAAGCGCGTCAGCCGCTGGCTCTTGCCGGCCTCGTTGCCACGAAGCTGCGTGCACGGCCTGCTGGCTGAGCAGGCGGCCTTCCCGGCAGAGCTGCTCCGCCCGCGGTCGGGCCGTGTCCCCTCAGGGGTGCGAAGGACAGGCCCCTGACCATCGGCCCAGGCCGCCTGCTGAGAAACCTGTGGGTGGAAAGACCCACTGCACCCGGTTGGGCCAAACGGTTTTCTTAATGCAGGACTTCTCAGGGCCTTTAAAATGCTGACATGCCTGGAATTCTCCGAGAGAGCTGGGTAGGAAGCGTTTTCCAAGCTTGTGTGTCAGTCGCGTGGGGCTCTGTCCTGCTCTCTCCGTGTCCCCAGCACCAGGCAGAGGGCGTGGCCCGTGGTGGCTGCTCCGTAAATTTGAGTAGAAGGAGTAAGGAAATGACATCTGGTCCAGGGGTAGGGTGGGTGGGGCTGGGATTAAGTTTCCCTGAACGTGGGGTGTGATCGCTGAGACAAGGTGTTTAAGTGCACGCTTCCCGGAGGTCTGGCCCGGACCGACCTCTGTTTACTGAAACTGAGGGGGGTGGCCCGAGGTGGCCTTTCTCTCTCCACCTTTCATTGTCCAAGGTTACGTCTAGGATTCATTTAAAAGTTTAATTATCTCCCCTGACAGTTGCATCCTTCTGAAGGGATGCACGTGGCTCGGTGAGCAGAGACGCGTGTTTTCCTCTCCAGCTGGGATAGTTTTAGGCGTCATCTCGTTAAAACCAAGGGTTAGTGTAGGAACATTTCGCTTTAAACAGGAGCTTTTTATTTCAGTAAACGGGAGGCCAGGGGAGCGTTGCACAAACCCGGGGGGGCACGCGTCTCATCCGACCCTGGCGGGAGCCGGTCTCTCACATCCCCGTGTCCCTTTCCCCCGACAGTCCCTCATCACCTTTGTGAACAAGCACCTGAACAAGCTGAATTTGGAGGTGACGGAGCTGGAGACTCAGGTGAGCCGTGTCCTGGGTGGGAGGATCCGTGTCCTGGGTCACGTCCAGCTGGTGTCGCTCGGATCCCGGGGGGGGGGGGGGGCCGTGAGCAAGCCAGGTGCCGTCTCGTGTGTCCGGCAGGAATGCCACCTGCAGCCACCTCGCCGTCTCTCAGACCCCCCCCCCCCTTTATTTCCTGGGGCTGTTGGAACAAATACCACACGCTGAGTGGCTCGGCAAACAGACGCCTGTTCTCTCTCAGTTCTGGAGGCTGGAAGTCCCAGCGGCCGCAGGGCTGGTCCCCCCTGAGGCCGAGCGGGGGGCTCGGTTCCAGGCCTCTCCTCAGCTTCTGGGGGTCCGCGGGCGACGCTGAGGATTGTAGAGGTCATCACCCCATCTGTGCCTCATCTTCGTTGGCTGTTCTCTCTGTCCGTGTGTCCAAGTCCCCCCTTTGTGTGAGGGTGCCACCCCGGTTGGATCAGGGCCCCCTGCTGACCTCCTCTTAATTGATTACTTCAGTAAAGACTACAGGGTGTCCCCCCAAAATGTATACACACGGAACAGCCAATGGCTCAGTTGATGTTTCTTTTCTGATTTAAACCATTAATAATTATTCAAAGTGTGTGTACATTTTTGGGGGGATTCCCTGTATTTCCAAATAAGACCACATTCCCAGGGGCCAGGGGCTGGGACGCCGACGTCTCTATGGGGGGGACACAGTTCAACCCGTAACACTCCCTGAGGTGCCGTAGCACCCGCCAGAGAGCCTCGCATGTGCAGGCCCCTCGTCTAGAAAGTTCTGGCCCCGGCCCCCAGCACACGCTCGCCCAGCGCCCCTGGTGTGTGCGCAGAGCGTCTCCTCTGCGGTCGGTGTGTCTTCCCGGCTGCGTGACAAGCCCAGGTGTCCTTTCTAAGCGGCAGCGATCTCACCGCACTGCTGGTCGCAGGGCGCTCTTTGTCACCCCGTATGCGGGGGCCTCTTTTCCCGTCAGCGCGAGTGTGTAGGTCCCTTTCTGATCTTTTTTTCCTCTGCTCCCTGGCCCGTCATCTGCACTCGTCGCTTTTAACAGCCGCCGTCTGTCCCATCCAAGGCTGCGCTCCTCAGACGGGCCCCTCACGACGGGGCGCGGCCCCCTCCCGACGAGCGGCGCCCCAGGCGTCTCTGCGCCCCGTCTCTTTCTTCAGGGCCAAACTCCGGCACAGAGAATCGTCAGAGCCGGGGGGAGACCCCAAAGGCCCCGGGAGGTCTGCCGCCTGGGGCCCCCCTCTCCCTGTGGAGGACCCCCATCCTCGCCCACGGCGCCCGACGGTCCCCGCCCATTTGGGCCCACGCACCGGCGTGAATAGTAGCTGCCCGTCTTAGACGGAGACCCTGAACTTGAATTTGCAGTCACCGTTGACGCAATACCTTCCCGGTGGTGGACGGTTGTGATTTTGACTTGTGGTCAGTGGTCGTGGCTGGGTGGCCTGGCCCCGGAGCCGTGGTCTCACCCACGGTCACGGTCACACCCAGTCCCCAGCGTGGTGCCGGTGCCCGGTCCTGCACCCACACCCAGCTGCGGGTTCTCTCACCGAAACCAGGGATGGGTTGTTCTGCTTTAAAACGCCTTCTCCCTTCCACGCGGCTGGGAGGCACCGCGGGCTCCGCCTCGCGGCACGGCCTCACCGAGGGCTTCTCTGTAGTTCGCAGACGGCGTGTACCTGGTTCTGCTCATCGGCCTGCTGGAGGACTACTTCGTGCCCCTGCACAACTTCTACCTGACCCCGGACGGCTTCGACCAGAAGGTAAGCACCCCCCGTCGTGGAGGCGCCCGGTTAGTGCCCGACGGCTCTCTCCGGGGCCCGGCTGCGTTCCCCAAAACGTAAAACCGGCCCTGGCTGACGTGGCTCAGTGGTTAGAGCGTCGGCCCGCGCACCAGAGGGTCTCGGGTTCGATTCCTGGTCAAGGGCACGTACCCGGGTTACAGGTTTGATCCCAGGCCCTGCTCAGGGGGTGTGTGGGAGGCAACCAAGGGTGTGTCTCTCTCACGTCGATGTTTCTCTCTCCCCCCTCCCTCCCTCCCTAAAAGTTTTCCACTCTCTCTAAAAATCAATGGAAAAAATACCTTTGGGTGACGATTAACTAAAAATATTAAAAAAATAAAAATAACATACAACTATATGACAAGTGGCATCTCGCTTACACGGCACCCACGGTGAAAGGAGACCCGTCAGCGGTGCCGGGTGCCATGTTCCCTTCCGGGCCTTTCCCATGAGATCATCGTTAATAACTGTGGTCCAATGTTGGCACAGTTGCCAGCCTGTCCCCTGTTCCTGCCACTGGGGTGTCTTCTTGAATATATATATTTTTTCCATTCCTGTGGATTGTTTCTAGGGAAATTCCCCAAATAGGAGCGATTGGATCCAAGGGCCCAACCGTTACAGTTAGGTGGCTGGCTCTCCCGTGTCACTGCCCTGGGTGACTGGGCCGTTCGCCTCCTGCCAGGGCCTCCCGAAGGCCAGCCGTCCACCCGCATATAGTCAAAGCCTTTGGAAACTTGGCAGATGGACTGACCGGATTGCTTTGGGCACATGGGCATCTGTCCTTTTATTTCCCCAAAGTGCTAGACCCGTGAGTCAGAGAGGCAGCCAGCCAGAGCGACCTCTGAAACCGGGGCCAGGGTTTATCAGTCTGCCCAGGTGGGCGCTTGGCAGGCTGCTTGCCGGTGGCCCAGTGCCAGTCCTGTCCCGGCTGCCGGGACGGAGTCGGACAGGTGAGTCCGTGGCGGGTGGTGAGCATGTGAGCGAGAGAACAGAGGGCCCCGGCCGAGCCACGGAGCCCATGCGACGTCCCGGCCGCGAAGGCACCGCCTGTGACGAGTCCCGTGCACGGCCAGGCCCAGTTCTGGGGAGAGAGCTTTTCCCGGTTCCAGTGCAGCAGGAGGCTGGGGGGACGGTGCACTTAGCCAGGCGCCCGGAGGAGGCCTGTGTGGGCGGCAGGGGCGCCGTGACCCCCGGCCTTCCGCCCTGTGAAACGGCCACTGCGCTGGCCTGGGGGCAGTGTGGCCAGGAGGGGCGGCTGCCTTAGGTTCCCAGGTCGGGCTGATGTCCAGACCCGACTCTTCCGTTCCTCCCTCTTTCGGGCCCGACTCCACCGCGATTCGCCGCCTGCTGTGCGTGTGCGGCCGATGGCGGTCAGCGGATGGCGGGGGCGGGGCTCTGGGAGAAAGGGCTGCCCTGTGCCGGGGACAGCGCACAGGGCCGGGCGCCTCGGGGAAGGGACTCGTCTTCTCGGAGCCTCGGTGTCCTCATCTGTCAAATAGGGTCACTGTCGCTTCCAGTCGTGTGGATGTGCCAGGGCCTGGGGCAGACACACGGGGGCCCCCAAGCCCTGGAGGGCAGGCTGTGTGTCTCCACCCCTGCATCTCCCAGCCGCCCCCGAGCCCCGGCGAGGGGAGGAAGGACCAGCAGACGTCTGCCCGCCGTGCCCCGCGCCGGGCGCCCTGGGTTCTGGTGGCCGTTCCGAAGACCCGCTCTGCCCACACTTGCCTCTGTCCTGTCCTTTCAGAGGGAGAGTGCTGGGCAGCAGGCGGGCCTGGGGACAGCTTCCGCCCGGCATTAACTCTCGCGTCCTCGGCAGGTCCACAACGTGTCCTTCGCCTTCGAGCTGATGCTGGACGGGGGGCTCAGTAAACCCAAGGCCCGGCCGGAAGGTAAAGCCCCAACCACGTGTCCTCGGGGAAAGCTGGGCACAAGTGTGACCGGGCCTCTGAGGGCTGGGGGGCCCTACCTGCCTCTCCCGATAAGATTCCTCCACATGGGTGGCTCCCAGGCCAGCACTGCCAACCCCAGGTCTCCATGCCCCTGTGACCCCCATGCTCCTGGTTTTGGGGACCAACTGGGCTGTGCTGATGGGGCCACCAATGCTGGGTCTATAGACACCACATGACTCAGAGGCTGTGGGCCCTGCCCCTGGGCCTCAGGATTTAATTGCCTCTCCCGGGGCAGCACTCGGGCTGGGGATGCTATGTCACGGCGTGAAAGGCCATCGGAGGTGGCCTGCAGTTTAGTGACTGTTGGGTTGTGTCCCTGGTGGCCGGCAAAGGTGATGCCCTTGAGCGGGGAGGCGGCACGTTCACTCTGTGAGGGGCTGGGGCCCGGGCCAAGGGAGGGGCCACCTTTCTGCCCCGTCCTGGCTGCTGTGTTACACGGTCTATGCCAGGATGCTCTAACCTGAGGGAGCATCTAAACCCTAGAAGGGCTTCTCCAAGAACAGATGGTGGTGTGGGGGCTATGGGGTGGGCCCGACAAGTCTTGTTTCCAGTGAGTTTCCGGGCGACGCCAGTGCCCCAGGTCCAGGGATCCCACTTTGGGAATTGCTGCCCTCCGGCCACAGCATGAGTTCTGGGTGGGACACGTCCGTCACTCCTAGGTGCTCTCTTTGGGAGGCTCACCAGACAGCGTTTAAGGTCCATCCGGGGACAGGAATTCCATCCTGTGACTCCTGACCCTCCCCGAGTCACTTGTCTGAGGTCCCACGGTGTGTGAAGACCAGAATCCAGGGCCCAACTCCCAGGACTGGCGCCCTGCCCACCAAAGAAGGTGGCCTGTACCTGCTGGGCCTCAGGGGGAGCTCTCATCCCCAAAGTGTCCTGGGCAGGCCACACCATGTGCCCAAGCTTGAGGGCTGGGTCAGCAGCTGCCACCCTGCCCTGCCCTAGGAGGCCTGACCCCGCCGCAGGCCAGTGGTCCTGGTGCAGGTGAGCCTCTGAGTGTTTGGTCCCCAGCAAATGTCCTTGGCTGTCGTAGACCCCACACCATGCAAATGTTATCGGTTGTCACACTAGCCCTGATGCAAATCCTAGCAGGGATGGAAGAGGGGCACCTGTCCTGGCCGCCCAGGGACTCATCCCACAGGTGGCGGCCCAGGGCTCCCACAGAGGCCTGTGTCCGGGGACGGTGCTGCCCAGAGCATCCTGGACGATGCTCTGCTGTGGACACACACGTGGCCCATGTGTCCCCAGTGACAGGGCTCCCGGTGAGCCCTCCCATCCTGTAACGTTCCCTCTGTTTCCTTCTACAGATGTGGTGAACCTGGACCTCAAGTCCACCCTTCGGGTCCTTTACAACCTGTTCAACAAGTACAAGAACGCGGAGTGACCTCGCAGCGATGCCCCTGTGTCTCCCCGCCCCCCCGACAAGCCCCCTGTGGTCTCTCCCCACCCTTCTGCCCCCCTCGAATCGCCCTGACCTCCTTTCCACACAGTGTGAGCTGCAGGGCTCTGAACACCCGGGCTCGTGCTAGAGCCTCACTTCTCCTGGCGCTCCTGGGGCTCCCCGGGCCCCCGGGGCTGAGTCAGCAGCTGTGTCAGCGGCTGTTGGTTTGGATCCGACTATGAAAAGGAAAAACCCAGGAACCCAAACCCCTCGGCCCCCGGGAGGGCCGCCCCGAGTTCCATCCGACGGAGCAATTAGTGATCACACGCTTCGGAGAGGCCCCGCAGCCCGGCTCTCCTGCCGAATCCCCGGGGAGGGCTCTGGAAGCGAGGCCTTTTTAGTAGACAGCGTTCTGCAGTTTTAAAAACTCCTCTCAATTCCCAGAAGCGTGTGCTGTGGCAGGAATGCCCACCCACGTCTCGACCGCTCCGTGTCGAGTTAATTTTTGCGCAAACATCTAAGATCCAGATAACCCGATGCCGCCCAGGAGGGACGGACCTGCTCAAGGGGTGTCGTCTCTGGCTCCTGGCCGGGCCGGGTCGGAGCCGGCTCCGCGGAAGTCGCCACCATCTCAGGGCCCTCTTTGGGAATGGACGCATTTCAGATACTTTTAAAAATCAGGGTATATTTGCTCAGGGCGCCGTAACAGAGCCCAGCCTGGGCGGCTCAGACAGCAGGAGTTGATTCTCTCAGGTCTGGGCCGGGAAGCCCAAGACCCAGGCGTCGTCAGGGTTGGTCCCTCCTGAGGCCTTTCTCCTGGGCCTGCAGACAGCTGTCCTCTCCCTGTGTCCTCACGGGGTCACCCCTCTGTGTGTGTCTGCGGCCTAATCTCTTCTTAAAAGGACACTAGTCATATTGGGTTACACCCACCCATAGGGCCTAATTTTACCTTAATCCCCTCTTTAAAGACCCAACTCCAGATGGTCCTGTTCTGAGGCCCTGGGTGTTAGGACTCCAGCACCTGGATTCCGGGGGACACAGTTCAGCCCCTGATAGAGGGAGCGAGGTGTTCATCCTGCTCCCCCGGAGCCTCGGCTTCCTGGAGCCTTGCTGGCGTCTCCCCCTGGGGCACCCGCGTGCGGCCCCCGGTGAGTCCCCGCAGATCAGCCTCCCTCGGACCTTTCGCTGCTCACCCCCCGCTCTGGACCAGAGCTGTTGAGAACATTCTTCCTGTTCAGCGGGATGCCCTGCTCTAGATTTAGAAAAAGGTGTCATGGTCCGTCTCCCTCTCTCTTTCCTCAAAGTCAATTTTTAAAAAGTCAGGGTGGGCTCTGCTGCAGGCACGAGTCCCTCTGTGTGACCGACCCACCGTCTTATTGGCCTGGGGACAGTATTTGGGCGTGAGTTCAGGGTCAGGGAAGCTGGGGCATCATCTTGGAGGAGCAGAAAGACTTTTCCTTCACTCCAGAAAGCTCTGGGACACACATTTTCGGTGAATCGCGCTTTTCTGTAGAGGGGCTCTCGTCCCCGGGGACTGAGTGGCAGCCAGACCAGGCTCTTTGAGGCCCGAGGGGGCAATACTCGCCCATCCCTCTCTGTGGCTGTGTCTTGGACCCTCACCCCCACCCCCAGCCTCGGGGTGCCTCCGTGAAGCTTCAACAACCACAGGTGTGCAAGCTCGGAGCCCCGCGCCCGTGTGCTCCGTGTCCCAGTTGGATGTGACAAAGCTGTGTTGTTTTAGAGCAGCTGAACCCCTTTCCCACCCCCGTGTGTCTTTTTAATCATTTTAAGCGATGTTTACTTTGGATTTCTGGATGTTAAATAAAAGCTACTCACACCCCACTGTGTCGTTGGCCGGCCGCCGTGGCCGCGGGGAGCCCACACCCGCTGTGCGTGCTCGGCTGGCGCCGATGGCTCCTCAGCCGGGGTTCGGGTCGGGGGACGCCCTGTGCTGTGAACAGGCCGCTGCGATTCTTCTCAGTAAAGGACTCGTGGGCACAGCTGTCGCCACCTCTGTTTGGCGGTCACCGGTTGTGGCAGCCCAGGACTTGGCGCCGGGCGCAGGATCCCTGCCCGGCGCCCACCAGGAGCCCGCAGGGGACGGAGCCAGGGTGCAGCTGTGTGTGGCGCGGGGCCCCGTGGGCTGAGGCCCCGGGTTTCACGGGCAGGAGCCACTGGGAATGGGGTGCGGGCACAGCTGCGGGCGAGGGATCATGAAGAACAGGGCAGGACACGTCGGCCCCCGCCTCCCAAGTCCCGGTTCCAGACCAGGCCGGGAGCTCCAGCTGGCCTGTGACATGGGCCGGAGGACATGCAGCCCCAGGGCGGTGGACGGGACACCTGGGTGACCCGAGGTGGCAGCCGTGTCTTCCTGCTCCGCCTGGCCCGCTGTCAGCCTTCCCCGTGGAGGTCACGGGAGGCTTGGGGGCATCGAACTTCCTCTCCAGGAAACGTTAACACTGACTGTGGAAGGGTGGCCCGGAGAGCAGGGCAGCGGTGCTATTGAAAAAATAATACAATACTGCCCTGGCCAGTTTCGCTCAGTGGTTAGAGCGTCAGCCCATGGGCTGGAGGGTCCTGGGTTCGATTCCAGCCAAGGGCACATACCTGGGTTGTAAGCTCAGTCCCCAGCCCCAGTTGGGGGCACACGTGGGAAGCAACCAATTGATGTGACTCTCACACTGATGTTCCTCTCTCTCTCTCTCCCATTCTCTGAAAAGCAATGGGAAGAAAAAAATACTAAAAATCATAGACTCCCTGGGAGGAATCTGGGCTTTGTTCCCGTGGACTGCCGTGAGTTCCCGTGGACTGGTTCCCGTGGGCTGGTTCCCGTGGGACTGGTCCCCGTGGGCTGCTGTGAGTTCAGTAGCCCACTTCCCAGAGTGACCCCTCCCTAGTTCCCCCTCCCTCCCCTAAGTCGGGGTGCTTGGCAGCCATGTCTGGAGACAGTTTGGGTTGTCGCAGTGGGGGAGGGGTGTCGCTGGCATGCGGTTGGGGTCCCTGGGTTGCTGATAAGCGCCATACACAGGACACACACGTCCCTCTCCCTCCAGCAGCGTCCCTTGGCCCCGGTGTCCACGTGCTGGTTGAGAAGTGGCTGGGCCCCGGAGCCCGCCCGGGCCCCCCTGTGCTTTGCTGGGTGGGAATCTCTATTCACACCAATGTCCGTCCTTTCAGGCCAACAGCCACAGCTGACCTTCCAGGGGCCTCCGGGTCGGCCCCATTCAGGGGACACTCACTGAGGGTCTGTTTTATCCGAGTGGCCTGTGACACAGCCAGGCCGCTGTCCTCGAGCCACAGAGAGAGCAAGACGCATGCAGGTAATTCACAGGGTTGGCTGGAGGAAGGAGGGGTCCAGGGAGCCGTGGGGAGAGGGTGGAGCCGGCCGGGGAGGGCCATCGAGGACCTTCTGGAGGAGAGGAAGGAGAAGGGAGGGTCGCCCGAATCCTCCGTCTTTTACAGATGTTTTGCCTCCATTCTCTGGGTGGACACCCCGGTGTGAGCGGCAAGCGCTCAGGGAAGCCTCGAACTCGTCTCCCCTCCCCGGGGGGCCTCTGCCCGGCGTAGGGGCCGGGGAGTTGTCTCTGCTCCCGTCAGGGTCCCTTTCGGCCTGTGCCTGGGAAACTGTGACATTACATGGCCACTTGCCCTCAGCAGGATTTGTCGACTCTGAGAATTTAGAGGGAAGGGACTTTCTGAGGGGGTCCCTTTAAGCCTCTCCCAGGCAGAGCCAGCTCAGCACTGTCGCTGACCGGGTCACCGTCGCCGCGGGGACTGGAACGCACAGTCCTTCTGCAAGGGAAGCGCCTGGGAAGCGCGGATTTTGTCAGGTTCCATTTTAAGTGCAAATCCACTGTTTGGGGCATAATTTGGGTCAATAAATGGTTATTATCCTGCCCACCTGCCAGGCTGGGCCTTACCCTGGGGTGGGGTACGGGGGCCCCATGAGCCCAACACAGGAGGAAGTGAACGTGCCTTTTGTCAGTATTTATTGAGGCCCATCTGTGCGCCAGGCTAGGTCCCGGGGTGCAGGAGGGAACAAGGAACTGGAGGGTGAGGGACAGACAGACGGACAAGATCCATGCAGATGGGCAGGTCGTGGGAAGAGACTGGGGCAGTGACAGACGAGGGCGGGGGGGGGGGGGGGCGGAGGCAGAGGGAGCTGAGCCAAGACCCGCGGCTAGAGTGCCCCCAAGCACCACGCCTGTCTTACCGGTAGGATACTAGAGGCGCAGCGACTTGCATTTCATTTCGGAGAGTTATCCCCGTGTTCACGGACACACGGTTCCCCAGGAATGAGGTATCGAGCCCCTGAATTTGCATGCACGTGTCCCTGCAGGGGTCTGGGACAGTGCCACCCATGGGACACCGTGCCAGCCCACTGCGCGGATGACGTCGCGCTCATGGAGCCCAGGGAGCAAGGGCAGGGGTCCAGCCGGCCAGTGCGCGCGGTGGGTCGGAGAGTCGTCCCCCGCACCCGAAGTCACGGGCTCGATCCCTGGTCGGGGGTGTGCAGGAGGCAACGGACCGAAGTTTCTCTCTCACATCTCTTTCTCTCTCACATGCCTCTCTCTTTCCCTCTCCCTTCCTCTCTAAAATCAATAAAAACGTACCTTCTGGGGGGGATACAAAAGGAGTTCTGGGCCCACCAAGTCCTAGCTGCCACGTGTGTGCCGTTGTGGGTCGTAGGCACCACCACCTTGGCCCTCGGGACGGTCAGCTCTCCGGCTGGTCATCTCAGGCCACGGCAGCTTTCTCCAGGGGCACACACGTCCTCTTGTTTTCTGTGGGTCCCATGCTGTGACACAGCACTGAGGCTTACCCTCCCTTCCGGTGCTGGGCTTGCTGTGGAACCGGCCTGAGTCAGTCCGCAGGAAGACGGAGGCCACACGGCCACAGCCAGACGCACTAGGTGAGGCCGTTCTGGCCGCCAGCCTTACCCACTGGCCGCAGAGGAGCCCAGCAGAGGTGACCCCGCCGTCCCAGGGCTCCCAGCCGACTCACAGGCTCACGCACTGAGTAAAACGGTGGCTGTTTTAAGCTGTGTTTTGAGATGGTTTGTTACGCAGCAAACACTGACCTGTGTACCCACCTTGCTGCAGAGGCGTGAGGGCTGCCCCGTGGCCTCTGCTATTTTGCAATGACCTCAATTCCACTGAAATCGAGGAGCCCATTTCAACGGCAGCATTTCCCAGCGTCCTTCCTGGGCTACAGAGCCCCGCTACTGCTTTCCCGTGTGTCCCCAGTGTCCTCGGTCTTCTCAGGGGAGAGGCTTCTGTGTGATCCAGGTGGGAGGAAGGGGGGACTGGCTGGTGGGGACGTGGGGGCCTCGGGGGAAGCTGACTTCCCCCTGTGGCCTCAGTGGTTGGGTGGCTGGCTCTGCCACTGGGAAGCGAGAAATCTGGGGAGGAACTGGCTTGGTTTGTGCAGTGGGGAGGGGAGAGGAGAGGAAGTAGAAATACTAAATTCGAGTTGCCTGCAAGGTGTCGGGGGCCAGGAGGCGTGGCTGGGTTGCGGGCCGCAGGCAGAGCTTTCCGGTGGGCCCGTGGTGGCATCTCCTTCGAAGCGCCAGGCCTGCCGCCCGGCGGGAGGAAGCAGCCTGCAGCCCAGCCCGGCGGGCCCTGCAGCAGCCGCGGCCCAGCCCGGAGGAAGTGAGCAGCTGGCCTCCGCCTCCTGGGGCCCTGCAGCCCCCTGCCGACCTAGGGAACCCGGAACCCGCTTCTGTTTGCAACCCGGGGCCACCATTTAAGCTCCGTGACCTTCACTTCCTTGCGTGGAGGAGCAGCCAGGTGAGTCCTCCTGGCACCTCAGCCTGAGGGAGGCCTTGGCCGCCGGGGCTGCCTGTCTGTCCGAGAGTCTTGGGGGCCCGAGCTCACACGGGGACGGCTCCGAGGCGCAGTGAAAACTGAGCCCAGAGAGCACGGTCTTAGTGGGGGGAGCCAGGCCGAGCGGCCCCTGCGCCCCTGCCCCCTCCCCATGCGGAGAGGCGGCCCCCCAGCAGGTTCCCACTCCCCTGAGCCTCATCCAACGCAGAAAAGCTACCCCCAGACTCCAGAGGGAGAAACAGGCCTGTGGCCGAGAAGGAACTGCCCGGGCTGCTGATGGCTTGAGGCAGCTCTGGGCTCTGCCACTCAGCTGCCTCTGGCCAGCAGGCAGTCAGGCCCTTCCTTGTGAAGAAGTGTCAGAACCAGAGAGGGCAGGGTGTTTGCCTGAGGTCACACAGCACGAGTGAGGAAGAGCTGGCCTGAAACCTAAGCTTCCTGATACCCAGGCCGGCTCTTTCCTCTTCTCTGGACACAGGCCTTGAGCCAAATCCTGGTGTCCAAGAGGAGGCTTGGGACTCAGGGGACAGGCCTGGCCTAGGGGCTGTGTTCTCCCTGCTCCCTACATCAGGGCAGGATGGTCTCCCAGGGTCCCCAGACTGGCTGCTAGTGTGACAGGGTGGCCCCAGCCCCATGAAGGCCTCCGTCTCAGCACAGCTCTGGGCCCTGCGGGGCCACCACCAGCTTGTTTGCCCTGCCTGACTCCCGGGCCCAAATGTCTGTCCAGTTGGCAACTCAGAGGAGGGCCAGGGGCTGCAGAAAGACGGAGGGAGTGTGGCTGCCAGTCGAGCAGGAGAGGAAGTCGGCCAGGAGAACAGGAAGGAAGCCCTCTGGTCTGAATGCACCCACCCCAGGCTGGGGACGTGCTGGGTCCCCCCACGATGAGGCCATGCACACTGTGGGTGCCGGCCCTTTCCATGCTGGAGGAGTGTGAGACCCCAACCCCCCCTGAGAAGGAGCCCCACTGCAGAGAGCCCTGTTCAGGACTGGGGACCAGGCAGGGCCGGGCCACCCCTGAGAACCAAGCCTGCACGAAGTGGGACCAGTCCTGGTGACAATAGCACACCAGCTTCGGTCACTCACTCAGAGGCTGGGGGTGCTGCTCTGGGCCCAGCTGACCAGGCTCAGGGGCCCAGGGGGACAAGCGGGTGTCTCCCCTCCACTGCAGAAGCTCAGGCTCTGGAGATAATATCCATCCGTGTGCTCACCCCGACCAGCCCCCACAGGCCCCCACAGGCCCCCAGGTGTCCCCTTGAGCTCAGGGGAGGAGAGGCTGTCCCAGTTTTGTCCTGACTGTGGGGTGCAGCGGGGTTGGGGGCATGTGTGGGGGACTTCCTGTCCTGGAGTAAGTGGGGGGTGGGGGGATGTGTGGGGACCTCCTGTGCTGCAGGAACACGGCGGGCTGGCCACTCTGCGCCCGGCTGAGGACCCCCCTTTGCCTGCCGAGGCTGAGCTCCGTTGGTGCCCTCGGCCACGCGCCCTCCTCGCCCTGGAGTCCGGGGAGCGTTGGCTGCGCGCCTCCTCAGGGACCCCGACCCCTTGTCCGGCCAGTGCAGTGGCTCGTCCACCCAGAGCCAGCCCCCGCCCTGTCCCCGTGCCTCCTGGCCTGAGAGAAGTGACACGGAGCGAGCAGAGGCCGCGCGGACCGTGACGCCCTGCATCCCCTGCGTCCCCAGGGCCGGCGGGGAGAATGGACACAGAGTCCCTCTACAACCTGCTGCAGATCCCCAAGCCGGCAGAGGAGGAGCTCCCACAAGGTGCGCGGCCTCGGGGCTGGGGGGCCGGGCGGGCGGGGGGGCCTGCATCGCCAGCACCAAACGGGCCCCAGGAACGTGGGGTCCTTCCGAGCTGTCAGCTGAGCCCCGGTCCCGCTCGGCCCCTGCCGACGCCCCCTCCCCGCTCCTGGACCCTCCCGCAGCTGCCCCGGGCCCCTCACAGCCGCACATCGCGGGGGTAATGGCGATGTTGGGTGGGGATCGCCACGCGTGCCTACTACGTGCTGGGCTGTGCTACGCACTTCCTGTGTGCAGCATCTCGTTCATGGCTCCTTTGTACACATGGGGAAACTGAGGCACAGAGTCCCCGCATCCCAGAGCGACGGTAACCCCGTGGTTAAGCTGGGAGCCAGCCCGAGGCGGCGGCTCCGGGGTCCAGGCGCACCCCCGCAGATCCGATGGCTGGCGGGCGGGGTCTGATGAGCGGCTCCCTTCCCGCTGTGCCGGGCTCTTTAAAACCTGGGCGTCAGGACAGGAGCCCTTCAGCGAGCGGGGTCCCCTCAGCGCGTCTCTGCCTGCCCAGCGCGGGCGGTGTGGCCACTGCCCCAAGCCTGTCCCCGCGGAGATGGAGGGGATGGCGGTGCTCAGCTGCCCGGAGGCAACCCCGCAGTCCCCGGGCAGGGCGCTGGGGACTCATTGGAGCTCACGCACCCGCAGCACGGAAATACGGCCACAGGGAGAACGTGTGAAATGATTTTGTTGCTGTTAATCTTCACCTGATGATGTTTTTCCCATTGACTTTTTAGAGAGAGTGGGAGGTAGGGAGGGAGGGGGGAGAGAGAGAGAAAACGGGTACGTGTCTGTGTATGTGTGTGCAAGTGTGTATCTGAGCGTGTGAGTCTCTATGGGGGGGTGTCTGTGTGTATGTGTGCATATGTGTGCAAGTGTGTGCTGATGTGTTTATGCCTGCCTGTGCGTCTGGGAAGGGCTGTGTGTGAGTCCACGTGTGTTCCTGTGTGTGTGTGTGTTGCGTGTGTAAAGCGGCAGGACCTAATTCCCCCTGTGGTCAAGGCGACAGCTCTACGAGTGGCCTGCGGGGGGAGAGCTGCCAGGGCCCCGCACGGTCCCCAGGCCTCTGTCATGCTCACCTCTGCTTCCAGGAGAAAAGAAGAGATTCCTGCCCCCCACTTCCCGGAAGGACCCCAAATTTGAAGAACTGCAAAAGGTGAGGCGGCCTCTCCGGCCCTGGTTTCTCTGGAGGCAGCTTTCGTCTCCCTGACCTCGGGCGAGCAGGTGGTGACCCCGCAGGCCCCCGAGACACTTGTGGAAGGAGCGTTTACTGAGCACTGACTTTATACCTTTATATACGATCCCAAGCAGGCCTCACGGGGTTGAGAGGGACCTGTTGTCACCTACATCCCAAGGAGGGGACAACAATGCTCAGAGAGGTGACCTGACCTGTGGGGGGCCCGGGGCTGGCTAGCACAGAGCTGGGGTTTGACCCAGGCCGTCAGCCCCGAAGCCTATGCTCCTTCAGTTGCTGGGCGCCCAGGGCCATGGACAGCTGGTGATGTGGTGGGAACGGGTGTGTCTCTCAGTTCACAGTTCTGTCCTTGGCTACAGGACCAGCTGGGCACAGGCTAAGGACCTCCATCTTCCTCCGTCCTACTTCTCTACTCCCCACGTGGCCTTTCTATTGCCTCCTCCAGGGAGGCTTCCTGACCTGCACCATCTCCCACCCCCAGAGGATTTGTGGCCCATTTCCCACCCCTTCCTTCCTCCCTCCCTTTCTCTTACTCCCTCCACCCACCTTTCCCACTGCCGGGCACTGGGACACAGAGCAGACACAGTGTGGCCCCTTCTGGAAAACCTGGGTGCTGGCATGTCACCTTAGCGTGTGTTCCTCCAAAAACTGATCCTGAGATCAGGATGTGGGTGCATGCAGTTGAGCTGGGAGGTGACAATCATGGGAGATAGTCAGGGAGGTGGGGAAGTAAGAAGGGGGGAAAAGGAGCCCCCCAGGGTGAGCGATGGAGCGAATGAAGGCTGCGAGAGCTCAGGTCTGCTGGGCGGCTGTGGGGACCAGTGGGGACAGCCCCTTGGAGAGTTCCTGCCAGGGGTGGAGGAGCCTGGTGTTTACAGACCGAGTTCTGGTTAGCTTGGGGCAGAAGCAGTAATTTTCTGCTGCTTCTGGCCCCTGGAGCACAGGCAGGGTTGGGTGGCCTCAGGGGCAGCCCTTGGGCCGAGCTGCAGAGGGGAGCAGCTGGTGCGCAGCACATGGTAAGGTTTAGGGCCTGGGATGGGACAGAGCAGCCCCTGTACTACTAACCCCTTACACGGGACAAACCGGTCTCCCAGTGCCCAGGTCTGTGGTGAAAAGCAGAGTGTGTTCGGGAGCCTAGAGCAGGCCCCTAACGGTCTGAGAGATCAGGGAGGGCTTCCTAGAGGAGGTGATGTTTGACCTGGCCTTGAAGGATGGGTAGGAGCTGGCGGGTGGGAGGAGGGCTTTCCAGGGCGAGGGTAGTGCTGAGCCAGGCGAGGGGCCAGGTGAGAAGTGGCCCAGGTCAGCGGTCGTCTGGGACCTGCAGGTGCTGATGGAGTGGATCAACACTGAGCTCCTCGCCGAGCACATTGTGGTCCGAAGCCTGGAGGAAGACATGTTCGATGGGCTCATCCTGCACCACCTTTTCCGTAAGTGGCTGCCCCCCCGGCTGCCCCCCGCAGGTGGGCTCCTTACCCAGCCTCATCCCACCCTGGCTGAGCTCTGGGGCCACAGTCCTTGCTTCCCTCTGCTAAACCGTGGGCTCGCCCACCCCCGCACTGCCTCGCGAGCATTTATGGAGCACTTGCTGATTGTGGGCTGCTGGGGACAACGAGCCAACCCATGTCCAGGCCCGGGCTGTCCTGGCTGCTGGAGGGAAAGAGGCCTTTGAGGTGACCCAGCAGTGAGATGACCCAGCAGTGAGATGACCCAGCAGCTAGAGGTGGCTGCTCCTAGCTGGGTGCTCCTTTGCTCCTTTCTCAGTCTGGGGAGCCCCCTCAGGGTGCCTCCTGCCCTGCAGGCCTTCCCCACCCACCCTCTCCCTTCGCTGGTATGAGGCCCTGCTGGTCTAGGGTCTGTCTGTGGGGTGGGGGGCGGCGGGTCTGATTCAGTCCTCCATCAGCCTGGGGGCTGCTCAGGGCCTTTGCAAAGGCCTCCAGAACAATCCCCGGCCTGCCTAAGGCGTCCTGAGCACGGAGCAGGTGTGGTTAATCCCCGGCGCAGCTCCGAGCTGTTACTATCCCCACTGCACAGCTGAGCGCACTGAGACTCCGGGAGGCCTTGAAACTTGTCCAAGGTCTCACAGTGAAGAAAGCCGGGAGTCAGGCTTTAACTGCTGGCCACACTGCCCTGCAAAAAGGAAGTGTACAGGGCTGGGGGGGCACAGCGGGGGGCAAGGTGAGGGGGTGGGGTTTGCTCAGGCCCCACAGCCTGCAGGCCCTGTGTGCGGAGGGGTTAGGGTCAGGGTTAGGGTTAGGTTAGGGTAGGGTTAGGGTTAGGGTCAGGGTCAGGGTCAGGGTTAGGGTTAGGGTAGGGTTAGGGTTAGGGTTAGGGTTAGGGTAGGGTTAGGGTTAGGGTTAGGGTCAGGGTCAGGGTTAGGGTTGGGCTAGGGTTAGGGTTAAGGTTAGGGCTAGGGCTAGGGTTAGGATAGGGTTAGGGCTAGGGTTAGGGTTAGGGTTAAGGTAGGGTTAGGGCTAGGGCTAGGGCTAGGGCTAGGGTTAGGGCTAGGGTTAGGGTTAGGGTTAGGGTCAGGGTCAGGGTCAGGGGTAGGGTTAGGGCTAGGGTTAGGGTTAGGTTTAAGGTAGGGTTAGGGCTAGGGCTAGGGTTAGGGCTAGGGTTAGGGTTAGGGTTAGGGTCAGGGTCAGGGTCAGGGGTAGGGCTAGGGCTAGGGTTAGGGTAGGGCTAGGGTTAGGATAGGGATAGGGTTAGGGTTAGGGTTAGGGCTAGGGCTAGGGTAGGGTTAGGGTTAGGGTTAGGGTTAGGGCTAGGGCTAGGGCTAGGGCTAAGGTTAGGATAGGGTTAGGGTCGGGGTCAGGGTTAGGGTTAGGAGGGGTCGGGGCTCTTACCTGAACGCTGGCCAGGCTCAGCCCCCTAGAGGAAGCGCCCCGCCTGCGGGCGCCCTGCAGGATTCCAAACCTTGTCCCCCGCTCCCCTCCCCGCTCTCTCCCGCACTCAGAGAAGCTGGCGGGGACCAAGCTGGAAGTGGAGGAGATCGCCCTGACCGCTGTGAGCCAGAGGCGCAAGCTCCAGGCTGTCCTGGAGGCCACCAACGGCAGCCTGCAGGCGGAGGAGCAGGCGGTCAAGTGGAGCGTGGACGGTGCGTGTCGGGGGGAACTGGGGAGCCTGAGTCCTTGGCTTGGGGAGGCCTCTCTCTACCCGCCAGGCACGGCTCAGCCGCCTCACGTGTGGGCACCATCCGATGGCTTGGAAGGAGGCAGAGGCCTCAGGCAGGTGCAAAGTCGGCACAGGGTCACGGTCCTGACCGAGGAGCAAACAGCCCTACGCACTCCTGTCCCCGAGGGTGTCACTTCAGCGAAACCCAGCACGGGGACCATAAACAGTCTTGTCCTAACACAGCCGCTATTTACTGAGGTCCAAGCACCGCGACGGCCCATCTTCCTTGGCAGAGGGGCCCCCGCAGGCCTGTCTCAGGAGTTTATTTCAGTCATATCTGCAGAGCGTGTTCATAGGGAGTGAGGGTGTGCAAAGCACCGGGGTTTCCCGCCTCGTTAGGAGTTTGCTTTGAATTTCCTGCCATTCCAACCTCTCCACTCTTCCCATTCCCCAGATGAGAAAACTGAGGCTGAAAGGAGGTAAGTAGTTTCTCTGAGGTGGCAATGAAGCAACTGTTTCAAACCCTCTTGTGGGGCCGCAGGCCACTGCCATCTCCACTTTCCAGCCTCAGGTTTAGTAACTGGTGTTTATAATGTTGACCCTGAATTAAGTCACATTTGGCTTAGATCTAACCATTTGTCCACCCGGTGTCCTACTGTAGGACAGGACGTGGCTGTTTTCAGGTGTAAACAGCGTTTCAGGGAACATCTATCTCCCTGTCTCCTCCCCGGCCACCCAGCAGGCTGTGTGCTCCGGGCTGTACTCAGAGGGAGGATGACTGAGGCCGTGTGTGACCATTTTGGGGTCGGAATGTCGATCTCCAGGCCTCTGCCTTCCAGAAGGCGGGACATGGGTCTCTGTGGTCTACAGAGGGTTGCTGTGACCATAAGGAGAGCTCCATGTGGTCCAGGTAGGGGTGGCCCCTCAGCTCTGACCTCATGCCCCTCTCCCCTGCCAGCCATCTTCAACAAGGACCTGCTGGCCACCCTGCATCTCCTCCTGGCTCTGGCCAAGCGCTTCCAGCCCAACCTGCCCCTCCCAGCCAACGTCCAAGTGGAGGTGATCACCATGGAGGTAAGCATGGGGTGCATGGCTTAGGGTCCACATCGCATCCCCGGGGTCGGGGGATGCTGCAAGGCCTCGTGGGGCTCAGGGCTCGTGGGCAGGAGGGTTGGCCAGCCACAGTGGGGACTGCCCGGGAGGCCACGCCGAGGGGGACGGGGGGCAGAGGAACCGGGGCTCCGCAGGGCTGCCTTGGCTCTCCAGACTGCGCAGCAGGCGTGGGCCGAGTGCCCTGGGATCACTGTCCCTTCCCTTTCCATCCTTAGAGCACCAAGAGCGGCCTGAAGTCGGAGAAGTCGGTGGAGCAACTCACTGAAAGCAGGTCAGGGAAGGAGCGGGGCCGTGGTGGGGCTGGGCCGGGTTTCGTGAAAGTCGGTGGCGGGCCCGGCCAGGGGCAGATCTACCCGCAAAACAGGCAGAGTTGGGATCAGAGGGGCCCTGGCCCTCGGTCATGAGGTCACACCACAGCCACCAGGGGCTTGAGTGGAAGGCGCGGTTGGAGCCCACGGTGCCACGTTCCTTCACCCCTGTGACCCTAAAATCGCCCTCCTCTGCCCCTGTGAGTTCAGAAGCTGGGGTGAGGGCCCCCCCATCTCTAGGCTGTGGGCTGAATCCTGGACCCCACCGGGCGCCTGCCCCTCGGCTCTCTGCCTTTATGCTGAGCCCTGGGTCTCTGTCCCAGGCCACTCCCCGCCCACTCCCCGTGGTCAGCTCCCCTCAGAGGGGCCGCCTGGCTCCCAGGACAGCTTGGCCCGCTTTGGGCCCAGACCTTGCTTATAGGAGGCGGGGTGGGGTGGAAAATTTAACAAGAAAGTGAAAGAAAATCCCATTCAAAACAATAAAAACAGAGTGAAAGAAGCCGGACACACAAGAGCACAAGCTGTGTGATTTCACGGCATGAACTTCTCGAACAGCAGCACTCGCGGGCGGGCGAGAGGAACCAAAGCGGGGCGAGGCTCGCGGGCGGCTGGGGGTGCGAGGCGCACTGCGGTGCTGCGGAGGCGCCCCCCTCGCTGGGCACGCGCGGGCTCTCGGCGAGGCCGCGCGCACGTTACTGTGTGTTCAATACACCTCTGTCCCCTTAAACCAGAGCAGCAGCCCCCCAAACAACAAAACCCGGGCGTTTGCAGGCAAGAAGCTCGGGGGACGCGTAGGGGCCTCTGCTGTTTGCTTGCCCCGGGCCTGCCCCTTGCAAAGCTGCAGGGGTGGAGCACGCCCGTGTCTTTGTCAGCCTTGCCACGGCCAAGTCTCATCATATTAAAAAACTATGGGTCTCGGGGTTTTTTAACCATTTGTTTGTGCTTTTCTCCCCCACGATTCCCCCTCAGCACGGACAAAGGCCAAGGTCCCAGTGAGTATCGCTGCCACGTGAGGCACCCGTGTCTCGGGCACGTGGTGACAGCCACGCAGGCGCGGGGCTGATTGCCGGTGTCCTCTCCCCTTTGCCGTCTGCACTTGCATCTCGAGCTTTCTTCTGGCCCATCTGTTGCTCTTTCTGTCTGTCCCTGCGTGGATTTGGCTGGCTGCTCCTCATGCCACCGCTCAGATGGGTGGCAAGGTCTGGAATTCCCGTTGGCGGTGGTGACGGCGTCGCTAAGTGTGTGGGCTCTGGGGCAGATGGCCTGGGTTCAAACACGAATTCTCCCATTTATTAGCCACGTGAGCTTGGAAAAGCCCCTTAATCCACTGTGCCTCGGTTTCCTCATCTGTAAAATGGGATTAATAATGGCACCCGCCTCTTAGGTTGGTGATGAGGGTTGAAAGGGAATTTGTAAATGTGCTTAGCACAGAGTGAGTGCTTAATGGGGCTGGTTCAGTAATGTGGCTGCTGCTTTGTGAGAGAGCTCTTCAGCTGGCTGGCTGACCCTTCCTTCCTTCCTTCCTTCCTTCCTTCCTTCCTTCCTTCCTTCCTTCCTTCCTTCCTTCCTTCCTCCCTCCCTCCCTCCCTCCCTCCCTCCCTCCCTCCCTCCCTTCCTTCCTCCCTTCCTTCATCAGCCGGGCTGGCTAGCTCTTCATCTATTCACCCATCTACCTACTCACCCACCTCTCCACCAATCCATCCATCCATCCATCCATCCATCCATCCATCCATCCATCCATCCATCCACCCTCCATCCATCCATCCATCCATCCACCCACCATCCATCCATCCATCCATCCATCCACCATCCATCCATCCATCCATCCACTCATCCATCCATCCATCCATCTACCAATCCATCCACCCACCCACCATCCATCCACCCATCTGTCCATTCATCTACCAATCTATCTATCCATCCATCCACCATCCATCCATCCACTCATCCATCCATCCATCTACCAATCCACCCACCCACCATCCATCCACTCATCCATCCATTATCCATCCATCCATCCATCCACCCACCCACCATCCATCCACCCATCTGTCTGTCCGTTCATCTACCTATCTATCCATCCACTCACCATCCATCCACCCATCTGTCTGTCCGTTCATCTACCTATCTATCCATCCATCCATCCATCCACCCACCATCCATCCATCCATCCTAACATTACTTTTCCTTCCCAAATCCTCCCCACTTAGGACACAGAGCTCTATGGGCAGGAGGCTCTACACGGGGCACCTCATCTGCAGACATGGAAATAATCACCTGCAAGGGGCAGAGGGAGGCTGCCTGGGGAAAGGAAGGAGAGGGGAGGTGCAAGGCCGGGGGGGGTGTCGGGGGGTGGTTACTGGGGTTGCCCAAGGAGCAGGGTTTGTTAGGAGGGCGCATGAAGATGGGTCACACGGTAAGGGGCAGGGGCCCAGGACAAGGCCTCCTTAACACCTTCTCCAGCACATGCATCCTGTCCTGGCTGGGTCGTCTCAGCATATTTGCCTCTATTCCTGGCTCCTTCGGTGACAGTTTCCCTGACCACAGACCAGAAGGTCTGGTAGGGACAGTGGTGTTTGCACTGTGATTACTGGCTTGCGGGGCTTTTTGACATGCACGATGCTATCTGTTGCCGCTCTTCCACCTCACTAATAAAGGCATAAACAGGCCCAGAGAGGTGAAGTGACTTGCTCAGGGTCACACAGCTGCTGAGTGGCAGAATCCAAAGGTCAGCTCTTCTAGCCAGTCTGTATATTCAGTGCCCGAGGGCCAGTCCCCCTGGGGGAGGTGTGTTAGCTGCAGACAGTAAAAACGCATGCTGTGGGCAAAGGGGGTTAGTCTGAGGACCCGGGGTGCCTGAGGCCGGACTGGGAGCCTGAGCTGCCAAGAGGCTCCTTCTGTTCCAGCCCCTATGGGCATGACTCAGCTGCTGAGGGCACTGGCTGTGTGCACACTGCAGGCTCAGGCACTCTGGGCCAGCTCGATGCCTCATTCTTCCAGTCCACAAACCCCACAAAGGGACCCGTGGGCCAGGGTCCATCCAGGGCTGGCCCCTGCTCAGCCACCTAGGGCAGCTTCTGTGGACCTGTGGGTGGAGCAGGGAACTGGGAGGAGACAGGGCAAGTTTCAGAGGGAGGGATGGTGGCTGAGCAGACACAGTACCAGGTGTCCCCTGCAGAATAGATGGCCGTTTATTGAAGCCCTGCTGCAGCCCAGCCACCATGCCAAATTTGATCTTTGCAATGACCCTACCTGGTAGGTATCACCAGGCATACTTTACAGGTGAGGAAACCAAGGCACAGAGAGGGGAGGTGATTCCCGCTGAGCCACACAGCCCGGGAAGCGGTGACTTAGATCCAGGCCTGTTTTTAAATTCAAGAACCTTGAGATAAAATGAAAGCTCCCTCTGGACTGGTTTCCCTGAGAAATTTCTGTGGAAGAAAGTCCCTGTTTGACTCAGCGATAATAATGTTGTAACGAGGTGTTTATTGGGTCTGTCTGCAGAGGACGTCTTTGATGAGTTATTTATGCTGGCTCCCGAGAAAGTGAACGCCGTGAAGGAGGTAAGAGATCAAAGCTCTGAGCAGCTCTCTGGCCACCCGCCCGCCGCCAACCTGGGTCGTGCCTCAGGGGACAAAGGGGGGGGGGGAACAGGGCCTGGTCCACACCTGCTGTGTGCTAGGTGCTGGGTGTGTTGGGGGGTTCTGTCCCCCTAAGCGGGAAGGCCACAACCCTGAGCTGGGGCCTGGGGACTTTGTCCTTTCTTGGATAGGCCATCATGACCTTTGTCAACCAGAAGGTAGAACGCCTGGGCCTGTCCGTGCAGGATCTGGAAACCCAGGTAGGGACTCAGCTGTGGGGTCCCAGGCAGGGGACAGCCGTCAGAGAGGAGGGCTCACGGGCCACTGGGAGCCAGGCCCGCCCTCTGTCACCTCTCAGAGCCTTGAGGTCCTCTCTAGCTGGGGAGTGTTGCTGGCAGGCAACATCACCAACCAGGACACCGTGGGGATCCTGTGAAGTGGGGCCGTGGGAGCTTTACAAAGGGGCTCATCTATGCTATTATTACTCTTCATTGAAAATAACAATTTTCAGCTCTTTTTTCAAAATTAATCTTAGACTACCAGCTACCAGACTCAAAGCCCACAAGTGTTCCCCCGTAACACTGTATACGCCCACCCACAGTGTTTTGTAGGTCTGGGCTATGTGCCCCGCGTTATAAATTAAGGCACAGAGAGGTTAATTCACTCATCCAGGGTCACACAGCGATTTATGAACCTGGGATCTTAACCTAGCCTGCTGAGGCCAGAGTTTGTGCTCCTCACCACCTCACATGGTGGCCACAGGAGACGTCTGTGTGTGGCATGGTGTGGTGACATGGCAGGGTGCAGACACCAGACTTTGAAGCTAGGTGGACATCTCCACAGTGGCTGTATGGCGCTGGGCCTGGACTTCTCTGAACCTCAGGCTCCTTGTCTTTTAAAATGTATACAACAATACCAACCTCATACAATTGCAAGTAATAAATGAGATTGTGACTATTCAATATTTAATATATTACCTGGCACACTAAATAATATATTATTGTTTAATTATATATATTAGAGAGAGAGAGAGAGAAACATCGATGTGAGAGAGAAACATTGATCAGTGCCTCCCATATGCACCCCGATTGGGGATCGAACCCACAACCAGGGTATGCGCGCTGACCGGGGATCAAACCCGCAACCTTCCAGCGCACAGGTCGATGCTCACCCAGCTGAGCCACACCGGCCAGGGCATGTTCAATTGTACTTTATATGAGTATAAACAGGGTGACTCCGTGGGTCTGCACTCTCCCTGTTTCACCTCTGTGTCCCTCGGTAAAATATCGGTGTCAGAGAGCAAAGGCACGGACAGGGATGGTGTTTAAAGACGGCTGGATAAAGGGGAGTCTGAAGTCCCCGGAATCTGGTGGTGTCACCAGGACGTGTCAACAGAAACGAGTTGAGGCTGAGCCAACAGCATCAGGGGGGACCTCACGTGAGGAATTTCCACTAAGGCCTGTGAGCGGTGGTGCCCAGTGCCCAGCCCCGTGCTGTATCGTTGAGGAGGCCGAGCTGGACGTGTTGGCACATGATCTACCGGTGCCAGGCGGCCCCCACGAGCCGAACAGGCAGGAAAATTCGCGGGCGCCGGCCGAGCGGGCCGTGCGCTGGGCCTGGCTCTTCCCCGTGGAGTCAGTTCACACTGCTCCCGTTTCCTCCTGCATCTCTGTAGCTCGTGGGCCTGCGCGTGGTTTAAAAACGATGTGAGGCTGTTTCACTGGCGATGTAAAACAGCTCCTTTATTGAGCACGTACTGGGTGCCAGGCGGCCAGGAGCCGCTTTACCCCCGCGGCGCCAGTGTTGGCGGCAGTGCTCCAGGGGCAGGGGTGCCTCCCAGTTCCTCAAAAGGGAGGCTGAGGCCCAGAGGGGCTGTGTGACCTGTGAGGGCCGCACTGCCTGGGCAAGGGGAGCAGGACCCCAGGCTCAGAGAGGCTGCGTGGCCTGGGAAAGGCGGCGTGGGCCCCCAGGCCGCGTGCCTCCAGGGATCGCCCTCGTAGTTTGCAGACGGGGTCACCTTACTCCTGCTGATTGGACAACTGGAAGGCTTCTTCCTGCACCTGAAGGAATTCTACCTCACTCCCAGCTCCCCTGCGGAAATGGTAAGCTTCCTAAGCTACTCCCCACGGTCTGCCTCTCAGGGGACAGGTCTGTGGAATGGGCAGGGCCAGCCTCCTCTCATTCACCTCCAGGTGGAGTGAAGGGTGGAGAGGAGGTTTGTCTGCTCCTATGTCTGCCCATCTACCCACCCATCCACCCACCCACCCGCACACCGATCCTTTGACTTGCCCATTTACCCATCCAACCAATTTCACTCGCCCTTCACCTGCCACCCATTCTTGTATCCATCTATCCAGTTCTCTGCCTGTCCATCCATCCATCCATCCATCCATCCATCCATCCATCCATCCATCCACCTGCCCACCCACCCACCCTCCATGCCCCTGACCCCTCATTCCCGAGGCCCTGCTCGGTGTCAGGCCCTGTGCTGTGTGGACCAGAGAGACAACCCAACACAGCTCCTGCTTCTGGACCTCCCAGCCGATGCCCGGCGTGCTCTCAGGGCCACGATGGCATGTGTTGGCTCACTGTGGGCCAGTGCGCGACCTGGAGGACAGAGGGGTAGTAAAATCTGAAGAAGCCAGGAGAGACATTGCACACGAGGTGACCTGTGAGGCTGACTAGGGTTTGCTCTGCAGAGTTAACTAGGGAGGCAGCCCCAGGGGAGGGAACAGCGTCAACCAGGGCCCCGCTGTGCACAAAAGCACAAGTATTTTGGGGCAGTATCCGCTGTTTCACCAAGTTTAGAACCAACTTCGAAACATGAGCCACAGTAAACGGGGGGGTGGGGGGAGGAGGCAGCCTCTCAGCTCTGCCCAGGAGCGAATGTTACGGCGCATTGGCAGCTTCAGCTGCAGGAACGTCCGGTAAAACGCTGCGGAGGCCATTAGTCAGCGAGGGCGGGAGCCACAGCCCCTTCCGGAGGTGGCACAGAGGAACTGCCGTCCTGGCACGGTGGCCTCTCGCACTGGGTTTGCACCACCAGACCTGCCTTGTCAGCGGCGTTCGGTGAGACGTTGAGGATGGTGGGAGAGAGACGTTATCTGTCCTGCAGAAATCAAAACCCTGGAGACAGGGGCCAGTCCGCTTCCCCCCACAGTCAGTGATTTCTCCCCAGAGGATCAGAGGGCACCCTCCCGGGTCCTGACCGCCCCTTAGCTCTGCGGAACTCAGCGTTTTCACCTCCATCATCTCAACCCGGGCGCGGGAGAAAAGTGATGCGTTGGGCAGAGCGCGGCCGGACATCCTGGAGCCGCCCGACTGAGCACTGCCGAGGAGCGCGACAGACAGCGCGGGGGCCCCTTCTATAGTGTCGACAGCAGCCCCTCTCCAAGCACAGGCTCTGCGGGACAGGGGAGCGTGCTTTGCCCCTTTCACAGCCGGTGTGTGCTAAATGCTCCATCAATATTTTAGAAATGAGTGAATGAACCAAATGTTTCTGAAACACTGGTCTCAGGAGATGCTCTGTGACAAATGGACCCTGTGGTCAAAT
Source organism: Miniopterus natalensis (assembly GCF_054644295.1). Lineage (NCBI taxonomy): Eukaryota > Metazoa > Chordata > Mammalia > Chiroptera > Miniopteridae > Miniopterus > Miniopterus natalensis. Next base: position 184,296,321 of record NC_142082.1, read on the forward strand.
AACTTGGGGAAACATGCGTAGTCTCGAAGGTTCACGATACACCATAATGTACGTATTCAAGGCTCTGAGAAGTCCTGCAGCAAAGGATTTCCCTATTGCTCTGTTTAGCCAACGTGTCTCCAAACATGTCTGTGTTGGTCACAGACCCTCTTCCATCTCTACCCTGGATCACGCCATCAGAGGCAGGGCCGCGGGGCTCCGCCTCTCTCCCACGGTGACGTCCCGTGCACTCGTGAACGGCGATTGTGAGACATGGACAACAGCAATACGGCAGCCCTCATTGCCCAGATTCTCCAGCCCAGGGAGAAGACGCGGGGACACAGTTACAGGACTGTGGAGCTCTGATCTGCTCCCTCTGAGAGGCCCCTCCTTCCCCAGAGGTGTGGACCCTGTGACAGCTTTTGTTTCTTCTTGACTGACTGTAGAGAGGACAGCCCTGCTGGCCGGTGACCCTGCCACTCCCATTCTCTCTTGCATCTGACCTACCCCAGCTCAGCCGCTCTGTCCATCCAGTGCTCCAACATCGACAGTCCCCAGTGGGGAAGGACCTGCTCACCCTGCCCTCCAGGTCCCAAGGAGGGGCCGCCATGGCCCCTTGCAGCCCCTAGCGAGCCAGCTGCCCGGGAGGACAGCAGTCCTTGGGGGCGGGTGGAAGATCCTCCTCCAACTCTGCCAGGACTGTGACCCACCCCCTTACCGCCCCCAGGGGAGCTCTTTCTCAGGGGCCCGAGCCCTCCCACACGCCACCTCCCAGCCCCTGTAGGGCCAGTAGGCCAGACGTGGGGAAGCAGCAGGGCAGCCTCGATGAGGCCAGGCCCCCTGGGCCTCCATCATGCCACCTTCAGACCCCAAGCTGTGCCTTCGGACCCTGTCTCTCATCACCTCGGACCCTCACGGCAGCCTTGGAGCGGCGGTGGGAAGATGGGCTTTTCCACGGTTCAGAGGAGGGAACTGAGGCCCGGCCGGGATGTGGGACTCGTCTGACCTGTGACTTTCGACCTGGTGGGGGTGATGCACAGACATCCATCCCAGATCCCAGGACTCGTCCTGCCCAGACCCACCAGGTGACCAGAGGCAGCCCGGGAAGGGCTAGACTCTGCCCGACTGGGCCTCCTGGCTGGGTTACCATAGGAACTGCCTAGCATGTGGCTGGCCACCAGTCTGGGGTGTCTAGCCCCACAGTGGACCCTCGGGTGGCTGAGACCATGGAAGGACCTGCTGGAGGTCACAGAGAGTCAGAGGTTCAGCCAACTTTAGGCCTTGCTATCCCCCTTCACCCCACACCCCTCTGTCTGCTGCCCAGGCTCCTGTGCACAGAAGGGTGGGCTCTGTGCGGCTATCTCTGAGGCCCAAGGGAGAGACTAGATGTGGAAAGGGAGGTGACCCCCCAACCCAGGGTCTGCTCTGAGTCCAGGGCTGACGGGGCTTCCTGCCCAGCATCCCGTATCAAGATGTGGGGGCAAGGGTGGTGACCCCATTCTTCAGGTGAGCAAGGGGAGGCCCGGGGGCCAAGCGACGTGCTCGAGGTCACCCGGTGACCAAGCCAGAATTAGGGTCCCGGTGGGCCAGGGCAAGGTTGGCTCTTCCAGCCTCCAGCCTGCTTTGCACAGGCATTGGGAAGAGGCAGACCTTGTTCTAGCACTTTCTGTCACGTGAGTTCAGATAAAGCCCCTTGGCCACTAGGAGCCTCGGTTTCCTCATCTGTGCTTTGCCTGTGAGACGCAGCTGGCTCTGGGGGGATGTCACCCACAGGGTGAGGGCTGTCTCAGAAGAGGCCGGGATGGACCCATGCTCCTACCCCTGGCTAAGTCCCCTCCCCCGGTGGACTTACCTCCCTGCGTTGCCTCCACCAGAAAGCCTTCCCTGATCCCCAGACTGCATTCCCATTAGAGGTGGCCTCCTTGATGCGTGTGGCCGTCATGGGTGAGGGTGGGCCTGCTGCTGGGGGCCTGGATTGGGGCTACCTCACTTTGCCAACATCTGGTGGGGGCTTGTCATTGCAGCTACACAACGTCACCCTGGCCCTGGAGCTGCTGAAGGACGGAGGCCTGCTCAGCTACCCCGTCAGCCCCGAAGGTGAGCATGGGGTCCGCGTGGGCGGGGGCCGTTCCTTGGGCAGCCAGCCTCGGGCGGGTGCACAGAGTGGGGTGCGTGAGGGGCTCCTCTTGCTGGCCTGAGTGCATAAGGAGCGTTTACAGAGGCTTGCTATGGGGGACATTGTGGCTCCCACCCACCCCATGGTGGAGGGATCCCAGGGAGAGGAGATGGGGGTCTGGGCCCCTGGGCTGGGCTATCCAGAGAGGTGAGATCTTAAGGGGTTTCTGCATGGCAAGAGGGGTGCTGGGGAGGACTGGGAGGGACGAGGGGAGCAGGGCCACGTGATGGGCCCTGGGACTCAGGCCGAGCAGGACCAGCTGCCTGGTTTGCCGGGGCTTTTGGGAGTCAGCACCGGAGCCCCGAGTCCCAGGCACACTGGGGTGGTTGGTCACCCCATCCCCGGGCCTGACAGGCTCCCCGCTCTCCTCTGGCCGCAGACATCGTGAACAAGGACAGCAAGAGCACCCTACGTGTCCTCTACAGCCTGTTCTGCAGGCACAAACTCAAAGAAGAGGCGGACAGGGTGCCCCGCGGGCCCCCCAGCTAACCGCCACCCCCGCCAACCCCGGCCAGCTCCGGTTTCCACCTGTCCGAATATCTCTGAACCCACCAGGCATAGATCCATTTTGAGCCAACCTCTGGCCTCGCTCGGTTTATTTTAACAAATGTATTTCTGGGAGGGATCTTGGGAGCCTGCCAGCGTCCTGGAAGGGCCATTAAATATGCACAAGTAGGAGCTGACCCTGTCAGGCCTCCCTCCCCAGGGGCTGAGTGTGGAAGGTGCTGGCCTCTCCTCTCCGAGCCTCCCCGACCCCCACGGGCAGACAGAGCCCCGCGACGTGACCTTCACCCGGGCGTGAGGGTCTGGCTCTGAGGGCAGAAGGGGCTCTCAGGAGTCGGGGCTGACGGCCAGAGGCCCGGGCCTGCCCGCACTCAGCTGCCGCCGCCTGGGGCGATGGTCCCAGAATCACCATCCATTGGCAGGAGCCCCACATGTCTCCAAAGCCAAGCCCCTGAGCCACTGGGGGAGGTAACTCAGTTACCCGCCCAAGGCACTGAGGCCCAGGCCCGCCCCACGGCTAAAATCACCAGCTTTGCCCAAGTCACAAAGGAGATGTCCTTGTGGTTGATTAGTGGCCCAGTCTGTCCCCAGGGAAGTGCCCGAAGCTCTGGGTCCTCCTGGCATCACTGGCTTTCTGAGCTTTTTGCTGACCCTGCTCTGTCCCCTACCCCACCCCATTCCCTCCAAGCTGAAAGCTGAGTGCTCCTTCCAGGACTTTCTGAGCCTCTCTGCCCTGCCCCGGATGCCCTCGTCCCACCCACCCCAGGACCGGTCGCTCACAAGAGGAGGGGGCGTCCTTGAGGAGAGAGTGGAGGAGGGATGGGCCTGGAACAGGGTGGACACCTGGGGGGTCCCGGTGAGTTGGGGTGAGAGGGGGGGAGGGGCGTGGCTCCCACAAAGGAGGCCGAGGAGGGGCCAGGGAGCCCTTCCCTCCTCCGTGGGACCGCCTGGCTCTCCCTGGCTCCCTCTCCTCCATCCCGAGAAATCCGACTCGGGCTGAAGTGGCCACAAAAGCTGGAAGCAGGATATTTCTAGTGTCTCCCGGGAAGGCGTCCAGGGCCCGGGAAGGAGCTGGCAGGCTTGGGCCGGGTGAGCAACAGCTCGGAGAGTGACGGGAAATGCCTCGAAGGCGGAGGTGCCTGAGTTGAGCGGCTTCCCAAAATAGGCCAGGGGCAGCTGTCTCGGCTTCTGAAAGTGGGTCTGGCTGCCCGAGCTGCGGGAAGCCCCGGGCCCCACACCAGCCCGCTCTGGGAACAGATGGCAAGGGGAATTTTTTTTTTCCCCCCCAAAGTCAGCTGGTAAGCGAACAGCTTATCTAGGGAAAAAAGTGCTCCTCCCCCTCTCCGTGGTTACACTTCAAAGCTGCCACCTCCCCTGCCCCAGGCCCTGCCCCCCAGCCAGCCTGGGAGCTCACAGGGTCCTCACCCGCTGGCCCCTGGGCTCACGGGCCTGGGCTGAGAGGGGCAGCAAGTCCTGGGAGGCCTGGCTGGTGGGAAGAGGCACAGTGGGGAAGCCCCCGAGAAAGGATTCTTCCAGAAAGCGCCGCCACGGGGCCTGGGTGGACCAACAATTGCGTGAATCCATTCATTTATCCACGAGCGGTTCAGGCCGACTGGCATCAGTGCGCAGGGGGCTTTTCCATCTGCACAGACCCTGTGCACCAGCCGTCCCTCACGGCCGGTCCCTGCACCCGCCACCTGCAGGCCCCGGGCGTGGAGCTGCGGGCGCCAAGGGGCTTGGGTGGAGGCTGGGTCCTGGCAGAGCTCACAGCCCCATGGCGGACACGGGGCGGTGCAGTGTTTGAGGTTCCTGTCCTGCCTTCTCTGGGTCACAGAGGTCACTTCTAGCTTTGGCTTTGAACTCACATTGCACGTGACCGCTCTGTGCCTGCACCCCGTCTCATCTGGCCCCTGCCCTGCTCTGAGTGCTGTGTACGCCGTGGGCCTGCTGCCAGCTGAGCGCCCGGTGCCTGGCCCAGGCGTAGAGACTGTGGAAGCTTTGGGCCCCGAAACCCCTGGACCAAGGGCTAGAAAAACGGAGCTGTGCTGGAAAAGCCAAGTCTCGGGCCCCAGGGCTAGAATCTTCTGAAGCTCCTTCCCAGGGGAGTCCCTTGCCTCCCCTGCCTTCCCAGCCAGGGGTCCCACGCAGCTAATCAAGTCCACCACCCACCACCCACGACGCCAGGCTAGCACAGTGGGCACCGGTTTAAAGGCAGGGCATCTGGGTCCAAATCCCCACCCCCCTTTGTCTGCTGGTGACCTTGGGGGAGGGACTGGGCTTCCTGAGCCAGTGTTTCCTCATTGTAAGGGGGGGGATCACCCAGGGGCGGTTCTCCCATCTGCCTGGTCCGCTGAGCGCTGCTGACGGACCCAGTCCCCACGGCTGCTCTGTGCACCCGGAGCTTCTCGCTGCAGTACACCTGGGCCCGAGCGTCCCAGGAGGAGGCTGGTGGCCTTTGGTGACCCAGACTAGGAGTCCCAAGGCGGGGCTTCACCTTGCTCTGTGGCTGACACAGTCACGAGCTGCCGTGGACTTGGCCACGAAGAGTCCGAGCTGCTTCCGCAGGACCAGAATCAGGGCCGCTCGGGAGGTGAAAATGCTGAGAGCAAAGGGGGCCGGAGACGGTTCCAGCCCCGGACGGACCGCGCTGGTCAGCCCGGCGGGGGAAGGAGCCCCAGGCAGGTCCCGCAGACAGCTGGCCCGTGTCAGCCTGACCCTGACGGGGGAAAACCCGGGCCCTCTCTTGGGCGCAGACGCACGATATTTTAAAGGCATCTTCCCTTGACAGCACAGCCTCCCCGGGGCCAACTTGGCAGGTCGCGTGCAGCTGGGGAGGACGGCGGCCGGGTGCTGGCGGGAGGGGCCCTGAGCTCCTCTCCTGCACACGCAGCGGCCCTGGCAGGGGTGCGGGCGCCAGGCCTGGGGCTGCCCCCGGCAGGGCCAGCGGACCCCTGCCTACCGCCCCGCTCCAGGACGTGGTCTGACAAAGGATGCCCCGCTCCTTGATTTTCTAAGGTGTTTTAATGAAAAACCTTACACAAGTATCAGACCCTTTCAGCACATTCAGCTACACATTTTATGAGCTGCCTCCATTGATAAGAATAAAATTACCTATAAGAAACCTCAGCTTCAGGCAAAAATACTTGTCATTACTGTTGCGGCTGAAAGCATACAACAGCGTGCTTGGTCTACTAAGTGCCAGCTTCCCGCTGTGTGGTTTGTAAATACTATTTAGAATCCTCAAGATGCCTTGAGTGGGAATTCTCATGCGCGCTCCTTCTACAGGAGCCCAGAGAGGTTGGTAAAGGGCTCTGGGCCACACAGCCACGTGACAGAGCTGGGAAGCTCAAGTGTGACAGCCACAGGGCTGTGACGTGGGGGCTGGAAGCAGATGTTAAGATTGGATGTGACCTTGAGGTGTTAACAGAAAGAGAAGGCACCAGGGGAGGCCTGCTTGGCCCCGCCCTGCGCAGGGAGGGTGGCTGCCCACCTCGGGGAGTCCCCCGCCTTCAGAGGCCAGCTGGATCCCCACGCGACATGTCACGGCTCCTCTCAATTGTCCCACCACTGAGGGCAGGGACCTTGCAGGTCTCACTCGCTGCAGCCCATCGAGATCAGTGCTCAGCACATTATAGAGATTTAAAAAAAAATAAAAGTTCCGCAAAGGAAAGAACTTTCTAACATTCTGAACCATCTAACAATGGAAAGAACTGCTTAGTGATAGTGAGCTCCCCATTATTAGTGGTATGCAAGAAGTAGCTGGATGAGCATTTGTCAGGGTGCATGGGAGGAACAAAAGCAAGAGGTAGAGCTCCAGCCTAGGGCCCCCCAGCCCCCCTCCAGGGGGCTTTGACCTCCCAGTGCTCCCCTCCCTGTCCAGCTGGGAGACGCCCTTCCCTCCCTGGGCCGCAGTCTCCCCCCAGCTCTAAAACAAGAGGTGGCAACATCTATTAGGTGGAACCACCCAGCTGGAAAAAGCTGCAGCAGAAAAGGCCGGTATTTATTCATGAACATACTCCGACGTTAGACCCGGAGCCGCAGAGGGACGTTCCCCGGCTCAGGCCGCGGGTTCCTCCCGCAGTGACGCCTTGCTGCCTCCCCCACCCCCGTCCCCACTGGGTGCAGCTTGCATATTTGCCAGCCGCTCCGTTATTTTCTAAGGCAATTAATGAAAAGGTGGGGTGTCCCACAGCAATCAGACTGTTCTTTTAAAACGATGCGGGCTGCTCGGGACAAGGACCGGCCTGAGCGCGGAGCCTCTGCGCGGTGGGGGGCTCGCACTCCTCTTGGCGTTATGGGGGTGCGGGGCAGAGCCGAGGCAAGTGGGGTGAGGGCGAGGTGCCCTCCGACTAGAGGCTCCTCCAAGCCGAGGCCGCAGGGGCAGGGCGCGGCCGTTTGGGCCCCTGTTGTGCACCCGCCCCGCCTGTCAGCGCCGGGCCCCAACGGTGCCCAGCCAACTTCGTCACCATCAGCTCTTAGCATCCGCGCTCCCGTCTTTATAAAAGCCTTCGTCTCCCGCGTCTTTGGCCCCCCTGCTTTTCTCCTTTCCCCTCTTGATAGGAAAGCTCTTTGAAAGAGCAAAACTCCCCATCTTTTTTCACTTCTCCCTGAGCCCCCCCAAGTAAGTTCTTCGAGCCATGGATTCCCTAAAACTGCTCTGAATGAAGTCACTGACCCCCAACCCAAAATCCACAGTCCTTGGCCAGATCGTAGCTTCCTGACCCCCAGGGAGTCAGCAGCATCCGACTGGGCCGAGCCCCCCCGGCTGCCGTCTCCTCACCGGGCTCCAGGCCCCTGCGCCCACCTGCCAGTGCCCCCTTGCTGCTCCGCTGGCCTTTCCTGTCTCCTTGGCCTTGAGCATGTTGGAGTGTCCCAGGCCTCAGTCCCTGGGCTGGGTCTCCTCCTACTAACCAGTTGCTCCCTCGGTGTTCCTGTCTCGTGGCTTTACACACCACGGAGGTGCCCTGACGTCCATGTTATACCTTCAGCCTGGGTCTCTGCTCTGACCTCCGGGCAGGTTCCCAACCCCCTCCGTGGCATTCATGGGATGTCTAAGCCACCTTTCCCGCAGCTCAGCACGTCCACCACTGAACTCCCGATCGCCTCCCAGCCTCCCTGTCCCGGCCGGCGGGAGCCCGGGTGCCTCTCTCCTGCCCCCGTCCAATCTGTCCGGAAATGATGTTGGCTCTACCTCCAAATTGACCCCAGACTCGGGACCACGGCTCCCCACCCCCACTGCTTCCATCTGGGCACAGCCACCTCCTGGCCCCTACAGTCTGTTCTCAGCACAGCCATCAGAATGAGCCTCTATAAACGTCAAGCCTGAGCATGTCACTCCTCTGCTCAAAACCTTGCAAAGTCTCCCAATGTTTCACCCGAAACACCAGCCAGGGTCGTTCCAGGGGTCAATAAGGCCCCGTATAAGCGGACTCTTTTACTTTCTCTGGCATCACTTCCTCGGCTCGCCCCTTGCTCACTCCAGTCGCCATGCTGTGAGGAAGCCCAACAGCCATGTGGAGGCCCCCATGGGGGAGAACCGAGGTCCCCATCTGATATCCCAGCTGAGCTCCCAGCTTGTCACCAACATCGGCCACCAGCCATGTGAGGCAGGTCCTGATGAACCCCCGCACTCCCCAGAGCCCCAGCCTGTACCACAAGAAGTGCAGAACCCACATGCTCACCCCACAGAATTGTCACAGCCAATGGCTGTGGGCGTTTTAAGCTACTAAGTTTTGGGGTGGTTTATTATACAACGATAAATAGCCTAAACAACTGTCCAACTGAGGACTTGGCTGAAAAATGTGTTTTAACGGCATGAAGACACACGTGCGTCTATTTACACACGAAGGACACTGTGTCAGCACAGGCGCCGTTGGTTCCCTTGGCGTCCCCGTGTCCGCGTTCCTGTTCTGCTTGGCTCCCTTTCCTCCTTCCCATGCACACACCCTGCGTCCCCAGATCCCATTGCCTATTGCTCCGAACGCTCACGAAATCCTGGGTTAATGTGCGCAGACACACACAGAGGTTCTGTTGCGGGGAGAGGCCGTTATGTCATAAAAATGCAATCAACGCTACACTATTCTTCGCTTCTCTTATCTGACAATCACTCCGAATCCCCTGCAGAACTCCAATTCATTCCTTTGAATAGTTGCATAATTTCCGCAGCATGGCCTTCCCGTACGAGTCGGATGTTCCCAGGGGGCTGCTGGAGGCAGCGCACACGGCTCGTGACAGCCCGCCGTTAATTTTGTGAGCCAGTTATTAAATGAAGCCAGTAAAAGATTAAATTCTATAAATGTATAATTAAATGCATTGAGAACAGGGGTGATAAATTCTCTAACGGCGTCTCTGCATCTCCTCCCGAGTCTGGGGCCTGACGCGTCACAGGGACAGTTTAAAGGTGGCTCTCGCGACAGAAATTGGCCCACAGGACAGTCAGGACCTGGTTCAGCGTGTTGTTGCTGCCTGAGCTTAAGAAACATTGGCGTAACGATGGGACTGGAAAGTGCGTCACATCCGTAGCGATGGCGCTGGGACAGCTCGGAAAACTGAGGAAGCCTTCCTCCAGGGTTTGAAAACTGTCCCTCAGCCCACCGGGGAGGGTGCTCCTGCCGCCGAGACGAGCCGCGAGCCAGCGCGGCTTCGCTTCACTCGCACCCTAGGCTTGAACGGAACGGGCGCTGCCCGAGGGCGCTGCTGTGGGCGACGCTTGTCCGTGAACCGTCGGCGGGGATTAGTCGGCGATATGCAATTTACAATAAGGAGTGTTACGTGCTGCGTTGTTATCTGCAAACTTTGGGCCACACACCCTTTATGTCAGCACGCGTGATAATAAACACGGGCGTGTACACGTATGCGCGCTCTGTTTTCCGGAGAGCTGCCTGTTCAGCAATCACCAGCACCCACTCTGTCTGCTCCCCGTTGCTCAGTGTTGTCTCGTTTCCATCCCAACGCGGGTCCCCATTCCACCCGTCCCAACGCGGGACCCCATTCCACCCGTCCCAACGCGGGACCCCATTCCACCCGTCCCAACGCGGGACCCCATTCCACCCGTCCCAACGCGGGACCCCATTCCACCCGTCCCAACGCGGGACCCCATTCCACCCGTCCCAACGCGGGACCCCATTCCACCCACCCCAACGCGGGACCCCATTCCACCCGTCCCAACGCGGGACCCCATTCCACCCGTCCCGACTCGGGATCCCATTCCACCCACCCCGACGCGGGACCCCATTCCACCCACCCCAACGCGGGACCCCATTCCACCCGTCCCAACGCGGGACCCCATTCCACCCGTCCCGACTCGGGATCCCATTCCACCCACCCCAACGCGGGACCCCATTCCACCCACCCCAACTCGGGACCCCATTCCACCCGTCTCAACGCGGGACCCCATTCCACCCGTCCCAACGCGGGACCCCATTCCACCCGTCCCAACGCGGGACCCCATTCCACCCGTCCCAACGCGGGACCCCATTCCACACCATCCTCGCCAGGTCCAAGGTTGCACGTATTTTCAGCGTTAGTGATATTTTCAGGTTGCTTTCCACCGAGGTTATAATGAGCCTCATTTCTAGCCGCGGTGCCTGGTACCCTTTCTCCTACGGCTGCTAATGACAGGTTTATAGATTCATTTTTTGCCAGTCTGATGGGTGTAAAGTGGTATCTCATTATTTCCGGTCGGTTCCTCCCTACCAGAGCATTTGAAAGTCTTCTCATACATTTGTTGCCGTTTAGGTTCATTGTGTGAATTGCCTCTTGACGTCCCTTTCTCTGTTTCAAGAGGCTGGTTATTTATTCCCTTTCTGTCCATTCGCTCACACTCTCTGTAAATCAAGCATAAGCCTTATATGTGTTCTCTGAGTTCAAACCTCTTGTTCACATTTTTGCTACCTTTTGTCATACAAAAATTCATTTTAATATTGCCAAATGTCTATCATTTCTCCTCTAGCTACTGGGCATCTGGCCTTCATTAAGAACATTTCTGTAGCCCTGGCCGGGTGGCTCAGTTGGTTGGAGCATCGCCCCGTGAACCAAAAGGTTGTGCGTTTGATTCCAGCTCAGGGCACATACCTAGGTTGCAGGTTTGAGCCCTGGTTGGGGCATATACAGGAAGCAACCGATAGTCATTTCTCCCTCTCTCTCTCTCTCTCTCTCTCCCCCCCCTTCCTCTCTCTAAAAAAAAAAAAAATCAATGAGAAACATCCTCAGGTGAGGATGTGCTTTTTTAAAAAAACACGAACGTTTCTCTACACTGAGAGTGCTCATATAATCCTTTAGAATTTCTTGGTGAATTTTTATTGTTTTATTTAGCTCTTTAACATGAAGTTTATTTTCACTTACGGCTAAAATTAGGGTCCAGTTTTATTTTCTCCTGGATGGGTAGCCTGTCATACAAGCATCATTTGTAAATATTTGTGAAACAATAATACTAATTATGTATTAATTAACAATTCCCCACTGTATTGAAACACTACTTTTGGTATATTAAATTACCATATATTTCTGTATTCTAATCTGTGCCTCTATTCTTATGCCAACAGCATGTTGATTTGATCATAGTATGCTTTCACTTGGGGGTTTTAGGAAGGCAATATAAACACTGTTTCTGGGACGAGGGGGTAAGAGTACCTCCTTTCTCTCTCCACTTCCCTTGTAGTGGCATTTTCCATGGGGAAGCTCTGTGTTGACATTGTGGAGACACAAGATGAAAGCAGTTGAATTCCTGAGTCACTTTATGGAGGAGACTTTCCTGGGGCATGAGTGACAAATGACTCTTTGCTTTTTCTCAGTACGGCCTATCCTTTATTTGCTGGATGTGTAGTGGTATCTTCTTTTAAATTCCTGATACTGGGAATTCATATTTTCTTTTTCTTGATGAGATTGCCAAGGATTTATCAATTTTAAATACTGTTCTATTGTCTTCTGTTTCCCATTATTTCTATTGTAAAGTCTGCAGTCTGCCTAATTGTGCTCCTTTGAAGATAATCTCTCTTCTCCCGCCCTTTTTCTAGCCGCTTTTAAGATCTTCTCTTTGTCTTCTGCTTCTTGAAGGATGGCTACTTACTTGAAGCAACTGCACTTAAATCCCAAAAAGTTAAATCATGTATTATTCCATTTATATGACATTCTTGAAATGACACAATTACAGAAATGGAGACCAGAAGAGTGATGGTCAGGGATTGAGGAAGGGGTGAGGACATGAGGGAAGTGGGTGCAGCCTTAAAAGGGCAACAAGAGGGATCCTTGTGGTGATGGAAATGTTCAGAAGTAAAGATTCTTAAATCTGTGGCTTGATGTCTCTAATCATTTGTAAAAATTTCTCAGCCTCTTCTCTCTTCAAATACACTTCTTCTCTACTTTCTTTCGCCTTTCCTTTTAGAAACTACAGTTTCATGTCAGTTACACGTTTGCTGTGACCGCTAAGTGCTGGTCATCCTTTTTTCCCCATGGTTGTCATTCTGGATATTTTCTTTTGACACATCTTCAGGTTCATTAATTCTTTCTTCAGCTGTGTCTAATCTGCTTTTTAAAATTAAACCTTTTCCTTTTGAGGTAATTGTATAGTCACATGTAGTTGCAAGAAGTAGTGCAGAGAGATTCCTTTACCCAGTTTTCCCTAATGGTAACAGTTAGCAAAAGCTCTAGTACAATATCACGTCAAGGATATTGACATTGTACTGTCAAGATATATAACATTTTCATGATCGCAGGATCCTTCCTGTGCCCCTTTTATATCTACATCCACTTGCCTCCTGCTCCCCCTTAATCCCTTAATCACTAACCTGTCCTCCATTTCTACAATTGTGTCATTTTTAAAATGTTATAGAAATGGAATATACAGTATGCAACCTTTTGGGATTGCTTTTTTCATGCGGTCTAATTCTCAGGAGTTTCAACCAGACTGCTGCACATACCAAGAAATAGTTCATTCCTTTTTATTGCTGAGCCATGTTCCACGGAAGGAGGTACACAGTTTGTTTAACCCTTCACCAAGTTGAAGGGCATTTGGATAGTTTCCAGTTTGGGGGCACAGGTTTTTGTATGAATATAAGTTTTATAGGGGCATGAGAAGACTCCCATGGGGATCTCCAAAGAAGCCTCAATCTGTCCCAAAAACATACCCACGGCAGCAAAACAGTGGCAGCAATCCTGCCCCCGACCTTGTCCTTTCCTGGTTTTTTTTTTTTTCTCCCAGCCCTGAAGCTGGTTGGGTTGAGGAGGTGGAGGGTGTGCTGAGAGTCACCCCCACATCCACTAGGCCATCATATGGGACTCAAGTCCACTGGGGTGGAAGGCAGAGATTTGAATAGCACTTGACATTGAAACTGAGCTTAACTGGACCTGGCCCCTTTGCTTCTGAAGTGACACAGCTCTGGCCAAATTGAGGATGAGACCTGGGTGGAAAGTGGGCCCAATGTGGCCCCTGTGGGTGGCAGTTATTGGAAGCACAAAGACCCTATTTGCCCAACAAGGATGTCTGTTCCTCCTCAAGTGCTGGAGGTCTGGACCCTCTCTGCAAACTCACCAGCTGGAGTTGGCGCCCAGCTGTCCTCTGAGCCAGGTACTGAACTGTACCCACCCAGGAAGAGCCGCAGCTCAGTGTGACGATTGCAGGGGACAATAAAGTAGCTGGGGCCACTGATGACACCACCTGCAGCCATTGTCCCTGCCTTGCCTGCACACTCTCAATTCCTGTGGCACTGCCAGTGCCCCTCCCCGCCCAAGGCTCTGTCTTTTCTGATCTGGCTCTTGCCCCTTGGGAGGGGGTGTCCTTGATGCCAGACCCCCTGCAGTCTTCAGGACGGACTCGCATGACCAGCTTCCCCCAACGTCACCTTAGACATCTCGCCTCTCGGCTGAGATGCCAGGCGTTTGTCCTCTGCCCTCCTTGACAGAGTGACCGAGAACATGAGTGCAGGTTCCCACGGGCGCATTTTGAAACTCGAAAGCAAATTTTGATACAGAGAACAGTTGACATGATGCTCCTTTAATAAAACCTAAGGACATCTTTATAAAAACTACTGTGTATAAAGACAAAAGCAGTGCAACAGCGGTCAGTGTAAAACACATCATTATTACATTATATTATTATTATTAATATTAGGAATATTATTGGTTTTTGGTTTTCCCGGTTATCGACTCTCAGAGCCCCCGTGCCCGTTCACCTGACGTCGGGGTTCACAGGAGAGGGAAAATGCTTCTGTCCCACCCACAGCTGAGTGCCCTCATCCTGCTGACCCCGGGGAGGACAGCCTGGGGGACCCTGCCTTGTTAGGGTGACTGAGCCCCATCCTCGGAGTCCCCACTTAGTTATTGCACATCCCCCAGGTTCCACCTGTGTGGCTGTTGACTGTGATGTACCCCACTTGCTCGAACAGAAAAAATGGGGGGAAAGATGGGAAGAAATTGCATGTGAGACACCGAGGTGAGGTTCCAAGAAGATGTTCCCTCGAGTCCCCAGTTTGGTTCTAGTTGTGGCCACACTGGATGCCCTTGGTGGCCGTGCAATCCATAACTTCCCATCAGGTGCATGGTCGAGCCTCCTCCTCAGGGTTTGTCTGACTAATGGGATCCTGTATGTTTGGAGGGTGGTTTAGGGCAGTTAATTGGGTCCCTCACTGCACAAACCCAGGAGCCACTGTTTGCAGCCCAGTCTATAGAAACATTTATGTGACAGCATTGTTAATGGTGCCCCCTGGAGGTGGGCACTGCAACAGCCCTGAATCTCAGTCTGTCAAGGGCAAACAGGTCGGGGCTTTGACATGAAGATAGGAGTTTTAGGTACCGTGTGATTAATGGCCACAGCCGTTCACTCACAAGCATCTGTCTAGCACCAGCTGTCTGGTGAGGTCTCAAACTAGAAACTTACAGGTGGGGGGGACAATGCCACCTCCAAGGTCACTTTCGTGGGCAGGCTAGGTCAGTGTTCCCCATTTGCTTTGTGAATCTAAACATTCCTAACCAGTAGGCACAATAGTCATTTCCCAGGTGAGCCCAGCCCCTCCCTCGGACACGGCATGCTTCCTGACGTCTCCATCTACGGCAGGAACCGCTCCCGGATGAGTACCGGGGTCGGAGCTGGGCAGGTAGCTGTGGAATGGGTGAATGAATGTGTGTGTGAACGATGGATTTTCTAGGACCTTCCGTCTCGCCTGGCTGCCCCACTTCAGCGTTTTTCAGGCTCTGACCCCAAGTTGCCTACATTCATTCAACCACCATCTGGGGCTGCACCTGCACTGCAGGAGGGGCCGGGAGCCTAGTGCAGCTGCAGCAGGTGCGCAGCATTTGTGGTCTGGAGGGCACGGGGCACCCCCGGCCTGGTGACATGTTCCAGGGCTGCAGATGGCAGGGACCACAGTGCCACCCAGTCACTGAGTGGCCGGCTGCCCATCTGACCTTTCAGACGGTCTGCGGGGACCAGGTAG
This sequence comes from Miniopterus natalensis, assembly GCF_054644295.1. Lineage (NCBI taxonomy): Eukaryota > Metazoa > Chordata > Mammalia > Chiroptera > Miniopteridae > Miniopterus > Miniopterus natalensis. Next base: position 184,311,408 of record NC_142082.1, read on the forward strand.
ACACCTTCTGGTGCTCGCCAGGGGAGCAGTAAGGTCAAAAAACCCCAAGAGTGGCCTCCACTATCCACTAGTCCAACCCGACTGGCATAGCAGACGAGGGGCCACATGGACGTCCCTCTGCGACGACGTGGCTGCCTCTCGACACTGACAAGCAACTCCCATAACTCCACTCGGAACTCTCATTGCGGCCTCTGCATATTTGCTCTGACGGCCGCCTAGGGCATGACTCTTCCCGTCGGTGGGTATCCATCAGCCAAGTTGGGATCTATTAAGATAAGCCAACCACAGTTTTTTAAAAGCCTGTGACCCTGGAAATGTGTCTCATGGCACAGCCTCCTGTAGACACAGTGACTGGGGTGTCAGCTGGGCCAGGGCCTGGGCTGGGCGGGGACAGTGGGCTGGAGAAGTGAAGGTCGGGAGTGTGGGGGACAGCGCTGGGCACGGCCACCCCCTCAGTCTCGATGTGACTGAAGTGACCTACATGGAGCTTTGGATTTGATGGTGAGCTGGAAAGCCTCTCTCAGCAGGAGTCGGTACCCCCATTTCTGGCCTGGTACCCCTAAGTCCTTTCCAGTCCTGGGGCCCAAATTTGCTGGAAGAGTTTTTTTAATGAAGAGGGGAAATGCCGCCCACCCCGGCCAGCTGCCTACCTGCTGTTCTTCTAAAGCAACAGAGACAGCAAGAGAGATGGGCTCTACCTGCGGAATCACGTGCGTGCCCGTGTGCGTGCGTGTGCGTGCACGGCGCCCGTGTGTGCATGTGCACGTGTGTGTGGGAGTGCGCGTGTTTTCAGTTAAGGCCTGTTTCCCACTGGTCCTGCTCAGCGCCCGACGTTCGCCGGCGGGGCGGCCCAGGCGCGTCCCCACGAGCAGCTGCTCCGGGTGCAGGGCGACGTCAGAGGGTGAGGCGAGGGCGAGGGCCCGCGGGTGCTGCCAGCTACGGCTCCACACAGAGCCCTGAGCGCCCCAGTCACGCCAGGTTCGGGCGACAAGGGAAGCGTAACACGGCCCCAGGCAACGCAGCTCCCGGCGGGAGGACGTCCTTGCAGACACAGGGAGCGAGGCGCACAACCCAGCGTCCGCGCCAGGTCCTGGGCTCCGCGTCCTCTCTGCTCGGCTTTCTTTTGCATTGTTGTTGTTCCTTTTACAAACGACCTGGTGACGGCCAGAAGCTCACAGTAAAAGGGACACAGAGGCAGCTTGAGAATTGAGGCTTGGGAGTCACTAAACATCGCGAACTCAAGAAATCTCTACGTGAACTTGTCACTATCCTGCGTCGCGTTCTCAGGGACACTGCTAATTGGCACGCCTGCCTGCCTGCCACAGTAGGATGGGGACAGGTTCTCGTGAGGATGGCCAGGAGTCCCGCGGGGTTTTCGGGAGCCCCTGACATCAGGAGGGACTGAGCGACATACACCTGACTTCCACACGGGCCGCTCGCCCCGCAGGCAGTCCTCACCGCCCCACCACAGCTGTTACCCTCCTCCCGAGCCCCTGCCCTCCACGCGTGACGGGTGAGAAACTGAGGCTCAGAGAGGGCGCGATCTGCCCGTGGCCAGCCGGGAGGCCCTGCAGGCTGTACATCTCGGGGCTGCAGAGCAGGTGAACCCTACCCTGGCTGGTCCTCGTGACAGTCACCGCTGGCTCCAGGCTCCCAGGGCCGGGAAGCAAGGCCACCAGCTCCTTTTTGGCAGAGAAAAGACATGAGCAGCTGCACCCACAACCACAAGCCCCCTAAATGCCTGGTCTGATTCCTTCCTCTTACCCCCAGGGAAACCAAGGGCCAAGAGGACATGGGACTTGCCCAAGGTCGCACTGCTCTTAATGCAGAGTGGATGTCAGAATCCGGGTCTTGTGCCCACCTCCCCCGAGCCCCGGGGTTAGGTTCCTCTGACTTCCGAGGCTCCGCACATGGGGTGCAGGTGTGGGCTGATCCAGCAGGTGAGTGGCTGCTGAGCTCCCTCCACGGCCATCACTTTGCCCCACGGACAAGCCCTGGAACATGTCCCGGGATGACTCGCATCCCAGGGAAAGGAAGCCACGCCCACCCTAACCTAGACCCCGGGCAACCTCCCCCTTTGCCTCTCCCGAGCTGTCCACCTGGGCCCTGGCGCCATAGTCTGGGGGAGACAGGACTGAAGCCACAGCCTGGGTCTTCCACTGCCTGCATGTGGTAACTCGGGCAAGCACTCGACCCATCTGAGCCTCAGGTTCCAGGTCCATGAAATGGGGCGAATCCCTTCTCTACGGGGCTATGGAGAGGCTAAAGAGCCAGGCTGTCTAGAAAACACCTCAAACCCTGGAAAGTTCTGCTTTATCCAAGGACAGGGCCTGACCTACAGTGCACCAGAGTCTAGGCTCTCTCATCCTCATCCGGCCCCCACCCCTCTGAGTCCCAGTCACCCCAGATTCCTTCAATTCCCTAAACCCGCTGAGCCTGTTGCTGCCTCAGGGCCTTTGCACTAGCTGTTCCCTCTGCTTGGAACGCTCTTCCCCTGTCCTATGGCTGGCTCTTGCTTTCCATTCAGATCTGGGCTTGGCCGTCACCTGCTTAGAAAGGCCTTCCCAGGTGGCCCGAGCTCAACACGACCCACACGCACACGTTGTTGTGACTGAATTCCGGGCAGAGCGCTCCCCACTGCTGCTGGCTTCCTTAGTCCCCTCGTTTCTTCTCTGTCCCCTCTGCCCAGCTACAAAACCAGCACTGGGAGCAGGAGCAGGGGACAGCCTGCTCACGGCTGTGTCTGATGGTCAGAGCCCGGGTGCGAGGACACTGGGCCAGGCTGAGCAGGGACACACGATCGGAGGGGCTACACACTTAGGGAGCAGGGCCCACCGAGCTAAGAGCTGGGGCAACGTCAGCGTCACTGACACCAGGGGCTGAGTGTGTCTACACTGGCAGTGTGGCCCTTGGGACGCATGTGGCTGCCTCCTGGGGACACCCAGCCTCGTGCGAGGGGCAGCAGGTGAGCAGTGGCCACAGCGAGCTCTGCGGGTGAACGTCACAGCATCCATTTCAAAGTTCCACCTTGAAATGGAAGGTTTCTAGACCCTCCCTCCCCTCTGAGTTTCCATCCTGCTTATCACCTGCTGGGAAAGATCTGCGTGTCTGTCTCTCCCACCCGATGGCAGCTCCCCCAGGGCCGGGACCAGGACCGCCGGACTCACCTCTGCTCCCCAGCACTGTCCAGCACGGGGCCGGGCACACAGCGCATGCTGTGTGAATTGGGGTCTGGGGCTGTGACGGTGGAGAACTTGGGGTGATGGGCGTTCACTGGGAAGTGGCCAGGAGATGCCCCCAGACTATGCTGGGGGTGCTCTGGGCTGGGAGCTTGGACTTTGGGTTCCTACACACTGACGTCAGGCTGGGGGGCTCGTCTCCTCCTTGCTGTGTGACCCTGTGATCCTGGGCACCTTCCTTGCTCGAAGCTGTTTCTGCAGGGGGTTCACCAAGCCCCCTCACCGGTGGTGGGAGAGGGTGGGGAGAAGATACCCAACCTAGCGCCCACCCTGTGGGTGGTCAGAGACACGTCCCGTATCATTACAGCTGTTCTGGGAATGACTTCCACAACAATGAACCGTCGCTGGAGTTTTCAAATCCCTGGCACCCCCCAAGACACAGCAGGGCTGGGCCCCATGCTTGCCGACTCCCTGGTTCACAGCTGCCAGCTACAGTAAAAACCTGGAGCCCAGGGTGCTGCTGAGGACCCCCGCCCCATGGCGACACGTGCCCATCGGAGAACTTGGAGGGACCTGATAAAAACCAACCAACCAAACGAACAAAAAGAACATCCAAATCACACATGTGCACGCACACACACACACACACACACACACTCGTATGTTCAATACTCTAACACGCATAGGCCCACGAGCCACTACTGGAGGGAACAGAGGCGAGGGAACCACGGACACGATGCGCAGGCCTAGATCCTTCCGGCCTGAATTGGCCAGAGCAGCTCTGTGCTGGTCACCTTGCGTCCACAATGGCGTCACCTCTCAGAAGCCACCAGCCCAAAATGGGACTATTGCTTGCGGACGGGTGGCTCAGAACCCCCTCCCCTGCACCCCCGGGCCCCTGCCCCTGAGTTTGCTCTCTTCGTAGGAGTCTGCAGAAGGGGGTGTTGGGCACAGGTGGTATTTCCTTCTCTGCCACCACTGCGGCCGCCTCGGCTCTCCCTGGCGTCTCTGTTGAAGTTGTTCTTCTCAGAGGCTGCGCCGGGTGCTTCGGGTCTCATCTCCCCCATCCTGAGGCACGGCAAAAGGGTTTTCTGGGGGTGCAGAAGGAAACAAAATATCACATGGTGTCTCCTCCATGGGGACACACTGGGGACATTTCTCTCCGGCCTCGGTGCCAGGAGAAGCCAGTTTTTCTCTAAGCCTACCTTCGGATATTGAGAACTGTTTGACTTTAAGACTGGAAGCAAGACAAGCAAGCCTGCTGACAGACAGTTCCCTATAGTACTAGCACCCCCGTCCCACGCAATAAGACAAGAAAAAAAGCATAGCGTGTCAGGAGTGGACAAGAAGATCCCAAATCACAATTATTTGCAGGTATTACACGTAGGAAATCCAAGAGAATCAACAGGCTAATTATTAGAACAGAGACCGTAGGTATAAAGACATAATTTTCAATCTGTGAGACATCAGGTCAACTTATAAAACCAACGGTGTTCATCTACCTCAACAACACGTCTTGGCTCGGGAAAGTCCCAGTTAACACCTTTTGTCCTGGCATCGTTTTTAATATTGTTCCCCTTTCACACACAAAAGTTTTCCAATTTTGGTGATACGCTACATGGTCACCCTTGCTATAACAAACAAAAAATTATTAAGAACAGATCCTGATATCATTCATAATTGCAATAGAAACCATTATGAATCTTTGCATCACACCACTGGATATGATCATATCAAACAAAGCCATGGAGAGGAAACTAGGGTGCCCCTGGCATAGGGACAGGGCATTTGCAGCTTTGATTGGCAGAGTTGAGTTGCTTAAGTCCTTTCTCCTCTCAAAAATCACCTCCAAACGGTGCCAATGAGGAACAGAAACGCAAACTCCTTCCGTGGGGGGCACTAGCGAGTTCCCTGCCTCACCTCCACGTGCAGGGCGATTACCCAGTCACAAATGCTCACCTTCCCAGGCTCCCTTGCAGATAGGGGCGATCCCACGACCCCGTCTGGCCAATGCCATGTAAGTGGAAGTCGACCGGAGAGGGGACACAAATCTAGTAAGAGCACAAGAACGAAGGGCCCTCGCTAATGCGAGTGACATTGAAAGCAGGGAGAAACCTGGTTCTGGTGGTGGCGCCAACCGCCCACCTCCACACTAAGAGCAGCTGGACTTCTGCTACTTGTATCCTTTCATTTTTAAGAATTTTTTATTAATTTTTAGAGAGAGAGCAAGAGAGAGGGAGAGAGAAATATCGACGTGAGAGCAAAACATGGGCCAGCTGCCTCCTGTATACCCCCGACTGGGAATCGAACCCGCAACCTTTCAGCACACGGGATGACGTCCAACCAACCGAGCCACACCGGCCAGGGATACTTACCTACATCTTATTAAAGCTCTTAACTGATAAACCATCTTCAACCAAGCTCCAGTGCATGTTATCAGGGGCAAGGGAGGCGGCTGAGGGAAGGGCTCTGACAAAGTCAGCACAGCCCATCTTTCTGGAGCCCGTAATACTTCAAGGGTGCTGCGTCAGCCCCCAACTCTGCATCCCTGGGAACGTGTGTGGGCTCAGGGTGAGAAGACCCCATGGAGCCTTCTCCTCTGCTTTACAGAATCAAGCTGGGCCCGAGTCCCCCGCCACTTGCTTCATCTTTCTCCATCCCGCACGTCTCTCTCCGGCACACCTCATATTTCACTGGGTCTCGTTTACCACTTACCTCCCACTTACTAGCTACGAGAAGCCCAAGGTTTTTGCGTGCTGTGTTTATTTTTGTATCGCCAGGGTTTAGAACAGTAACCGACACGTAGTGAGGGCTTAATAAATATGTGTTCAAGGGAGGAATGAATGAACGAAGAATTTAAAGCCCAGATGAACCATCTTTTAAGCAAAGAGTCAACGGAAACAATTTCTGAACATATTTGTGAATTAAAGTTCCCAGGAGCCCTTCTTATATAAATTACTAAGGGGCAGACTTGGGGCAGATGGAGTAACTCCGGCAAGAGCGCTGCAGTGAGGATCTATTTCACCGTAGGGCTATGTCTGAAGCAAATCTACAGATGGGACTACTATAGAAAAGCATGAAAGAGAAAACAGAACCGATATAAATAATAAATACAGAGGAGAGAAGGAGAGATAACCGTGTCTTATTCACTGACAGTCGTAGTCTAAAGACTCGTTTAGAGGTGTAAGTCACAGCAGAGGTACGAAAAATAATATAATCAACTAAAATCATTTGGAGGGAGAGGGGAAAGTAGAAATACTTTAATTTGGACATTGTTCGTAACAGGGAGAAAATAAACATTGTCTAAGGAAACAGACGACTAAGGGTGACACAGCACAGCGCAAGCCTGAGATAACCATGGGATGAAGCACACAGCTTTCCAAGTTGTCAGGAGACATGCACATAAAGAAGAAAACAAAGAAAACAGAGACCATATGGTGAAAACCGACAATCCTACAAAAGCCATAGAAGCGGAAAGTGAATCATAAACCATGATGACAGAACTAAGACCAACTGCGTCTGCCGTGTCAGTAAATGTTAAAAACCCGCACGCACTTGCCGGAAGTACACTTAAAATGGATAAAATGGTAAATTCTGTTATGTGCTTTATCAAAATTTTTTTTAAAAAAAACAGGATGGGCAGAAATATAACAAACAAATGCAAACCAAAAGCCCTGACCTCCCGGTGCACTGGACGTTGCTCAACCAACGGAGCCACCCGGCCGTGTCTGAGCCGGGCCCTCGGGCTCCCTGCCTTCGCACTTGCACTTGGGCGGGAACTCGCACCCGGTTTCTCCCGGGTCTCAGGCCTTCACACTCCGACCAGAACTTACCCATCTGCTCCCCGGGGTCTCCAGCTTGCCGACCGCAGGGCTGGGGGTTTCCCCGCCCCCATCACTGCAGGGCCCACGTCCCCAGAGCAAATCTCTTTATGCGTCTCTATCTAATTGGCTCCGGTTCTCCGGAGGAGCCAGGTGGATCCGCACCCGCACCTGCAGGCCCGGCCTCTTCTCCCAGATGAACACAGCCGGCTCGCTCACCTCCTGTCCCGTGACGGGGACCCTGTCCCACCACCTACTCAAGACGCATTCGTCCCATCAGAAACTCCCTGCTGCTCCGCCCGGTCTTTCTCCCCAGCACTACCACCATCTGACAGTGCATTTATTTTATGAGCGGATTTTTTTGTCCGTAGGCTCCATAAAAGTAGGGCTTTTAATCGGTGTTGGCCACTGCTACGTCCCCAGGGCCAGTACCGGACAGTGAAGTGGGGGGAACAGACAGCGAGAGGGACAGGAGCCTGCCGCCCGGCTCCGTCCAGCCCGGTCAGGAAGCCTCCACGAAATGGGTGGATTTCCAGGAAAACAGGAATTACCCAAAGGATCCGAGAAGAGAGACTCTACACAGACCAACTGCCAAGACGAGCGAGAAACTGGCAAACTGCAGATTCCAAGTCTGGAATAAGAGAGACGCACATTGAAGCCGCAATGGAAAAGCGTTCAGGGCGCCCACGGAAGGAGCTCCCACGCGCTCCCACGCGTCACGTGGCAGAGATCACACAGCCTGCGGGACCACGTGTTTGCCGTTGACGGGGAGAAGCTCCTGTTGCACAGCTGGTAGGAGGGACGTCAGGTGACCCCAGGGCTCCGGGGTCCCTCCTGATTCTAACAGACGCCGAGCAGGGGCGGCCACGTGCTGGGCGTTCCTCCTGTGTGCGGTGGCACTCAGCTCTCCCCCGCTTACAGATGAGGAAACCGAAGCTCAGGGAGGTCGCGTCACTTGCCCAGGGTCACACAGCGTCTAGCTAGCGGTGGGGCCGGGAGTCCAGCCTGGGCTGCTAGCTGCGGGGGCCGCAGGGCCATCCTGATGCAGGGCAGCGGCCAAGGGTGGGGGAAGGCGGGTGGCGGGGGAGGGGGACGGGGGTGTTGCTGGGGGAGCAGAGGCCGCGGGCCTGCGGACAGAGGTGCAGAGCCGGGACCGCCTGGCCGCGGGACCCACAGAGGGCCGCACCTGCACCCAGGCTGGGGATTAAGGCTGAGCACCTGGCAGTTTGAAAACAATGAAACGGTGACGCTGCAAGTCTGTGACAACGGGACAAAAGCAGAGGCGTCACCAGCACAGGTGAAGGCGGACAAGGTGCCCCCGGCGATGAGAGCAGCTGGCAGTTATTTCGCGCTAAGCGTGCGCCAGGCACGAGGCTGGGAGCCGTTTCCGTCACCTCCTCACAGCAACGCTGAGAGGGGGAGACGCTTCCCCCACGTCTTACAAAAGAGAGAACTGCGGGCCCAGGAAAGGGCAACCCCACGGAGGTGGGCCTGGGATCCCCAGACAGGGCTCTTAGCCACAAAAGGTGTGGTCCCGGGAGGCTGCATGGGGGAGGTGTGCTTGTGTAATGATAGAAAGTGAAACACACGCGTTGGGTAAATGGCGAACACGCCTACAGTCAGCTGCTCCCCAGGCCCACTGCCGCCGGCCACCCCACATGCTGGGGAGGGGCTGGGGCCACGGGGACTCTCGCAGATTCCTGGGGAGCGCGAAATGTGTGACGGGGGGGGGATCTGGCTGGCGGTCCAGGTACTGAAGCGGACCATCGGCCTGTCCCGTGATGCTCCCTGTAGGCCCCAGTGGGCACGATCAACGCCCCAGCCAGGCCCAGGTCCTGCTGGAGTGGACAGATGAAGGACCTCAGGACGGGAGACTGTCCCGGCTTAGCAGGTGGCGCATGGAATCACAGGGGTCCTTATAAAGAGGGCGGCCGGAGGGTCAGAGTCAGAGGAGGCGCGTGTCCCCCAAGTTCTCAGGCCTGGGGTAGAGCAGCAAACACACCCCTACAGAAGCCCCGTCCCCGTGGACGGCACCCGCCAGGGGAAAGGCAGTCAGTCCTCCGATGAAGGGGACAGGACGTCGGCCAGTGGGCAGTGTGGCAGCGAGCAGGAGAGCGGGGGACGGGTGCGGGGGCTCAGGAAGGGCTGATGGACCAGCTGTCTCTGCAGACGCAGGGCTGGGGGGGCTCCCTGGGGAGCTGTCCCGGCTCCGCTCGGGGCTTCATTCATCACGCCCTGCATGTAGCCTGCCTCCCCTCCCTTCACCCCGACTTCTCGACATTCCCCGGGAGCTCGGGGCCTTTAAACGGCTACCTCCTAAAGGTTCATTTTTAATGCCGCTCTGGTAAATATTTGATGCCCCTGCCTTTCTGGGGCACCTGAGCGCGACATTAAATGGCACAAAGCGCTTCAGATGATGCCCTTTTCATCGCAGCCTCTGTCCATAGCCCCCCTCCACGGGCTCCACAAAAATACTCCTTCCCTCACCGCCCGCTATGAATTTTTCAAAGCACTCCCTCCATCCAGCCCAGCCCCTGGCCAGCCTCCGTCAGTCAGACAGGAGTGCAGAGGGCTTTTAGGCTGGGAGACACTGTAGAAGCACCTTGTCCCTTCCCTCGTCCCACACAAGGCGCAAGCCCACCGTTACACAGCATGCCAGGGATGGAGGCCGCCGAGCAAGCAGGCCTGACCCCCGCCCAGGGGCCCTGGAGACGACCCAGGCTGTCCCTGCCTCGCCCAGTGCGGCGGATACAGACGTGACAACAGGCCACAGCGGAGTGGGCAGCAGGGAGAGGAGTCCTCCAGCGGCAGGAGGGAAGACTGGGGAGGAGCGTAACCTGAGCAAGGTTTTGAGAGATGAGTAGGAGTTCGTGGGGAGCAGGGATGGGAAACCCAGCAAGGTGACCAGGCTGGGTGTGATCCATTCTGTGTCTCCAGCCTTGGCCTGGGGCCCAGGCTCTGGCCCACGTCTTGTAAATCCTGTGAAACTAATGTGCCTCCTCATTCTGGGGGCGTCTGCACCTTGCCCTTGACCATCCTGGCCTGGGCCCAGCACCGTCCGAATCTCCATGCTCCCTCAGTCTGGGCGCAGACCTGATCCCGTTTCTATTTCACTGCAGCCCCGGCCAGCCTCAGCCGCCCTGGCCCATTCCCCGTGCCCTCCCCAGTGCCCTCGGGTCAGGACAGAGGCAGCTGGAGAGTTGGGGCCTGGAGCCAGGACACCCCAGCATGCGAGTGTGCACATAACATAGAGTCATGCTCCGGAACACCATGCACACAATGCTACACACACACACACACGCTCACACTACATACACCAAGGACACAGCCAGGCACACAGAGCCCGTGACCCAGCACAGGGGACCCCAAGCCCTTACTGATTCGACCCATGGGCTGCAGAGTCCAGTGATGGGCAGGACAAAGCCACTCCCAGGTTCGAGGCCAAAGCCATTTGGCAACCCTCGGGGCCCCTCAGGAACAACAGGCAGGCCTTTCTGGAGGGCATTTATGAGCAGCGGGCGCCCTCTCGGCCCCCGGCAAGTGTTGGTTTCCATCATCCTGACAGGCGCCGAAAGCCCGCATTGGGAGACATTTGCTGTGCCAACAAGCAGCTATTCTTAGCAGCAAATATTTTAGCAGTTAAGGCCGAAGCCTTAATGGCAGGGGAATAACAAAGGCAAGATTCCGTGGTCCTCTCGGACCCACAAGGACGGAGATAAATCCCTTCCTCCTCGCCCTGCGGTGCCTGATCTGGGAGCTGGCCTTTCAAGAGTCCCTGAACTACCCCAGCCGGTGCGGCTCAGTGGTGGAGCATTGACCTATGAACCAGGAGGTCAGGGCACATGCCCGGGTTGCAGGCTCAATCCTCAGTAGGGGACGTGCAGGAGGCAGCCGATCAATGACTCTCTGTCATCATTGATATTTGTATATCTCTCTTTTCCCCTCCCTTCCTCTCTCTGAAATCAATAAAAAATATATATATTTTTAAAAAAACATCCCTGCCTGGCTGGGTGTGGCTCAGTGGTTGAGCGTCGGCCTAGGATCCAGGCGATCGGGGTTCGACTCCCGGTCAGGGCACATGCCCGGGTTGCGGGCTCGATCAATGACTCTCTCGTCATTGATGTTTCTATCTCTCTCTCTCCCTCTCCTTTCCTCTCTCTGAAATCAATAAAGATATATTTAAATAAATAAATAAACACTGTATTAAAAAAAAGAAAATAAGAGTCCCTGAACTAAATGGTTTGGGGGACATAACAGCCATTGGGCAACCACAATTTTCCCTTCGCGTGACCTCTCTTTCCCACGCTATCCTCACCGCAGCCCCAGGGCAATTATGCAGAACTGTCAGACTGGATAGAGGAGCACCCCCCTTTCCGAGAAGAGTTAATGAGCCCCAGAATGGCCCAGGCCTTCGTGGAAACATCTCTCTGCTAATTGCTCCGAGAGCTGGCATCTTTGTTTACACTGAGCCGGGCTGCAGTTACCAGGGTAGGGAATCTTAACTAACTTCCACACTAGCGTGCCGGGTGGGCAGTGTGGGTCTCCCTGGGGCTAGGTGGGCAGGTGCGAGGGCAGGATGGCAGGACCCCCTCCGAGGACGAGGCATGCCTGGCAGCATGGCCCTGGGAATAGGGGTGCCACGTGGCTGAGCACCTACTCCGTGCCAGGCTCCCGTCCTCCTGATGACCCCATGTTCACAGACAGGCAAACAGGCTTCCGAGGAGTAAATGATCTGCCAGAGGTCACAGGCCCCGAGGCCTTCGCTCACCCACCCACTGAGCCCGGATGCGGTGGGACCTCTGCTAGACTAGGGGCTGTGGACAGCCAGGCTCGGGCTAATTTATTCCTGAAGTGTATCTTCCAAGTGGCTTTTCCAACACCTTCTCCAAGGAATATTTGCCCTGAGGCTGAATACATTGATTTATATTCTTTATCTTTTATTCTCAGCTCTTAGCACAGGGCATAGCCAACCCTCCTTAAGGGCTTGTTGAAGGAATGAGTGAGTTCATGGTGCCAGGGCTGCTTTCTCACAATGGAGCTGGAGAGTTTGCAACAGGCGCTTCTCCGAGGTAAGGAGCACAGACCCCTGGGGCAAGTGGGCCATTCGAGGTGCTGAGTATGTGGGCACTGGAGCCGTTATGGGCAGCTGGGTGCCGGCAAACATTTAGCGACCAGTTCTCCCAGCAGAAAACAAGCCCTAATTTGTAGCATTTGCTGCCCATTTCCATGGTGTAAATACTGCTAATATGATGTCACAGAATTCAGAGTTGGGAAGAGGCGCGGGGAGCCACCACGACACAGGGTTTCACTAGACAGATCCAATGGTTGTAAAACTCAGGGGCAGAGAGAGTCACAAATGTGGCAAAATAATCAGGAAGTGAAGATTTCAGGTGTCTGTCACTCGTGTGTTTAATAGAATTTCTTTCATTGTAAGTTTGTAAAACCATTTCGTTTTTGTTGGTGGCTGTGTTTAACAAAGGGCTCCCTGAATTCCTGAAAATCTAACCAGCAGCTCCGGGGGGCCAGGGGGAGGAGGCCCCAGCACACCTTGGATACACACCTTCATGGGTTTGTTTCCATGTGCATTAGGGAAAGTTTCACTCTTACCCAAAGATATGATTGCTTAAAGCAAGTGGGAGTTTTCTCAAAAAGCGACTTGATTGAAAGCCCATGAAAAATGTATTAAGTGACTAGTACAGGGGAGAGAGAGATGCCGACGAGAGGAACCCCTCGGAACCGGAGTTTGGGAAATAACTGTGGCTTTATGGAAATGACCAATTATCACCTGTCTTGGGGGCACAGTAAAATAAGTGGGCGGCCAACAGGAGGGGAGACACGGTTAATTAAGGCTTGAGAGGAGAGGTGTTCAAAACCAAAGGAACACCCCTCCTGCGACCCTGTGGGGCTGTGAGTGAGCGTCCTCAAAGCCCCCGCTGGTGACAGGCCCTCTGGGAAGGAGGCTGGCATTGATATAAAGAGCCATAAAGCTGCCACACCCCTTGACTGAATAATTTCCTGGGCCTGGAATCTATCCCGAGGCAATAATTCAAGAAAACGGAAAATCCATCAGCACTTACAGGTGTTTGTTGCCACCCCTTAGTGTCTCCTCTGCAAATTATCTGTCATCTTAAAAAAAACGGCCAGCTGTCTCAATGCTGCGGGGCGGGTGGGGTGGGGAATGGCCAGCCTGCTGCGAGTAGCACAGGGAATCTGGACAGCGGGAGAGCTGCAAAACGGTGTTGAGAAAAATTAAGTAAAATAGCAGGATTTGATGCTAAGCAAATGTAATGCTAGGTGATTGGAACCAGAAGACATTACATTTCAGCATCATTAGAAAAGTGTAGAAGCCTGCGCATAAGAAAGCAAGAAAGCCCGGGGGTGTGGCTGGGCGGCGGAGCATGACCATGAACCTGGAGGTCAGGGTTCGACTCCGGGTCAGGGCACGTGCCCGGGTTGCGGGCTCGATCCCCCGTAGGGAGCGCTCAGGAGGCAGCTGATCGATGACTCTCATCATTGATGTTTCTCTCTTGCCCTCTCCCTTCCCCTCTCCAAAATCAATAAAGACATATTTTTAAAAAGCAAGCAGAACGCCTGGAATACAGGTAGCTGTGTGGGGTGCCGTGTGGCTTTTCTTCTCTCTGCCACTCTTGTGCTGACAGCCACAATGATGACCGTGAGCACTTACGGAGGCACCTGTCACCTGCTGGCCCGGTTCGAAGCCTCGCAATCATACAGCAAGGCAACTCCACTCACGTCATTTTACAGATGGGGAAACTGAGGCTCGGAGCATGCTGAGGGATTTCCTCGAGGTTCCGGCTGGCGAGTGCAGGGAGGACCCGAACCCAGCTCTGACTCGGACACCACGCAGCTACCTCCCTGCAGCTTTGCCGGAGCGCGGCCGTGAGGCTTTGGGAGTAAAATTCTATGTAAACAGCGTGCGAGTGGCATTTCCACTTTCCACGCCGCCGGGTCCCCTGGTGGGGCGGGTTTCCAGAGGAAGGAGGCAGGTGGCCAGCAGCCAGGCGGGTGGATGGGGACACCTGGCCCCCGGCTCCTCCTCAGGGTTCCAGAAAGATCCTGAGGGCTGGGAAAGACCCTCGCAGATGGTGCAAGAGAGAGGAAGACAACCCCAAAACCAAACCAAAACAACTACACACCCCAACCCGAGCCGGGGCCGGGTGGGAGCCCACCGCGAGTTTCAGGTCGATGCTGGGCCCAGGCCCAAGACAGCCTGGTGAGCCCCAGGCTTCACGCACTTTAGGGGGCTCCTTGGGGCCCCACCCCAGGGCTGGGTAAGACCTGACCTGCACAGGGAGCCCCGTCATCAGGCCAAACACGGGGCTGGATGCTCTGTGAGCACCGTCTTGGGGTTTAGCTCTCACATCAGAAGTACAGGCAGACACTTCCCTTTCCAGGAATGGGGCTCCGGGGTCAGCCAGGCCTGGGTGCGAATTGCGGCTCAGCCACTGTGCAGCTCTGCGCAAGTTGCTAACTCTGCCCGAGCCTCAGCTCCCTGCTCCACACACAGGGCTCAGGGTGACCGAGCTGCAGTGCTGAGGGGGATGCTGAATGGCTCCGTTTGCTGCAGCTGCTTAGTCTGAACGTATTAGCTCAGTAGTTCCTCAATAAATGGGAGACACTGCCATTAACAATAATATTGCAGTTCGCTCACTGATCTGACACCCACGGAGCGCCTGCCACGCACCAGGCACTGGGAGGGAGACGCACTCACCCCACCCTTACTCACTGAGCACCTACTCCCGGGAGCTGGGGCGCGCTGAGCACAGGGCAGGCCAGGCCCCTCTCTCTGGGGTTCCTTACAGTGGAGGAGACAGCAGACCACAAAACGAACACGGCGGTGGTGGTTAGCACCATGAGGAACAGAGAAAACGGGGGGAGGAGAAGGGTGGCGGGTTGGGGGGCTGCTGTTCTCTTATAAACGTTGGTCGGGGAAGGCCTCTCTGACCAGCTGCTATCTGGGCAGACACCTGGTGGGCCTGAAGGAGGGAGCCTGAGCTGCTCTTGCCGAGACTGCCCATTCTCCACTTCCAGAAAGCTCCTATGCACCCGCTGAAACCCTTTTTAGGTGTTGACTGTTCCCTGGCAGGATGGTACTCAGCCCACAGGGCTGTGGACCACAGGCACAGCTGACCGCGGTCTTCAACATCACAGAAAGGATGCTGGGAGAGATGAAGGACATTTGTAGAGCAGTTTCTACAAGCGAGGGTCTTCCCGCGTCTCCTCTCCTTTAACCAGACAGCAGCTTGTGAGTCTGAGCCCATCTCCCCACTTTCCAGTTGAGGGAAGTTGGCTAAGCGGCCTGCTGGAGGTCCTCCAGCTGTCAAAAAGCAGGGGAGCGAGATTCTAACCCAGGACTGTCAGCTTCTTCAAGTCCTTGCACCTCCCCACTCTGCTTCCGGCCTTTAAAACACTAGAGCTTCACAGCAGGCAGAGTTGTTCAAATGCAGGTGCTCTGCTTCTGGGGCAGCGAGGCTGGGCCACTGGGCGGCCCTCACCTGGCCGGGGGGGGTTCAAGGCCGACACCCGGAAACCCTCTGGTCCCGGACCCCGCGATGCCCTGAGAGGTGGAAGGGGGGACAAGGCAGGTGGGGAACAGAAGCCTTCAGGTAGCCTGAGCTAGGAAACTAGGTCACCGAGGATGGCCCGTCATCTCTCGCTGGACATCAATGCAGCCGGTAAAGCAGTGGTTACAGATCTGACTCCGTCTGCAGAAGCTCGCAGGGCGTGATCCTGAATTAAAAGCCTGGACACACGACTTTACGTGCGGATGGCAACAGCTATAAAGTGAGAGGACGAGCTGCTCTTGGTGCCAAACGGCCCAGTGTGTCTGCTGCCAAAGACCCACGTTTCAGAAAACCCCACCATCGGGGCCAACAGACGGTTCACTGTCTGTAGCTTTGGGCGGGCTGTGGTCTCCCCACCCATCATCTCTACACCACGAGGGGCCCGGCACCAGGGCCCTGCCCAGGGGACCTGCTCAGCAGACAATTGTCAGACTGCTAAGCAAGGCCAGGTCTGTTTCCGGAATGATCGATGGGCCATTATTGGATCAATAAGCACAAGCTGACTTAAGTGCACCTTATTAATTATTTAAGTCATTCATTATTGAAAAAGTTGCTACCCATGAGCTAGTTAAATGGTCATTCCCTCGCCTGGTGGCATCTCCTGTGAGGATGCAGCAAAGGGGAACTGAGCACCTACTAAGTGTCGGGCGTTTAATCCTCAGGACAAGCCCAGGTGAAGGGCTTCACAAGGGCTAGAAGGTTACGGGGGTGAAGTAACTTGCCTGTCGCTGCAGGCTGGCAAACAGCAGAGCTGGGACTTGAACCTGGGCCGGGCTGCCCTCAAAGCTCATGAGCTTGGCAGTGACCACTGCGTTGTAGGTTTCTGCACCTCAGTCTTGCAGTCCGGACTCAGTATTGTGATGTACCCATGGGTGCTGCTCGGTCCCCACAGAGCGCCGGGACCCCTCACCCCACCTCTGGCACAGGGCGTCTGCACTCAGCCTGGCTCCTGCCTGGGCTGGCTCCTGCCAGCTGCACAGTGGGTCCCTGCTCCAAAAGGCAGGCCCTCCTCTGTCCACCCGACTCTGCGCTGCCCAGGGACCCAGGTGAGGCGACTCCCTACCTCCACCAGGGGGACTGGACAGACATGAGAGTCGCCGTAGAGGTCAGGTCGGCACACACTCCTCAGGCAGTGAATAGGCTCTGCTGGGACAGCCACCCCCCAAGGCCAACCCCTAGGGTCCCACCTGCCTCGCTGGCTTCCCTCCTGTGTCCCGAGGCATCGCTGAGCAGCCTGCCCGCCTGCGCTGCGTCCTCAAGGCCTTTCTGAGGCTCAGCATACACACGGCGGAACCCAGTAACATGCTCACTGTCTGACTTCATTCTGAGAAAACCTCTCCCTGGCCCCTCACACACTGATTTGCTTCCTTCGACCGGACTGTGAAAACTTGGAAAGCCATTCAATTTCCCCTTTTGCCTTGGCAGCCAGGAGACTCACAACTCCACCTAACGCTCAGTGGCGATTACTCTCAGGCCAGGCTCTCCGTGCAGTAAACCTGCAAGCTACGCTGCCAAGCTCGGTTTCCACCTCTCGTTTTGACTTTCCTGTCCAGGCGCACGTGGTTGCCACGGACAACCTTTCTTGGCAAATAGCCAGGTAAAGTGCCCAGTCAAACACAGTAGCAATAATGACCTGGTATTTCCCAAGCTTGCTTATCAAAGACGAGCGACCCGGGCAGCCTGGGACCCATCGCAGCCACTCACCAGGCAGATGCACTCTGGAAGGTCACCAGCGGCGGGCTGTGCGCATCTCCCTGCGGCGGGCGCACGGCCTGGGGGGCTTGCGGCAGGGGGCCTGGGGGGGGCTGGGGCTGCGGGGCCGGCTGCCCCGGCCGGGCCCCCCGGGCCGGGTTCCCCCACCGCTGCGGGTCCTGTTTCATCCACCGTCCCTGGATGCCCCAACGCGCCAGGTAAACCTTGCAGATGTCGTAGTTCATTGCCGAGTAATACAAAAGATCCAGGACCAGCAGCATCAGCACGAAGAAGCCGTAGATCCACACGCCCAGCAGGGCGGTGTAGTTGCTGGGGAAAGAGAGAGAGGCTGAGAGCGGGCGGGACAGCCAAGCCCATCGGCCGGGGGAACCAGCCGGGCTGGCCAGAGAACACGGCACCGGGCTATTTGGGGTACCAGAGGGGGGGCGGTGAGGTGTCCACTTCCCCTCCCCACCCTGCCCTGTCTGCCGCCTCCCAGATCCTGGTCCGCTGTCCTGGGCCTATCCCAGCCTGAGCTGCTTCCCCCCACCCCAAGTCCTTGGGTGGGGATCCTTGCAGGGGGCACTGTTAAGCCTTTGACCAGCTCTCACCAGAAGGGATCCCTCCGTGTCCTGGGTCCCTCTAGACCCTGTCTAGAGCCAGGGAGCCAGGCCTGGAGCCAGGAGGCCTGGTCCTGGTTCCTCCTTGGCCATCCCCGGGCAGCCCTCCTGTCCTCCACGGCCAGCCTTCTCCGTGGTTGGCTGGCTGGGCGCATCTTGGATTTTTAAATTTAATTTTTAAAATGTGCTCTGGAAATTAATTCCATCCAGATGCAGGCATCTTTTCTGAGTGTGTTTCTTAAAGGGCAGAAGTTAAAATAGAGGCTGTTCTATGGGTCACGATGCGAAGCCAGCCAAAGCTGCGGTTCTTCATCCTATTTTGGGACATTCACCGATTCAAACTCGTGCGGCGTTTCCCGGGCAGTGAACGGAACCTCCTGCGACGGAGGAACCCCGCCGAGCACCGCCGGGTCGGGCGCGGGACAGCGGAGCAGCCGTGAGCGGGCGGACGCGGTCCCCGCCCCACAGGCCGTCCCAGCAAGGACGGAGCAGGTGGGCTCCTGAAGCCGCCAGCCAGGAGGGACCCTCAGCCCGGCCACCTCACCTAAAATAGCGATCCCGGCACCTAGCCCACCCGTGGGGCGGCCTGTGGGTCTGTGGCCAGCTAACCTGATGGTTAAATTCGGGGTCCAAGAAGCAAGGGCTGCAGGAGTGCAAATACCAGTTCTGCGACATGCCCTCTGTGACCTTGGGAAACCAAGCTGTCCTTTTCCCATCTGTAAAATGGGGGTGACTGTGAGGCTTAACGAGGTAACACGGGGCCTAGAGGAGAAAGGGCCAGGGGAGAGCTACTCCCATGATTCAGGTATCGATGGAGCGCCCAATGACCTAGGCCCAGAGAGGCAAAGCGACTTGCCCAAGGTCACACAGCAGGACTAAGGTTGCCCGGTGCCCTGGAGGAGCATGGGCTTTGGGCCAATGAAGGAGAGCCCACTCTACTCACTGTCCCTCCCTTCAGGCCTGCCCATGGGACTCGTCCTGCACCTCTTTCCACCCGGTGTGCTTTGGCCAAAAAACATGAGCAAAAGTGTCAGGGCTGTTTCTGAGCGGGAGTCGCCCTGTGGTTTTACCCCCACTCTCTTCCCTCTGCTGCGGGGACATCCCACCACGGCTGGGGCGGGCTGGATCAGCCTGGGTCACAGAATGCTCCAGGCACAGAGCCACAGTGACCCCAGAGAGACGCAGGGTGTGAGCCAAAAAATAAGCCCTTGTGTCTCAAGTCTGGGCTGCTCATGGTCACAGCATAGCTGAGCCCTGGTGACCGACACACTTGTCTCAGACCTGCTCTCCTGCTTGCGTGCTGTGTGACTACAAACAAGCTCTCATCCTCTCTGAGCCTCAGCCCTGGCGTAACGGGCCCAGCAGGACCTTCTTTATAGAAAACACCCCTACGCGGCCCGACGGCATTAGTGTGAGGCTCCCACGTAACTGTTCGCTGTCCCTGGTCCCCACACTTGAGGGAGTGTATTCAGATCAGGAAACAGATTCTAGAACCTCCGCAGGCTTCGCAAGGCTGCTGGTGTGGGCAGGTTTTGTGCCAAACAGGGCTTGACGGGGTTGCTGACCCCCCTTAGGGGCTGGACCCGGAGCCTGGAGCCAGCTGGATGGTGACATGGGGCCCGCAGGACTGACCCAGGTGGAGGGGACCCAGCGCACCGGATCCTCAGGCCCTCAGGCCCGACCGGCTGCCACTTGCTGGCCACCAGCATGGCTAGAGAATCCCTGGGCACAGGAAAGGACGGTCTTGGGGAATAGGTGTCCTGCACAGACGGGGGTGGGGGTGGTGGTGACAACCCATCCGCTCCACCTCTGAGGGTTCTCCATAGTCCCAGAAACCCTCCCCCCGCACCCACCCCCAGCCCATCTGCCTGGCACAGGGGTACCCACGCGCCGCACAAGACTCCACACCACGCCCGCGTGCAGAGACATTCCCCGTCCCCAGAGAGAGCTCACCACTGACCCCTCATGCCCTGTCCCGCCCGAGCCCAGGACAGGCGCTCCCACACTTGGGCAGGGCCCCGGGGGTGGCTGTCGCCAGCTTCCCACCGGAGCCCTGCGTGGGAGGGTGTGCGGCACACTTGTCCTGACACCGAGGGCCCCTCTGCTGTGCGGGTCACAGAGGCACCTTGCCTGGCAGTGGGCTCGGCGGGGCTGGTGCCCTTGCTCTGCGCCCTCCGGCCAGGCGGCCAGAGCCCAAACCAACCACCCTGCTCCTCCAGAAAAACCCAAATAAATAAGCCATCGGCGTGCTCTCTTTCCCGGGCGTGCTGGCTGTCCCTGCCGCCACTGGGTGACCTCGAGGAGGAGGGGTGGGCGCAGAGCCTGTCCCGCGCTGCGCGCTCCATGGCGTGAGCATCGGGGTAAGGCCTGAGCTAAACTTTCCATCTTCGGCGTTTCCGCTCCTCCTGAGGGAGGCCCCTACTCTGCGGTCCGGCTCTTCATCAGGGCGGCCGGGGCCCGCTGTGCTGAAAAGGTGAATTGCTCCGCGTGGAATCCTGAGTGAAGGCGCGAATTCTAGAAATCCGTGGGCTTCACGGTGAGGACCCCAGACACCAGCCGCCAGAGCCTCCGAGAAGTCTGGCTGTCTGGCCAAGCTCCTGTCTTCTGTCTGGCTTCTGGCCAGCAACCACAACACTTGGGGGTCCTCACCCCAGTCCTGGCACGGCCCTCTGCCCTCAGGGACTCAGGTGTTGGTCTTATAAAAGGCTTGGGTCAGATTCCAGGCCTGATTCCAGCCCTAGTGAGGGGGACAGGGACAGGCCTTGCTGGATGACTTCACACACAGAATTATTCTCAGGCCTGAGCAGATGGGAAGATATTCACCCATGCATTTGAGGAAGGAGGGCTGGGGAGCTGGCCGCAGTGGGAGGATCAGAGATTGGACAAGAGTTAAATCTCTTGCCTGACCAAAGGGAAAAGCGGCTATCCCAAGTGATCATGGCATGGTGGCAAAGCATTCAAGCCCCAACATCAGACAGAGAGATTGGGACTCAGACTTCCACCTCATCACCTCCCAGTGGTGCCACTAATCCCTTCAATAGCCACTCGACAAACACTCTTTCCAAGTGGATGTTTCCTTACCATGAAAATATATTGGCCCCAAGAATCAGCCTCTGAGTTATTAGGAAACTATCTGAAGCATCCCCATTAAAGTGAGAAAGATGATAATACTTGACAATTTTAAATACTGTTTTAGAGGTACTCGCCAACATGATTGGGCAAGAAAAAAGAAATGAGGCACAAAATTGGAAAGCAGGAAATAGTTATCATTGTTTGCAAATGGCATATTTCCTTCATATATAAACAGTTCCTGTAAATAAATTAAAGTGGCCCAAAATTCAATAGGAAAAGACATAAATAGCTAACTCACAGTAAAAGAAATACAAATGGCTCTCAAACATGCAACAAGGTGCTCAGTTCCACTCACAATAAGAGAAATGTGTGCTATTTCTTTCTTATTGCCACTGCTTTTCTCCTGGGAAACTCCTCTTTCTTTATACTCACCATGGTCCCCTCCATCAGGGCCCTGGTCTCGTGTGTTTTACTCACCTTAAGGAAAGAGGCTGCGTAGGATTAATCCTTGGGTCAAGAGTGCTAATCAATATTTGTTGAACAAATAATGAATGAAGGAAGGAACTAGGGGCCCAAACACTCTTTGCCTAAAAAGCCTTCCACATACTTGACCTGATTTAATTTTGTAGCAGCCCTGAGAGGTAGGTATTATGTGCCCATTTCTCAGATGGAAAAGTTAAAGCTCAGAGGACAGAACAGGCCAGAAAACCTGGTCTCCTGAACTCTCGCAGATTCCTTCCAGGTCCCCCCATCCTGGCAGTGGCGACTCGGCAGTCACCCCTGGGGATGGGGTGTTTGGCTGGCACTCTGCCTTGCTGGGGCCCAGGTAGGGTGTATGTGGCCCCGAGTGGCACTTACTTGTGCATGTAGCCCTCGGAGCTGGCCGTGAGGTTCGCCTGCATCACCGCCTGGAACTCCGTCTCGTTGCAGCAGTATTTGAAAACCGTGTTGTTATGGTGACAGCACAGGATGAAGCTCTTGTTGTCCGAGAGCCGGGGGCAGTGGAAGCCGAAGTGGTAGTGGCCTTTGTGGTCCGTGTATGGCTCACAGACCCGGAAATGCGCGGACAAGACTGCAAAACAGAGTCGCCGGGCTCGGTGGGCCTCTCGCCGGGCCCTGCACACCAGGGGTGGGGCCCGGCGGGGCTGTCCTGCGGTCCTGCTGGCCTCGTCTCTCCCCAGGGGGTGCAGTGCAAGCCCCCGCCTTCCCCGGCAGAAAGGCCCCTCTGGGCTCCCATTACCTCCTTTCAACAACAGCCCTGTCTACACTGTGTCCCCCAGCCGGGGGCTCCCGTGGGCAGGCCTGCGTCCAAAGCCCCCTGCAGATCCTCGCCAGCCGCTCTGCACACGGGAGGCACTCAACTGGGAAACCTTAACTAAGGCCTCCCTGGCTCTATCTCATTTAACCCACCTGGCTACTCCAGCAGGCAGGTGTGAGATCCCACTTTACAGATTCAGAAACTGAGGCTGAGGCCTACAGTGACCTGCGTGAGCTGGTTGGTGGTGGTGGGAAGGGAAGCCACCCAGGCCTGCCCAGCTACGGGAGCCCTCTCCACGCCTCCATCACCAGCTTTAATAATCACTGCTGCTGTGTGGTCGGGGGGGTGGGGGACGGGACTGTGGACAAGCCCAGGCTGGCTTGGGGGCATGAGAAGCAGGGGTGCAAGAACCAGTCCCCTTGTGGAGAAAAGGCACCCCCTCCGTACCTTGGTCTCTACTAATGCTGTGCCCTAGAGCTGAAGGTCCCCAGGAGCCTGTCCCGGTGGCTCCCACCGCCCAGTGACAGCTGCTCTGGCCTAGGAGGGAGGCCCCTGCTCAGCCCCCGGGGCTGCTGCCAGCCCGGGACGGCATTTCCCAGTCGTGCTGATGGTGGTAAACGGGAGAGAAAGCCTGAGCAAACCTAACAATGGAAAAAACCTGGAGCGCTGTCTCAGGCTTAATTAGTCTCTTCATAAAAGGAGTCGCTGTATCTAATTCATATCATTGAAAATGGCCCTCGCTGGCTGAATGCAGCTTGTCCAAAGCTCCGTGTCCCCGAGGAGTGGTTAGAATGAAGCCCACACAGCTGGGGTCCACCCAGGCTGCCCGAGGGGAATCCCAGTGGGCCGCTGGCCAGCGGGCAGGCTGAGCGGCCTCGTGAAACCCTGGACCCCCGCCCCACACCAGCACCCTCTGCCGAAGAGATGGGTGCAACCACTGTGGGAGGAGGGCCCCAGTGTTTTTGGAACCAGGGGAGCTCCAGGCCCCTTTCTTGGCCTCCACCTTGGGAGACAGGAGACTCTCGTGGGAGGCGGAGGTCACCAGGTATGACCCAGGAGGACGCACCTTCTCACTGAACCCTGTGGACTCCCACTGTACAGAGGGGAAAACCGAGGCCAAGAGCAGCGGGCTCAGAGCGTGGACTGGGGGTGGGCAAGCCCTGCAGGTGCTGGTGAGCTTGGGTCTGGGACCCCTGGCCTAGGGGAATGACACGCTGGAGGCAGGAGATGAGCGAGGAAGTTTGGGGGGAGGCACCAGGAGAGACAGAGACACGGAGAGAGAGAGAGACATAGAGAAAGAGACACAGACACAGGGAGAGACAGAGGAAAAAAGAAACAGAGAAACCAACAGAGGGAAAGATAGACAGACACAGAGATAGAGAAACAGAAAAACACAGAGAGAGGGAAAGAGAGAGACATGGAGAGAGAGGGACAGAGATGGGGGCGGAGACAGAGCTGGCGCCTGGCTCGGGTCAGGGCTAAGCCGGGGGGGGGGGGGGCTTGCGGGGACCATCCTTGCTCTGGGGATCAGGGGGCATCCCCGGTCAGCCAGCTCTACTTGGGAGAAGCTAGAGGACTTGGTTTCTGCCCATCTTTGTAACCAGGACAGTGAGAGCCCACCTGCGACCCAGCTGGGGCCACACGATGGTCTAGGAGGCCGGCGGGTGCCGGGAGGTGGGGCCCCAGCGCCACAATGGGGGGTTCGAATCCCAGCCCCTCGCTAGCGGTGCTGCCTCAGCCTGGCCAGCTCCCTCTCCAAACCTCAGTGTCCTTCATCCATCCAATGGGATGCCTGCGACCTCACCTGACCTTGACTCGCAGGAGTAGGGAGAGAATTCCAGCAAGGCCCTCTCCCAGGCTGGCTGGCACCCCGTTACCCTCCCCCCACCCCGAGCTCCGGCCAGGGGCGTGGGGCGCAGCACCGAACAGTAGCTCCTCACGAGGACCAGGGGCACCCCCAGTCAGCACCCAGAGCCGTGGCGGGGCCGGCACTGGCCTGACTCCCTGCCCCCCGTGGCTCCCCCTTCCCGCCCAGCACGCACGGGGGCTCTACCTGCCGAAATCAGCAGCGAGAGGACGGTGACCACGTTCAGGGACCGCTGGCCACAACTGGTCATCGTTTGGCTTGCATCGGGCCGTCCGGAGCTGCCTGTTTAACGAGACGGGCGAGGCCGGTGTGGGCTGCCTGTGGGGACGCGGCGCGGGCAGGGAGGCGAGTTTGCGGGGAGCAGGGCTGGGCCGCAGAGGATGGAAACACGCCATCCAATTTCCCTTCTGGAATGAACGGCCTCCCCCCACCAGTCAACTGTCATCTCCTTTTCTTTTCACAACAAAATGAGACTTAATCAAAGGACCGGTGGCTCAGGTGGTGGAAATAGGCCGAGGGCGGGGCGAGCGCGTGGGGTGAGTGGCTGCCTGACTCTCGGGGCTCCGGGACCGTTCCTGCACCTCCAGGCCTCGAAGGGCCCAGGTCTCCTGCTGTGTCTCGAGCCCTGACCTCCATGAGCCCCTCCGCCCGGGTGCCGGGCACCTTCCAGGCGTCAGGGACACAGCAATGAACTAAACAGTCACAAGAACTAAATAGAAAGCGTCCCTGCCTCGGGGGGCACCCCAGTGACAGCACACGGACGGGTGAATATTTAACATGCTCCGAGGGCCCTGGGGACACACCCCGGAGAGCAGAAAGCAGGGACAAGAACAGACACCTGTCCATCCGTGTCCACAGCAGCTCCCCTCATGAGAGACAAAAGGTGGGAACAGCCCGAGTGTCCGTCGACAGATGAACGGGAAAAACCACAATGCGATCGATCCATCCGTATAGTGGAATACTATTCAGCCATGAAAAGGAAGGAAATTCTGTCACTTGCTATAATATGCATGAACCTAGAGGACGCTGTGCTCACTGAAATGGGCCAGTCACAAAAGGACACACTCTGCAGGGTTCCACTCGTATGAGGGCCCCGGAGGAGTAATTCATGGAGCGGAAGTAGGGCGGTGGTCGCCGTGTGTGTCTCTCTCTCCCTTCCACTCTTGAAAAAGCAATGGAAAAATATCCTCGGGTGAGGGGGAAAATGGGGTGATAAGCCTACAAGCCAACGAACCCCAAGGATCACCCCCAAACTCCCAGAAACTAGGGGAGAGAGGTCTGGACAGCAGCCCTGAAAGCTCCCACAGACAGCCAGCCCTGCGGACGCCTCGGCCTTGGACTCTGGCCTCGGGCTGTGAGAGCCCACATTTCTGTCGAGTGAGCCCCCCTTCTTCCGCCTGCCTGATCTGCGGATACCCTGTTCCTGCCGCTCACCCTGTCCTGAGGCACCGGCTCAGGCCCACCCCGAGCTGGGCCCCAGGGGCCCCCCATAAGCTGGCTCGTCCTCACTCTCAAAAGCTGGCGGCCTGATCGGGAGGACCAGGGACAGCAGCCAGGCCCGAGGCGGCTCCGGACCCTGCGAACCGGCAGGCAGAGCAGGAAGCCACCGGGCAACCCGGACGCTGGAGACTCTGGAGCAAGGCGACAGGGCCGGGCTCAAGGCCAAGCTCAGGAAGCTCGGGATCCGGCCCTGGCCCTGCTCTCGGGTCCCTGGTCTTCTCACCGGCAGCAAGGGCAGGGTGGTGGCTCGAGGGTACCAGAGCCCATCTTCTGAACTCTGAGCCAGAATTTAAAAAGGGGGGCAAGACCCAAGGAGAGAGCTGAGATGCCTCACCCCCTGGTTACTCCAGGTGACTGTGTCCACCCGGGCGGGGCCTCCTCTCTCCCCCACAGGCCTCTCCGCTCCCACCCGAGCCTGCTCTGCCCCACGGGCTGTAAGCTGCTTAATTGCTCTGAGCCTGGGCGTCCTCCTGGCCTCCCTCAGGGCCCTCCGGGGATGAAGGAGATTAAAACATCTGAAAGTGCTTAGGAAAGGATTTCTGCTGGGGAACCTGGGATCAGCCCTGGAAAATGCACCGAGGGGGGGCGGGAGTGACAGGTCCCCGCCAACGTGGCCCCATTCTTCAGATGGGGAAGCCGAGGCCTGGCCCACTGAGGGCAGAGATGAGTCTCCAGACTCCGGGCCCTCCTGGCCCCTGTAAGGTGGGGCTGCCCCAGTTTTGGAGTGAGGCTCTTCTGGTGGGTCTGTTTGATGAATGCCAGGGAGAACGCGGGTCCACCTCTGCCACGTGCCCAGCCCCGTCTCCTGCTGCTCCCACTCCCTACAGAACCCTGCACAAACTGAGGGTTAGGTGCAGGGGGAGGGCTATCACTCAACCCCCTCGTTCCTGTGAGTAAATCCTGCTCCAGCGCCACCTCCAGAAAGACCGCCTGATTCCATCAGCTGGAAGAAGTTTGTCTCTCCACTGACCTATCATATTCCATCTCTTCTTTAATGTATTAATTCATTTATACTCGTTGATTCTCTCAACAACTACTCACTGACCACTGACTGTTGAAAGGGTTGAGCTGGGTCCTGGGCACTGGGAGGAAGGGAGTCCCTGCTCTCAGGTGCACTGGGCAAGGATGTCCACCAGCAGTACCTTGGGTGATTGGGCCCCATGCCCGACTCTGTCAGTCCAGGAGGGTCCTGGGCCAGGCCTGGCCAGCTGGGGATGGTGGTCCACATCACGTGGGCTCTGAAGTCCCACAGTCTGGGTGAGAATCCCAGCCAGCTGGCACCAGCCTGGGCCCTTGGCACTGTCTGGGGACCTGAACGGCGGCCTAGGGCCTGCTGTGAGGTGACCCCGTCTTGTGGGTGTGCGGGCCCTGCACACCGTGGGTGCCCCCCACCACAGCGCACCGTGGCTGCGTCTGCCCCGTGCAGTGGCGCACTCCTTGTGGTCTGCTCAGTCTCCGTGGCCACTCACAGGGCTGCTGGCCTAAGTTCAGGGTGGGGAGTCCCTGGGTTGGGGGTACTGTCCACCCGGCCTTTTTAACATCCGAGGCAGCAAAGTGTGGAAGCCAGTGCCCATCCCTGGCTGGGTTAGAAACTTCACGGCTCCGTGGCCGGCGGCTGTGAGCCCGCTTAGGTCTCTGCGAGAGGGCCGGCCTCCGGAATCACGCCCTCAACGGCGCTGGCATTCACAAGGCCAAGGCCATCCCCTCCGCCCTTCCGTGGGGTCAGCAGAGGGGGGCCTGGGCTCAGGGACCTCGAGCCCGGGTGGGGAGGGCATCTCATGCTGTCAGGAATGCCCACCTGGGACGCCACAGGTGACATCTGCAGGAAGCTGCTCCAGCAGCAGCAGGCGTGCCGGCTGCAAGGGTGAGCACCCACCTCACCGCACCCTGCCAGGCCCCACTTCGGGGTGCTGCACCCTCAGAGGCAGCTGCCCGGGGCTGGCTCTTGCTGAGGTTTTCATGGGTACTGGGCTCTGGGTTTTCAGTTACCTCAGGTAATCAGCCAGGGGGGTGATCATTAAACCCCCTCCTCAGGGAGAAGGAAACTGAGGGTCCGAGAGGTGAGGTGACCTGCCCAAGGTCACACAGCCACTTGGCAGCTGAGACAGGCGGCCAGCCCCGCCTCCGCTCTTCCTCTCCCCGCAGCCCATAGGAGTCTCCGGGCCTCCCGAGCCACCAGGAAGCACGAGTACCACAGACAGATTAGATTTATCATTCAGGTTCTATTTCTTTGCAAATTGGTAAACTGCCCGCGATGGTCGCTCGTGGCCAACAATAAAACTCAAATAGCTGGAGGAACATTCTGGATGAGCGGGACTCTCCTGAGCTCCGACCGCATCCTCCATCACGAGCTGGGCAGGCATCGCTGCGGTCTGCCCCCCGGTCAGCCGGGGACTGCTGTTCCCATATTTGAGGATTATTTTTAAACATCGAATTTGGCGAGGCTGAGAGGAGAGGAAGGAGGGCATGTGAAGGGAAACAGAGCTCGGGAAGATGAATTAAATCCCGGCGGGAACAACAGATCGGTTTCAATCAGGCGGGCTGGGCCGGAGGGGCCGGCGGCGGGGGCAGGACCTGGTGCTTGCAGGAGGGGCCGCCCTGGACAACCCAGGCCCGAGAGCCGGCCCCTGGCCCAATGCCTGGAGATTCTCTGCACCCAGCCCACCCCTTCTCAGCCCGGACCAAGTCAAAGTTCCTTCACTGGCCTCAGTTTCCTCATCTGTAAAATGGGAACCAGGCCCCCACCTCACTGGGGTGAAGAAAGATGGAAAGGACCAGAAGTGCTAGCGGGCGCCGGGCACAGCCAGCCAGTGCTCCGTAAGGGGCTCTTCCCTGGAGCTGCTGTGCTCCCACTGCCCATGGTTGAGGGACCTGAGAGGCTCCCTCGTGCCCGAGTGAATGGAAGCGTGTGAGCACCACTCCCAGCTGTGCAGGTCTCCCTCCCATCCTGTGCTCACGCCTCCCACCCCGCCTGCTGCTAACTGCCTCCCTGCGGGGCACAAGCTCCTCAATGGGCTGACTGCCTCTGCCCCGCGCCCACCCACCATGTTTTGCACACAGTAGGTGCTGAATAAATGTCTGCTGCCCGGAGAGTAGGAACTCTGCCAGCACTCACTGGCCCGGGATGCCAGGTTCACTTTGCTGCAAGGAGTAAGTTTGCAGACCCAGGCAGAGGCCTTGGTGACACTCCCGGATGTTACTGCCACTGCCAGGAGTGACCCTGGGCGCCAGCCTCGTGGTGGAAGAGCTCACTTCAGCCAAGAAACCCCACCTCCCGGGCTCCGGCAGGAGGGCTGAGCCTGCACCCCGGATCCCCCCTGTTCCTGGTGAAGGCCACTGCAGGGTCAGGCGGGAGGGAGCAGCCTGCGCTGCAGATGCAGTGGGGGGGGTCGGCAAGGGTGTGAGAATTGGGACCGAGAGCAGGTTACTGCCAACGTCCTCCCTGACGGGGCCTCTTCCCCCAGCGACACCCCTACCTGCCCCTGCCCGCCCCCCAGCCCAGGCTCCCGCGCCAGCCTGCTCCCTCCTGGGGAGGGGGGGCTGAGCCGAGACCTCCGCGGCCCTTGGCAACCCCGCTGCCCGGCCTCGCTCTGTTCCCCTGAACTACTGGGCTGTGCCGCAGAGATAACACAGCCCTGGAGGTCCCAGGGGCATTTTTTCCCACTGGGGAGACACAGAAACAGCCCATGAAGAATGAATGGCTTCAGGTGTCAGCAGGAAGCCTGTCAGAGGGCACCCGGCTCCTGCCCACTCTCGGGCCTCTGTTCTGGCCCCTCCATGTGCGGGGAGAATGCTGAGCCTCACTTTCCCACCTGTAAATGGGGATAACACACCCGGCAGGAAGGGTTGCTGGCAGGGGCCACGGGGGTGAAGGAGGCACTCATTCATTCATTCATTCATTCATTGTACACTGACCGTGATGCTGGGGGGCGCTGGGCTAGGGAGGAGGCCAGTACACTGGGAGATGAGGCCAGGGTACAGCAGGGCCCAGGGGAGCCCCTCTGGCCCCCAGCGACCCCACGAGTCATGAGGACCACCATCAGCTCGGGTGGTGGCCCTCTCAGTGAGAGGGGCAGGACTCAGAACAAAGGAGGAAAGTGACAAATGGCGTGGGGAGGGATGAGCCATTTGAGCACCTACTGCGTGCCAGGCACTTCTCTGCATCCTTGGGCCTGCTTGTGATGGGGGAGGGGAGAGGAAGGAGGGGCTGGCCCAGTTCTCAGCTCAGCAGCCAGCGATGACCCCGAGGTGGGCCCTGGGCCAGCCCGCCCGCCCTGCCCTCTGCCTGGCCAGCCGAGTGCACACCGGGTGAGAAGGTGGCCCGGAAGCTGGGTGGGAGGGGAGCTGGGAAAGTGCCCTGCGTCCAAAGCAGAGGTCACCAGGGCAGGGTGGGGAGGGCCGGGGAAGGGGGGCACAGGGTGGCTGAGCTGGGAAAGAGCTTGGAGGGAGAATGGAGGTGGGGGAGGGAAGCTGGAGTTGGTCTAGGTTGGACCCGCATGCTCCTCCCCCCACTCCCTACTCTCCCTCCTGGATCGTCCATGACCTGGAGCTTGTCCTAAGCATTTGACCCTCTAGCCCACCCACCCTCTGAGGCACAGAGATGCTCAGGAACTTGCCCAAGGTCACACAGCAGGCAGGTGGTGGCGCTGGGGCTTGAGCAGGTGGTCCGGGGCCAGCACCTCTGTGTGCCCACAGGGCTCCCAGCCCCTCTGCCCAGGGTCTGCTCTCCCCTCCTCTGGCACAGCCTGCCCTGGGCCTCACATTCTTCTGTGACTCAGGGTCACTCTGGGGCCCTGCCTGGCTCCTGCTCATGGCCGGGCTCAGCGAGGATTTGCTCCTGAAGGAGCCTGTGCATCTGGGGACTTCCACAGGACATCCTTAGGTGGTTCCACACCAGGTCCTGCTCTTAGCAGTAGAGACCCTGGGCAAGTTGTGGAATGCTATCCTCCTCAGAGGATTGGGGGTGGTCAGGGTGTCAAGGACACAGCCCAGGGAGGGAGTCACGCAGGTATGGAAGCTTTAGCCCAGGTGCCGCGCCTAGAACCCCACTCAGCCACTTCCTAGCTGGGACTCTTGACGGGGTGCTGTGGAGACACAGAGACACCCAGCGGGGCGGGGTGCCACACCTTAGGGTGTATCATACCTAAGAGGTGTCATATCCGGAATGTGTTGTACCGGGGTGTGTTGCACCCTGGGGTGACGTACCTGGGTCAGGGTGCAGCCTGTGATGGAGAAGAGTCAGAGCTTATGAGCGCAGGGCCTTGGAATATTGAGGCACCGCTCAGACCCTTGGTTTCCTCTTCTGTCCAGTGGGGGTGGTGTGCAGAGATGGATGGAGACGGCTGTGGGAGACCCTGGAGGCACTGGACCAGGGCTGCCCAGAGTGTGGTCCTGAGCCCCAGCCGGGAGCTGGTCAGAAACGCAGCTCTCAGGCCCCTTGGGCCTGCTGGATTAGAACCAGGCGGGGGCAGGAGACCAGAAATCTGCACCTTTCCCGGCTTCCCTGAGGGTTCTGATTCTCACTCAATCCGAGAGCCACTGCGCTGGATCAGAAGTCGGGAGACTCTGTAAAGGTCCAGGCAGCAGATAGCATCAGATCTGCGGGCCCCCAGGTCGTGTGCAAAGACTTGACTCTGCAGTTATAGGGAGAAAGTGGCGGAGACAACGTTGGACTCATGGCTGAGGCTGTGTCCCAATAAAACTTTATTAACAAAACCAGGCAGCCCCAGTTTCTGAACCCGTGTTGGAGCCTTGACTCCCAGCTGAAGCTGTATTCAAATAAAACTTTATTAACAAAACCAGGCAGCCCCAGTTTTTGAACCCATGTTAGAGCCTTGACTCCCAAGGCACAGTCCATAGATGAGCGTCTCAGGCGTCCCCTGGGGTCTGTATGGAAATGCTGGCTCCCGGGCCACCCACCTGCACAATCAGAGTCTGGGTGCTGACCCGACCCGTCCCCGGGCACCTGCAGGTTTGAGAAGCCCTGGGCTGGGGCAGGCACGGGAGGCAGGCAGCAGGTTCTCCTGGCAGCTGACAGGCCCTGCAGGTTCCTTCTGGTCTGATAAGGGGGGGCGGGTAGAGGAGGAGTGGGGCGGGGAGGGGGGAGGGACTGCCTATCGAGTTCTAATAAACCTAATAAACCGAGTTCTAACAAACCATGGCACCAACAAGCTAACTGGCAGCTGCTGCTGTTGCAAGAGAGACTTGTCAGCTGTGATTAAGCGGAGCTGCCTTTAGGCCAATCAACTTCAAATTTATGCAAACAGGGCTGCAGAGGGGAGACCTCAGGGACAGCACTGAGCCCGCTCCCCACCCCCTCCCCACTCCATCCTGGCACTTGTAACCCCCACGGCTGGCCTGAAGGGCCCACATCCGCGTGTCACCCTTGGACCCGGCTCCACTTCAGGGGTTAACGAGCCTCCCACCCACACTCTCCATAATTGGCACCGAAACTGCTGAGTGGGAGGTGAGCCAGCAACTGCCGAGAGCCAGGCCAGGGCCGGACGCAAGTCTCAAACCATGTCAGCTGCCCCACTGGGTAGCCACAGGGGCCGCAGTGCCCTAGCCCTGCCCTTTCCTGGCACTCCACACCCAAGAGGGCTCCCTGGTGGCAATGGTCAGACAGCAAGGGAAACAGGAGGCTGCCAAAGGTGGCAGGAAGTGGCTCCCGGCCCTCTCCTGAGCACCTGCAAACCCTTGCTCACCCCCACCAGCCCTTGGGGTCCAGACCTGAACAGACAGCAGCCTCATCCCACTCATCTCCACTCCTGAGGCCCCTGGCACCCCAAACCTGTTGCACCCCTAACTGAACTTCTCAGCCACCCTTAGCCCGAGGTCTGTCCCCCATTTGGCTTTGCTACCTCCCTCCGCTGGCCTTGCCCGCGGCCAATCTCCAAGGAAGAGTGAATGGTGAGCCACTGGGTGGGTATGAGGGGTGGGCCAGGAGACAGGGGAGACCCCCTGTCATGCACGCCCTTCAGAAACACTCCCTGAGTCCCCCATCCCCGGCCAGGAGGACAGCAGTGTCCCACTGAGTAGGGGATCTGGAAGGCAGCCCAGCCCTCAGGCCTGAGGCCACCGTGTCAGGCGCTGGCTTTGGAGTCAGGCGGGTGCTGGGATGCTCAGAGCCCCGTCCCTGGTGCTCTCCTGTCCCTGTCCGCTCCCCCTCCTCCCAGACTGGGGGCTCCTCTCCAGCACAGCCAGCCCCAGCAGGCACCTCCTCTGTCTGGCCCCACTCTGCCTGTCACGGAAATTGCAGGCCCCTTCTGACTGAGTTTGCACCCTGGAGAGAAAAGCATAGCTAATAAATGGGTTTGCCTGTGTCAGCTGAGCAGCCGGACCCCTAACCACCCCCGGGGGGTTCTGCTGACCTCCAGACAGGAGAGGCTTGAGGGAGCTGGAGCCAGGCCCCACCCAGCCAGGGAGGCCCACCCTGTCACCTGGTCACCCCATCACTGGGGGCAGAGCCTGGCGCGGGGAAGCAGAGCCTTTAGCACTGAGGTCCCCTGCAGGCGGAGGAGACTTCCTAACCCCCCGTAGCAGCTCCCTGCTTTGGGAAAATGAACGTCGCTTACAAGGGGGAGAAACTGCGAGACTTTACAGCACAGGCTGGCATCTAGGTAAACAGGATTATGCAGGTCTAATTAGTGCGCCGCTTTGCGGAATGTCGGCCCAAAACCTCCTGGGGAGTGGAGGTAACATCGCAAAAGAGCATTCACAGGAGGCCTGCGGCGAGGAAGCCCGATCGGAACCCGATCAGAACCCGGACACGGCGGCAGAATTCTGCGAGGAGGTGGGGCTGGACCCGTGCCAGACAGACGGCCACAGCCGGGCTGGCCAGAGGACCGAGGGTGCAGGCTGGCCTGGGGGAGGGACACAGCTGCCCTATGGCCCTGGACATGTGACACAGCCTCTCTGGGCCTCTCCTTATAATGTGGGCGCTAACCCCAGCCTCGCAAGGGTGGTGTGAGAATTAAATGAGACAGTATATGTGAACCCCAGGACCATGCTGGGTGGGGAGCAGGTGGCCAGCGCCAAGGGCTTCCCTCTCCCCTGTGGCAGCTCAGAGTTGGCCTAGAGCTGTCACGATGTTCTCTCAGGTCAGTCCCACGTGCCCCTGAGAAGTGGTCCTCAGAGGACACAGAGGCTCAGAGAGGCTGTCATTTCTGGGGAGTCACACAGCTCATTCACATCGGTACCCAGGTCTCTCAATTCTGAGCTCAGGGCTCCCTCCAGATGCCACACTGGCCACGCCCAGCATAACCCACACATCTCCAGTGTGGCTGGGGGGTGGACACTTAGACATTCTGGACGGCAGGGTGTGTCAGCTGGGGGACCTGCTTTCGACTGGAGCCCGCAGGCTGCAGAGACGGAACCAGCCCGGGAGGTGATGACTGGCTGTCCACACGGGGGAAGAGAGCGTGACCCGAGTACAGCCCCGTGTGTCCAGCCCCGAGGTGGGCACTGGACAAATACCAGCTCCTTTCATTTTCAGAAAAAGAGGGGCTATTGCACCCAGTTTGCAGATGAGAAAACCAAGACTTAAGAGAGGTTGTGCCACCTTCCCAAGGTCACACAGCTGCTGAGCTACTGGGACCTTCCAAGCCCAGGTTCTTTCTGGGCCTCAGGCTCTTGGCCTTGGGCACTTGGGGAGGAAGTGGTGATGGGGAGAGAGCTGCCATTCCCCAAACTAAACCAGTGGACTCTCCCTGTCTCCCAGTGCCTGGGGGCGGGAGGAGAAGAGACCATTTTTGCAACAGGCTGGCCCCACTGCCCACCCCTCCCCACACTCGAGTGGTCCAGCAGATCGAGTCCGCGGCTAAACTCCCCCAGCCATGGAAATCAACCCACCACAGCCCCCCAGCCCCAGAGCCCCTGCCCTCCGAGGACTGCGCAGACTGTGGGAAGCTGGGGGTGGATCTGCACCCCTGCCCCTCCACCTGCGCTGGTCTAGTCTCACATTGAACATGCTTATTTTAAAACAATGAGCATTTGGCTCAAGTTGTGAAGAACTGAATGTAGGAGTTGTGTCAGGAGTGGGCTGGACCGGGCCTAGGAAAAGAGGGGTCGTTGCTGTGGGAGGCCCCTAAATGTCTGACATATTCCTGGCCCCAGGGACAGGTGCAGTGGGGGACATCCAGTCTTGGGGTGGCAGATCTGGTCCCAGTCCCATCCTGGCGACTAACAGATGCGTGACCATGAGCAGGTCGCTTCATTCAAAGCCTCGGTTTCCTTCCTGCCCCCTGTCTTCCACCCATCATTCAGGCAGGAAACTTAATGAGCACCTATGACACGCCAGTCCCAACTCTTGACCCTGAGGGCACAAAACGGAACTAGACAAACATACTTGTCCTTGGTGTGGGTATGCCCTGGTCTGGGGAGGAGGCCCGGCCTCCGCGCCTCCCCTCGCCAGCGCCCCCGCCCCGGCTGCACAGGAGGGAGCCCCCTCAGGTGCCTATCTTGGCTCTGTCCACGGCCACGGCCCCTGCAGACTGACGGCTCCCCCAGGCTGGAGCCAGGGCTGATGCCCCTCTGAGACCCCTGGCTGCCAGCCCAGCTCTGGGCACGGAGGAGGAGGGAGCAGGGGGTGGAAGACTGAGTGGGTTAGGGCCGCGGTGGAGGGGGCAGCGAGGAGGCGAGAGGCCCCAGCCACGGCCTCGGACAGTCCGCAGATAAACCCCGCTCATCCCTCTTCCCCACTGCGAGGGAGAGAAAATAGCTTCCACACCATAGTGTCTTTTTTTCCCACTTCGCTGCTTCTAAATCGATCCAGAACAGATTGTCCAATTGTTTGAATTTCAGGAGAAAAGTCTCCTAATCTTTTCCTAGTCCTGCTCAGAACTCTGCCAGGCCCTGGCCCTCCCCAGGGGCCCTGGGTCTTGGGCCAGGCCCTAGCTGAGCATCCGGGCTGCCCTGCGTCCCCCTGCTGGCCTGGGGACGGCAGGGGACAGGTGCTCACGGAGAGGGGGGTCTGCGCTCCCGGGCAGTGCTCGTGCCCAAACCCACTGGCACTTCTCTGGAAGAGCAGGCCTTGCTGTCCCACGAAGGACCGCATCCCCGGGCCCCGGGGCCACGTGGGAACCTGCAGGATGAACGGAGTTGGGGGCTGCAGCCTGCCTTCCTCTCCCACCAGGAAAGCGCTCTGGGGGCTGGGCTGAGCCTCACAGCAACAGGAAGGAGCGTCACTGCCTGTCACTGCCCCGTCACTGCCCCGTCACTGCCCCGTGCACCACAGCACCGGGGTCAGCTCGGGCACCTGCGGGACCAACTGCGCGGGGCTGCCTGGGGCAGCTGGGCCACGCACATCCTGACTCCGTATTGTGGTGGACTGATTGGCGATGTCTGCCCTAGACACACTGATGGCCGGCGGTGGCACTTAGGCCACATATCCCTGGTCTACAAAGTCCAGTCCAGACTCCTTCCCGAGTCCTCGGGCATCGGTCCCTGCGACTTCTAAGTCTCACCTGCTCAGTTTTCCACAGATGCCACAGGGCAGCCACGCCCAGTACTGGGCGTTCCCCAGGCTCCTCCCTCTGGGCTCCATGGGACCCGCACTTGCATAGTCCCTTACGCTGGATCACACCCAGGGCAGAAAAGGCAGCCGTGCCGTCTTCCTGCAGACCACCAGCTTGCCGAGGCAGGCCTTGGGGGCCGTCTCAGGAACGAACAATCGGGTGACATGCACTTACTCTGTGTCAGTCTCTGCACCAAGCACCTTTCTTGAACAACTCATTTAACTCTCTCAAGAACCCCTTGAGGTGGGTGCTATCCCCATTTTTAAACAAAGAAACTGAGGCTCAGAGAGGTGATGTAACTTGCCCTAGGTAACACAGCTATTAGTGATGGGGACCGGGATTCAAACCCTGACAGTCCCTCCAGACCTAGGGGTGATAAACAATGGTCACCACGGTAATCGATCCAGGAGCCTGGAAAGCTCCGCTCCTGACCTCTGATCCTCACAATCACCCTTGTCAGGAATTTTAGTGTCGGCATTATCAACCCTGTTTTGAAACTTGAAAATGAGGACACCAAGGCTGAGAGAGTTAAATAAGCAGCCCGACGTTGGCCACAGGTAGGAGGCGGAGCTGGGGTGCGAGGCCAGGCGGCTGAGCCGAGCCCGGGTCTCACCAGCTCCGCGGTTGCCATGGCGCTGGGCAGGCCCCACCGTGGTCCAGGCCTAACGCGCTGGATTCCCTCCCTCATTCAATCAACAACCACGGGGGGGGGGAATCCCCGGCTCCCGAGTCCAGGGGAGGCCGGGTTTGGTCTCTGCCCCACTGCGTCACTGAGGGGCAGAGTGACACTAGCAGAGCAGGTGTGACGTTCCCGTGAACAGTGACAGTGAGAACACTGGCTGCGGCTGCGTGTTTAAACGCACGCCGTGTGCGAACCAAGCGCCTTCGGCAAATTATCTTATGTGGTTCGCACAATAACCCGTTTCGCAGATGAGGAAACTGAGGCTCATGATTATGTAACTCGTCCAGGGTCGCAGAGTTAAGAACTAGCCGAGGGGAGACTTCTCCAGGGTAGAGCCCTGAGCACAACCTCAGTGACTCCAGGCTGCTCTCGGGGGACCTGTGCCAGGAGCCTGCCTCCAGCTCGGCCCGTTGCCCTGACGATGGGCCTCCGCTCAGACGCGCAGCTCATTCCCCAAAGGTCTGGAGGTCCCAGGGATCAGATTCCCAAAAGTTACACCCAGATGATGCCACGTTCCCTGACCTGCTCCCTGAAAAATCTAAACAACAAAGAGCGTGGAAGCAAGCCCAGGGGAGGCGGTGCTGGGCTCCCGCTGGGCCTCTGGATCTCAGGGACGATGCCAGGGCGCCCGCAAATGCACAGAGAGGCTCCATCCCCCCCTCTCCGGATGCAGAGATCGAGGCTCAGAGCCGGCACCAGAGGAGCAGGAACAGGGCTCAGGTGGAGGGAGAAAGGGAACACTGAAGGCTTTGGTATTAGTGTCTGGTTCTTTGATTCTTTAGAATTCCCATATAATGGCCTGCCACACTTGTCCAGTCTGGCTGCGACCCTGGCCACCCTGCTTTCCCCTCTGGGCTCTGTCCTCCTTAGGGAGACTTGGAGATCAGCTGCGGGGCTGCCTGAGAGTGCTGGAAGAGAATGGATATGAAAGGGCTTTGTAACAAAGGAACCTGCAAACAAAATCTGAAAATGCCGTCTGTCGGGAGGCCATGCCTACCTGAAACCCATTCAAGACTTCCCGCAGGCTGCTCCTGTTCTTGAAATGTCCCCTGCCCTCTTCTACCTGGCACACTCCTATCCACCCTTTAAGACCCAAGCCAAAAGTTACCTCCTTCAGGAAGCACTCCCAGACCACTCAGGCAGGGCGGGGCCTCACAGATAGCTGGTTTTCCTCTGTTCTCCTGCCCATAACAAACACACTGCAACCCCACCAGGGCGAGGTCCTGTTTCAATCATCTCTTGTCCCCTGGGCCCAGCACTGCGTCGGGCACAGGGTAGGTGCCCTGGAAATGTGGGTGGAAGCTAGAGGCATTTTCTGTGGCTCTGCAAAGCCAGCTGCACACAGCAGATTCTCCCGACAAAGGGAAGGAGCCCAAAGTGAAAGCAGATCAGCGCGGTTTCTGTAACCCGCTCGGGGAGCCGGGGAGGAAATGCTCGCGCTGGAGTATGGAAGGAATTTGCCTTTATTTTTAATTTGTGCCAATATCTAAGAAAGCGGCACTTTATTCTGAGCCCATTATGCGACTAGGAGCTTCGGATCTGGCGCAGGAGACAAACTTTCCCAGCCCAATTTCCTGACGCAAATCTCACAGCCGAGCAGAGCCAGAGCTCCCTCTGCCCTCCGCCGGGCACTTCTCCGGGGCTTGCCAGGGAGGAATAATCAGATTATGTCGCTGGGTTTTAAAAGATCACGGTTTGTCTCATTTTCCAGTGAAGTGTGAACCAAAAAAAAAAGTTCCCCCTCCCAGGGCTCTGTTAGAGCTTCCAGAACTTAATTCAGTGTTAAATGGGTGTAATGTGGGAAACCCGTGCATTATTTCTTAATTTCTGGAAGGCGACTTTGCGTGCGTCTGAGGAGGTGGCTGTGTGTTGCGTGAGGACAGATGGGCGGTGGTGGGAGTGTGTGCCCCGC
This sequence comes from Miniopterus natalensis, assembly GCF_054644295.1. Taxonomy (NCBI): domain Eukaryota; kingdom Metazoa; phylum Chordata; class Mammalia; order Chiroptera; family Miniopteridae; genus Miniopterus; species Miniopterus natalensis. The sequence continues at coordinate 184,350,110 of NC_142082.1, forward strand.
GGGGGGGGGGGGCTGCCGGGAACGGGAGCAGCTAACGCTCCATTCATGTCTGACTCGGGAAATCTGGGACGGGAGGCGTTTGCATCTCATCTGGCTTCTGCCTTTCCGCTCGGATGGCCAGGGCAGGGGACAGCCTGGAGCCTGACTTCTGGAGGGAGAGCCTGGGGGGTTTGGTGCCAATGTCATTGTCCCAGGGGTGTTTGCACCGCTCCCCCCACTCCAGGCAGCGCCTCAGCGGCCTCTGGGCAATGCCCATCAGGTCTGCATCCCATCAGTCCGCATCCTTGGCCTTCCAGGCTCCTTGCTCACTGTGACCTTGAGCTTGGCACCAGTGCGCTCCGGGCCTCAGTGTCCCCGTTCTGTGTGCGGATGAGCAGACACACTTCCAGCTCCCCCTCAGGCCCTGCAGCAGCCCCTCTGGGGTTCCCTCCATCACAGCACAGTGCACAGGCCTCCGGCATGCTGGGGTCTCTGCCTTTGTCCCCCAAGTTACAAGCTATGGAGAGTGGGGGCTCCCATGCTGGAAACCCTACCAATATCTTCCTCACCATGACTCTCATGGCCCCACGTTGCTGAACTGGAAACCCAGGCCCAGAGGGCAAGCGTTTTGCCCATGAGTGGTGAAGTCAGGATGCTCAGAGAAGGCCCCCCTACCCCAAGTTTCCAACCTGGTCACAGCCAAGGAGAAGAAGGAGGGCCTTGTCACAGGTGGGCCCAGCTGACAGGCGGGAGGGGTTACATTAGTGAGGCAGGTGCCAAGTCAGCCATCAAGCAGAGCCCAAGCCCTGGTCATGTCTAGGCCAAGGAGCCCCCTGGGGGCAGGTCTGAGGGGCCTGGGGGGTCTCCTTTATCTCCCCAAGGGGGGTCACACAGGGAGAAGGGGGTCAAGGAATGCAGGTGCTGGAGGAAGGAAGAAAAGAGGGAGGAAGGGAGTAGGAGACGGGACTTCCCCCCTGCCAGGCCCTGTGGGGGTGAGGGCCACACCAACAGAGTGGCACATGATGTTCCCAGCAGAGCATGGCCCAGGCAGGCAGGACCTTGGGTCACCCTGCTCACTTTCACTGGATCCCACCTTACAGAAGAGTGTTTAGGAAACAAGGCCCCACTGTTCTTAGGGGTTGACTGTTGTTCCAACAACTTCTAGAAAGAGCAGCTAGGCTGGGGAAAGCCTCTCGGGGGAGCTGGAGATGGGGCTCTTGGTTCATTCCATAATCAATGTGCATCTTCTGTATGACTCAGCCAGGGAGAAGCTAAAGCGATAGAGGCTGAGTTAACAGAGGTAGAGAATCCCCAAGAAGAAAGGTGATCCCTTACATCTGAGTGGAAGACAGGCCACGCTACGGATCCGTCCAGAGCTGATAAGCAGGGCAATGGCTAGGGTGTGAGACTCGACAGATCCTGACCTGCAGGGGCTCACTGCCCTGTGTCTAAGGAGCCACCCCGACCGCCACCCCAGGCACTGGCTGGGCTCCAGACAGCGCAGTGTGGTGCTTAGGAGTGTGTCCTAGCTGGGTTGTTTTTAACCTCTCTGAGCCTATTTTCCCATCTGTACAACAGAATCAATACCCGCCAGCTTGCAGGGCTGGCGTGAGGATTAATGAGATGATGGGCTCAGTGCTTGCTCAGCACGGTGCTGGGCACATAGTGGGGCATCGGCTTTTAGGGTCAAGTGCAATCCTATTGCCACGGAAGTGCAACCTTGTGTCCAAGTCCGGACGTCTATTACAGACGCAAACCACAAAGCAGCCAGATCTGGATGCACTGGCCACCTCCCTCCCAGAAGCCAGGGACCTGGCCCCAGGCGGTCCCCTCCCACCACATGGTGGGAAGGGGGAGGGGCCAGCCAGAGTCTGACTGCTTGCACTAGAGTTGGAAACCCGGTTCCTCTTTCCAAACTACCCCCCCCTCTGCCCACCCCACCCACGGACTCCTACCCACAGGCCGTAGAAGCTGCGAAGCTTCAAACCTGACCATCTCCCCCCTCCCTGCCCCATCCTTATCAGAACCCTCACTAGGCTGGGTGGCGGAGGTGCCCGTTCCCTTGCCCGGGCCCTGCACCAGCTACACCATCCCCCCTGCTCTCTCGTCCAGCAGCCCCTACCCCTGCCACGTCCCACTTCCAAGGGCCCACCATCCACAGGTCCTCCTGTGGTCCCACATATCTGCATCTCTGCCCACAGAGGGTCTCTGCAGAGAGCACCTTCCATCCCTCCCCTCTTTCAGGCTGATTCATGACGGCTTCTGGACCAGGTTGCCCTAGCACCCCTTCCCCAGGCTTTCCGGGCAGGTGCTCCCCACCTGCACCCCACCACCTTGGCTTCCTCAGGCCGAGCTCCAACCTCATTGACTTGTTGGGGGCCATTTTCCCAAGAGCTGCTGAGGGCAGAGCTAATGCCCTCGGAGGCAGACTTGGGGGCTCGCTGAGCTGGCTGAAAGGAAGTGAAGGGAGGGAGGGAGGGAGGGATGGATGGATGGATGGATGGATGGATGGATGGACGGAGGGTGGATGACTGAAGGAGTGGCCCTCAGCAGTCTCCTGATGTCCCTGGGTCAGGCCTCAATCCCTTTCTCTCTCACTCATAAAGGTCTGAGCAGCATGGGCCCTGCCCCCACACCTCCGTCCAGTCTGGGTGCCCCATAAGCTCCAGGCTGGGTGGCCTGAGACAGTGGGGGTGGGACGCACACACATACACACACACACATGCACGCACAAACACATTCTCTCTCTCTCTCTCTCTCTCTCTCTCTCTCTCACACACACACACACACACTCGGCGCCAAGCCAAACTGCTTCCCCTCACCTTCCCAGAAGGCAGTCCAATGCCTCCCAGATGCCTGCGACAGAGCCAGGAGCTCAGTGTGATGGTGACATTCTAGAATCAGGCAAAACCCCCACCTGGGCTTTCCGCCGGAGCTGTGAGGGGCAGTGCCGCCCGCTGCATCCAACTTCCTGGCCACCTCTTGCCCCACACTCCGCCCGCAGTCAGGACAGGGACAGCAAGCGGCCTCTCCGGAGATGCACTGCGTGCAGGGCGGTGCTGGTCCGGAGCAGGCACACCTCCAGGGGACAGTGGGGAAGGTACCTGAATTCTGGGCAACCCTGTCCATCGTGAGGCTGTCCTGGGCTGGCACCAGGACTCGGGGGTTATTCCGATTCGGGTTTTGAATAACATTTCCAACCAAACCCCAGAGCCCACCCACAGGTGGAAAGTCCCAGTGCTCCTGCCGGGCTGCCTGCTCCCGGCCACACTCAGACCACCTGACAGGCGAAGGAACAAGCGGTGCCGAGGAACTACCCCGCCTGGGTCTGAACGGAGCCGGGCTGGCCGGCGGCACGGTATGTCAGTCCCAGGCAGAGTGAGAGTCACAGGACACCAGTGACCAAGGATGTCCCGGACACGCTGGGGTCCAGGCCCTCATTCTAAACACTAGAAAACTGAGGCCCAGAGAAGGGCAGGCAGCTGCCTGGGGTCACACAGCCAGCAGCACACAGGCCTTCCAGGGCTTGGTCGGTGTGACCTCACAGCAACCTTCGGAGGTGGGGATGGCTCCCATGCTACTTTACAGATGGGGAAACAGAGGCTCAAAGAGGTCAGACTCCCTGGTCAAGGTCACACAGCCAGGGGAAAGAGGGCTGGAGCCCCCCCCCCTCTGATTCCCGGTGCAGGGCACTGGCTGCCCTTCGAATCCCTGCCTGGGCTTCCTTGGGCAGGAGCCATCACTAAGGCAGGGATCAGAGGCTGAGAGGCCGGGCGCACAGCGGCTTACGGATGCACTCCCACGGCAGATTACATAACTCCCCTGCCCGCCCAGGGGTGCCGCTGGGCCACCCACACTGAGAACCCGACCCCTGACCCCCCGCAGACCTCGTGGGCCCAACAGCAGGCACTGGCTCTTGGAGGTGCCAGGACACGCCGGCTTTTCCCCCTCCTTTCTTGTTTCCTCCGTCTGAGTAACAAATACTAATACTAATAATGATAATAATTAGAATAAACATAACCTGACGGCGCTTGGGGTCTCGTTGCCATGGCAACCGCTGTAGTTAATGAGCTTCCGAAGCCGGCCCCGGCCACCCGGCCCCAGGCACAGGATCAATACCGAGTCGGTCCCAGGAGTCGGCGGCAGCGCCCCTGGGGCACCTGGCGGGCGGGGAGCGAGGGGCACGCACTGGGAAGGGCCCCCGGGTCGCCCGCGCCGCCCAGCTGGCGCCCCCGGACCCGGCGGGATCTCCGGGCGGCCGCGGGGCCGTCAGGAGCGCACAGGCTCCGGGCGCGCAAGGGGCTCCCGGCTCGCTGCGCTCCCGGACTCGGTCCTCGGACTCCGGCCCCGCCTCGGACGCGGGTCCCAGCCCCGGCCGCTGCGTCCCGACGCGCAGCGCCCCGAACTGCTCCTCCACCCCGGCCCCGTCCTCTCCGGGGTTCGGCGACCCCGACCTCGGTGAGCCCCGGCGCGGACCCCAACGCTAGAGCACCAGCTGCCCGACTCGGCTTCTGCCCCCAGTTTCTCCCCCTGGACGACCCCAGCCCCTTTCCAAAGCGCCCCGGACCTCCAACTCACCGAACCGGCCTCTCCCAGGGCGCCCACTCCTCCCGCCCCTGGTGCCCGCACCCCGCTCCGGAGCTAGGACGCCGAAGACCCCGCCCCCAACTCGCCGGGACCCTCCCCCGCCAGGAGCTCCGCCCCCCGGCCCCGCGCGCCGAGCGCCGGGACCCCGGCCCGCCGCACCCCTCCCCCGCGCAGCCCCCGCCCGGCGCGCCCGGGGCGCGGCTCACCTCGTGCCCGCCGCCGCTCGTCCCTCGCTCCGCCGCCGGGAGCCGCGCCTGCGGGGCTGAGCCGCGGGCGGGGGCCGGGGGCCGCCCACGCCCCCGCGGCGCCGCCGCTGCCGCAACAGTTGTCCAGACTCGGGGGGCTGGGGGACTCGGCGGCTCCGGGCCGGTGCGGGAAGGTGCGGGCTCCTAGGCGCGCGGGGCGCGGCGCGGCGCTGGAGCTCTGGCTCCGGAGGGCGGCCCGGCCGCCGGCCACATGCCCCTGCGCCCGCCCGAGGCTCCTGGGCGGCCCGCGCCGCCCGCCCGCCGGCCCCGCGCCCCGCGCCGCGCTCCCCGCGCCGCGCCCGCCGCCACCGCGGCGCTGACGCTCGCCCGGCCCTGCGCTCGCCGCCGCCACTTCACTCTTTGCCGCTCGGCGCCCGCTCGCGCCCTCTCTGCTGCCCCCTCCCCGCGCCCGCGGCCGCCTGCCCGCCGCCCCGCCGCCGCGCCCCCCCCCCCCCGGGCTCGCCGTGCCCCCCTCATTTATCCTTTCGCAATCCCCCCTTCCCTCGCGCACTCTCTCCCCCTTTGTGTTTCTCTTGTTGTTTCTTTAGCAGTCCCTTCCTCCCTCCCTTCCTCCCTCCCTTCCTCCCTCCCTCCCTTCTCCCTCTCTCCCTTCCTTCCTTCCTTCCTTCCTTCCTTCCTTCCTTCCTTCCTTCCTTCCTTCCTTCCTTCCTTCCTTCCTTCCTTCCTTCCTTCCTTCCTTCCTTCCTTCCTTCCCTCCACCTTCCTCCTTCCCTCCCTTCTTTCTCCCCTCCTTGCCCCCCACCCGGCTCTGATTCCGTCTCCCCAGGCCCACCACACACTCACCTGCCTCCGCTTGGGTTGCTCCCCAGCCCTGGGCCAGGCTGGACTCTAGGGGCTCCCCCAGCCCCTCTATCCTGCCCCAGTTGGGCCCCACCCTGCAGTGCGCCTCCCCCAGCTGTTACTGTCAACCCAGACAATGGTCCTTGTAGCCAGACCCTGCTCAAGGCCAATGTCAGGGTCAGGTTTGGGGGGTGGGGTGGGGGGTGTCCTCATCAGGCAAGATCCTCTGTCCACTTTCCCAGGGATCAGCTCAGTTTCTCTGACCACAGCAGAGACTACAGCTGGGCCCCCCTCCTGTTCCAGCCTTCTCTTCGCCTCTCCTCCCAGCAGCCCCCTATTCCTGTGGGTTCCCCCCCTTCACCCCTCACCTGCAGGGCAAGGCTCTGCTAGACTCTCTGTGGCCTCAAGCCAGCGAGCCAACCTCAGTATGCCTCAGTTTCCCCACCCTCCTCTGTCCCTGGCCCAGTGACTTCCAGCGGTAAAGAAGGTCATGTGGGGTAGGGGGGAACATTGTAGACTCTTCAAGGACCCCACAGAGGGATAGTCATTTGGGGAGAGGAGGGATAGTAGGTTTGAGTGCCCTGGAGGGCAGGTCAATCCCCACCCCACCCCAGACTCTGTGAGTCCCTCACTGCTTTGGACCCAGCTTCATTTCACCAGGAAATGGGCTGAGCCCTTGATATAATTTATTTTATTTCTTCCACACCACAGAACTGGGTGGGTCCTCCCATTTTACAGATGGGGCAATGGGCTCAGTGAGGAGCAGAACCAGGACTCCAGCTCAGACCCCCCTGCCTTTCAAGCCCAGGCCCCACACCTGTGATTCACTCCCAGGTGCCAGCACTTGGCTGGAGCACCTTCGTCCTTACCAAGATGGCCCTTCAGGGACAGACTTTCACCTTCGAGATCCAGTGCTATGGGACTGGGGTCCAGACGGGGGGGGGCTGAGGCACTCAACTGGAGAGTGGGGGTGGGAACAGTGCCAGGGTGCCCTCTGCAGGAAGCCTGCACCTGTGGGCTGCCTCAATTTCCCATCTGCAACCCAGGATTTCATGCCCCTTCTCTCCTCCAACGGACGTGGTTTGAGCAGGTGCTCTGGGCTGGACATTGACTCTACCCCAGTGGGCCAAACGCGGGCCCTGCCCGTGGGAACCATCCTCCACGGGAGCGAAGGGTGCCCGTGAACCCCTTAGCGGGGTGAGGTCCAGGCTGCAGCCAAGGGTTGGGCCATGGAGGGAGGTGGTGGTGTCCAGTGGCTGGGCTTGTGGATTTGGAGCAAGGTGGCATTTTGTCCCTAACTAGCCGTGTGACCTTGGGTGTCGCACAGAACCTCCTTTCACTTCTCTAAAGTGAAGGTCACAGCAGCGCCACCCTCACCGGATGTTGCCAGGATCAAATGAGACAGGTTACTTGAGGCACTTTCTCCGGCACCTGCAAACCGTCAAGATGGGGGCCCATGATCACCCGGTTTTAGGATGGGAACAGAGGATCAGAGAGGTGAAGACAGGCCAGAGGTCCCAGGGCTCTGGGCGGCAGGGCTTGGGTTGAGAGGTGAGCATCCTCTGAGCTCCCTGCCAGCAGAGGCTGTGTGTGTGCCCCCCCACGTGTGCCGGTGTGTGTTTCAGGGGGTGCTGAAAGCCTTCTCATTCAGGAGAACCCCACCCCCTCACATCACTGAGCAGGGCTTGGGGGGTTCAGGTGTGGCACTGGACACCTAGAGATGAGACGAAAGCTCGCTGCCCGAAGAAGCTCAGAGCCTGGGTGGGTGACACATGGGATGTCAAACCTCCATCAGCGCCCATTTTCTACGGACTGAAGCACAGTCACCCCTTCTGGCATCGAGGCCCTGTCCCCGCTCAGCCCAACTCGCCTTCCCAGTCTCCTCTGCAGCCAGGCGCCCTGAGCTGGAGCCTCATCAAGCCCTGGGGACAGAGCTGGGCCCTACATGGGCTCATCACACCTCCGGATGCACCTGCTGTGTGCTGGGCACCTCCACCTGCCCTGCAGCCAGCCCCTCACCTGGACAAAGCTACTTTGCCTCCCTGAGCCTCAGTTTCCTCATCTGCGAAATGGGAATGATTCCACCCACCTCAAAGAGTCAACATGAGGATTAAATGAGAGACCGTCCTGCTGATTATCCCGAAATAAATGCACGCGTCACAGGGTGGGCAGGCAGGAGAGAGCGCAGGCTTTGGAACTGGTCAGACCTGGGTTCCACCTCGGCTTGGACACTCACCAGCTGTGGGCAAGGCCATTGGCCTCCCCCAGCCCCCGTGCACTGGTTTCCTGGGGCTGCCATAGCAATGATCACGAACGTGGTGGCTCAGAACAGCACGTGCGTATTGCCTTCCAGAAACCCAAAACTCAGTGTCACTGGGCTGATGTCAGGTGTCAGCAGGGCCACCTCCCCTGGAGAAGTCTTCCAGCTCCTGGTGGCTGCAGGCACCCTCAGCCTGTGGTCACCCCACCTTCAAGGCCAGCGCCCGCCGGTCTCTCCGTGCCCGCTGCCCCCCCCCCCCCCCCCGTGTGCGGAGCTCTCCGTGCTCCCTCTCAGGAAAGGGCGCCTGTGGTTCAGTGAGGGCACCGGATGACCCAGGATATTCTTCCATCTCCAGACCCTCGACTTAACCACATCTGCAAAGCTCCTTTTGTCTTCCTGCCAGATAGGGAACGTCCCCAGGTCCCTGGGATGAGGACAGGACGGCGTCTCTTCGGGTGGGGAGCCTCCTCGCTGTGCGTCTGCGGATCAGCACGGCAGGGGCTGGGGAGCGAGGGGTCACGAGCCAGTGTCCTGGCATCCGTGGAGCCTTCAGCAAATATTTGTCGTCTCCACTCTGAGCTGGGCTGGGGGAAGGGGAGGTGATGGGGTGCAGGTAATTACGCAGACCGCCATGGGAACTGTTACCGGGCTCCACATCCACGGCCGCCTCTAATCCGTTCCTGTTTACTATTTCCCTGCCTTCGGGAGGCCTGCTCCCCCGCAATCGACGCTGCTCCCCGGGTTGGGCGGTGGGCGGGCGGCCTGGCGGATGACTCACACTCGCTCTCTTGGTAAAGAGCAGCCTTTTCAAAGGGCTGGCTGGGGAGGGAGCTAAATTTAAAGCCAGGCTTCCCGAGAAGATCACCTGCCACGTCGAAATCACTGCCATTTCATTAGAAGTTGGGGGAACCAGGCTTTCCACCGCGGTCCAGGCCTCTGTGGGCGGGAGGGTAGCAGTTGGAGGCCGAGACCCTGGGGTGGGCGTGAAGTTGGGGTCACGACAGCTGGCCTCCGGCCTCCACCTTACCTTCTCCCCTCCCCACCTTCTTCTAGGAGCCGCCCACCCTCCCAAGGATCCCTAAGTCCCTCCTTCCCCCTCTTCAAAATCTTAGGGTTCCAACCCCAAGCCCCCATTTCCCAAAGTCAAGACATAAGAAAGGGGGCTCTGAGAAGTTTGAAATCTCCCCAAAAGATGCCGATCGAGGCTGTGGCCAGGCAGGGTGTGAACTGTGCCCTGGCCCACTGGCCAGCCGGCCCCCCTGTGGAGTGGGTGGGGCGGTGGGCAAGTCGCTCACCTCTCTGGGAGCCTGCTATCAACCCAAAGGGGATGAAGTACCCACACTGCTGCTGCCACTCCGGCCCCCTTGTTTACCCCGAGGAGAGAGGCCCTGAGCTGGGTGGGTAGTCAGGGCCCAGGGCCCCTGAGGGCCAGCAGCCAGGCGCCTGCCCCCCAGCCTCGCCCCCTCTGCCTTGTGGGGCCCGTGAGGTCGTAGCCATCCTGTTCCCCGTTGCTCCTGCTCTGCCAACCAGCCACTGGAGCTACGTGTCAGGGCAAAGCCATAGCCTCCCGGTGGCTGCAGGGCCAGGCCACATGGGCGGCAGGGTAGTCCAGTGGTTAGGGGTACAGGCTCTAGAGCTGGAGCAGTGAGCCTGCACCCCACACTCTGCTTTGGCCTGGGCCGTGCTCTCCGCCTGTTTGTTCATCTGTGAGATATGGGTCTTAACTGCCAGGAGCCAGGCACATAGTAGGTGTTCGGTACGCGGAAGCCCCTGCTGTGACCACTGATTTTTAATCACTTCTGGAGGTTTGGGAGACTAGAGGTGATAAGCTGGTTGCTGGGTCTAGGAAGCCTCTCCCCGAGGCTGGATGCGCTGCAGTGATGGTTTGCCCAGGCCCAGGGCCTCCGCAGAGCCGCCTCCTCGCTGCTCCTGCCCGCCTCCCTCTGGGCCACAGGACGTGAACACAGTTTCTATTCGGGCCCTGGCAGGAGGCCTGGCAGGACCATCGACAGCCTCTGGAGCTGAGAGGAGACAGGGCTTCTGTCTGCATAAAAAATGCACATGGAATTATATGAGGTCATTCAACTCAATCTCTGTCATCTGTAAATATTTAAAAATTATCTTTTAGTATTCTAAGATGGATGTGATTTGTTTAAAAGTGATTTTGGTGGGCCTGGCTGACGTGGCTCAGTGGTTGAGCCTCCACCTATGAACCAGGAGTTTGATTCCAGGTCAGGACACATTCCCCGGGCTGTGGGCTCAATCCCCAGTAGGGGTTGGGCAGGAGGCAGCCAATTAATGACCCCCTCTCATCACTGATGTTTCTCTCTCTCTCCCTTCCTCTCTCTGAAATCAATAAAAACACATATTTTGAAAAAATGATCATGGTGGTGGGCCAGTGGTTTGATTTCCCTGGTTAATCATGGCAAAACAATAATAAAAATAATTATTACTACTTATATTTGACATTGTTTTAATGTGTACAGAGACCTAAAAACTTATTTTCATCTGGTCTTCATTAAAACATGAAAAAGCGAAAACGGAAAAAAGTGCCCATGCAAACTCAACCTTCCCCTCAGTGGTACCCTGAGGTCACAGCAAGTGGCAAAAGGAGCTTTGCAGGTTTAAGGAAGAATATCAACCAGTTGACCTTAGGATAGATGATCCTACGACCTGACCTAATCCCATGAGCCCTATAAAAGCAGAGTTTTCTCCAGGTGGCAGCAGAAGAGGGAGCCCGAGTGGCCAGCGTGAGGAAGGCTGGTGCTGAGATGGGGGGTCGAAGGGCAAGGAGGTGAGAGCAGCCCCCAACCAACACCCAGGATGAAGCGGGGACCTCAGTCCTGCAACCACCAGGAGCTGCATGCCGCCGGCACCCCAAGGGGCCTGAAGAGGCCCTCCCGTAGGAGCCCAGCGTGGCCGACTGCCCGGGACCTCGCCGAGCCCACCCAGCCTCCGACCTGCAGAGCGGTGAGACGGTAAATGGGCGCCACTTTAAGCTGCTAAATTTGTTAGGTAGCGGCAGAAAAACCAGCATACTCATGCCCATTACTTTCTTTTTCATGGGGTAAAGATCCTTACAGCCCACCCCTCCTATAGCAAACCCTCGGGCTGGTCTTTTGCACAGTAGAACCCTGACTGAGCCTCCCCTCTGCCTGCAGACCTGCCCTGGTCTCCCCTTCAGGAGAAGTCTCAGAGCCTGGCTTGGCATTCAAGGTCCTTTGTGTTCTGATCCCTATACCACCCTCATCCCCACAAGTGACCCTGCCCTCGGGTGCCGTGGGCAGTTTTGTTCAGAGAGCAGGTCCCTCGTGAGACATGAGTGTGGATCGTCACTGTCTCCTGTCTTTAGGGACAGCACCTGTATGCTCTCCGGTGCTTCTCATTTTTGGAATCTGCCTCCTAGAGCTGCTTGTGTGGCTGTCGGGGACATGTTGGCTAATGTCACACACAGTGGCAAGTTCCACATTTTAGAAAATCTAAAACGGCGGAGAAAAGACAGGGTCCCAATCAGCGTGCAGAAAGCCAGCAGCGAGGCCCCTGCTGCACACCTGGGCAGCTGCTGCTAGCGACAGGCGTGGCTCCCGGGAGGTGGGACACTCCCTGGCCCCTGAGCCAGGAGCCTCTGCCAGGCCGGGGGGGGGGGGGTGTCTGCTGCAGAGGGGGAACGGGAACCAGGAGGGGTTCCGGGACACCCGCCTGCACATCCCAAAGCTGAAAAACAAGCATCCCCGGGGACTCAGTGTGTCCTTGGCCTCCTTGAGCCTCGGTTTCCTCCTCTGTCCACTGCGCTGATAACCTTGTCCCGGGTCACACCACGCTCTGGCCTCACTTTCTCAGTGCGTGGCGGGAATTAAGTCCTGACAAGCCTGTCAGGACTGCCCTAAAGGCTGGTCATTTAAAACCCCCAAGGCAAGGCGGCCCCGGCGGGAACAGCAGTCTCACCTTTGTAGCTGTTGGCCCTGGACGAGTCACCCAACCCCTGAGATGAACATCTGCCTTTTCTCTCTAATTACTTCGACAGCTACTTGGAGGCAGGACGTGTGCGTCTCTCTCCGGGCGTCCTGGGCTGAGCGGAGTAGCAGCTCAGTAAATGTGCATTTAACCGACAAGTAAGGGCTTCCACTCATCGGGCGCCCTGTGCCCCACAGTGTCCCTGAACCTCGCAACCATCCTAGGCGTTGCTTCTGTGCCTTTCTATTTGACAAAAGAGGCCCAGAGAGATTAAGTGCCTTGACCAGCGTCACATACCTGGGAAGCGGTAGAGTTGGGATTTGAACTCTGTCACTGGGCGCTGGGCCTGCCCCTGCCCTGAGCCCAGGCTCTTGGCCTTGATACAACAAGGAACAGAGTAGAGAGCCCGGGATGGGGGCAAGTCCGCTCTCCGCCTGCCCGCCTCAGATCCCCCACCTGCTCCCCTCGGCCTGTGCCAGGCGCTGGCAGGCTCCGCCCAGCGCCGGCTCCTCGCGGGCTCAGCCAGGCATCGGGAGGCAGGTTGTCTGGGGTTTGACAGCTCAGGGCCTGTGGCCGGGGTCGGAATTCCAGGCTCCTTTGATTTCGCTGAGCGGCCTCTCTGAATGTTGTAAATTGTTTGGCTTGGCCTCTCGAAGCAACCTTTATTATTGCAAAATCTCGTGTTTCCACGGAGCCCGGGAAAGAGGAGCCTTTGGTGGTGGGTTCCAGCATCTGTCTGAATTCCGTTCTGATGAGGCTCCCGGCGGCGGGGAAGCCAGCCCTGGCCTGGGCAGCGGGGCAGAGCCCGTGGTCCTGGCCAGGTAGCCCCGCCTGCCAGGCTGCCTGCCAGTCACGGCCTGCTCCCTGGTCAACACTGGAGGTGAGTCAGCCTCGGAGGGCTGTTCGGGGGCCTGAGGGTGCGGCTGGAATGAGGAGGATGGGGCATGCCTGTGGCCATGGGCTGGGACACCCCACAGGCCCTGTCCAGGGCTCCCCTGGTTGACGGTTCCTTGGAAGAGGGGGAAGAGAAAGGCACGTCCAGCTTCCAGAGCCCAGATTTACACACCCACGTCAGGCCTGGGGCTTGGCAAATATTTTCTCATGAGCCCGCCAACGTCCCCATAAGCGAGGCACTATTATTTTTCCAGCATTTCAGCTGAAGAGAGGGAGGATCAGAGAGGACAGTACCTTGCCTGGGGCCACACAGCAGGTGGGTGGAAGCTGCTCCCTGCCCTGTGTTAGATTTCCAGGTTCAGAACCATTTACACCAACATCACTTTCATGATCAGAGAAAATGTGGCCTCAATTTGGGGCCCAGGAGATGCCTTTGTCCCAGTCCTCCCGCCCTGGACCCCAACCGCATAAGGGGCCAAACCCTCTGCTGTCAGTTTTGTTCACCTCTTGCTCTAAGGTCTCCCCAGAGCATGATGCCTGGTACCGGAGCCCAGGCCAGAGAGCGGATGGGCTGCCTTCTGCCCCCAGGGCACTCTGGGAGTATCCTGAGGAGTCACCTGCAAAGATGGAACCTCAAAAGCACTGCATGAGCCCCAGTTGCAGATGAGAAAACTGAGGCTCAAAAAGGCCCAGAGACTGGCCCAAGGCGACCAGAACATTCAGCCTTCTCACTACCTTAATGTCGCATTTTATTGTGAAAATTACAAAATAGGCCCCAGCTTCAGAGTCAGACTCTTGGGTCTGCCTCGTATCAGCAGAAGGTACAAGTTGCTTTCCCTCCCTGAGCCTCAATTTCCTCACCTTTGAAATGGGGGCAACGGTTCGTACCTTTCAAGGACCCTGTGAGAAACAGTCAGCGGAGGCCGTATTAGTAAGTACCGTCCACAAACCCTGGACACAGTAGGGGCTTTACCTCGCTATCCCGGACCCCTATTCCCACCAGTAGCTAGTGCCTACAGCCACGATGTCACTGCTCAGAACGCCAGCTCCTAGATAGTAAGCACCTACTCTGTGCGAGGCTCTGCGCTGGGCGTCCCCAGCCCGGAGCAGGCCTGGGGGTGGGAAGTTGTGTGTAAGTGGCTCTGACAGGCCTGGGCTCAGTGAGCCAGCCCAGGAGGCTGGAAGCGACAGATGCCCCTTCCAGCTCCCCCCTCCCTGGGACACCCAGCCCTGTCTGGCTGTGTCTGCAATTTGGCACTGATGTTTTATTAATAAGCACATTTGGCACCTGCCTTGCACCTTTTATCCTCAGCTCTCCAAGCGCATCCCCAACTTTAATTAATTCTCCCCACACCCCAAATCAGCCGCTCTCCCCACTGCAGATAACGATGCTCAGAGTCTACAGTGTAATTAGGGCCCACTGCTCTCCACCTCCCGGCCCGGCCCAGTCCTGATCCTCCCTCCCCTGGGCCGACAGGTACACTTGAGGTCTTCAGCATGCAGTGTTAGTTTATTATTGTTATTAGAAAACCACTCACGAGTGTGCAGTCTCACAGCTGGGCTTTGTCATGAGAAAAAAATAACAAGAAAATTTTGCAGAGGTGACAGAGGCAACCCAGAGGGACACTGGTGGAGCAGAGCAGTGCTGGAGCCTGGTTTGGGCGAGCTGCCTGCGTGCACTGGGGTTGGCAAGGCCCTTGAGAATCACGGTTTTAAACAGCTCTCCCTCTTCCAGGAAGACTCCCCTGATTCACCTGCTCAGATTGGCCTTTTCTGCTTCCCACTCGCTTTTAGGGAAGAGGCTCTCATTCTGATAGGTAGTTGCTCTGTGTTGTCCTGTCCCCCCTGATGACAATGAGAGTCCTATGCCAGATTCAAGTTTCCATGACTTTGCACCCTGGGGGATGAGCAGAGGACTCGGCATTCAAGTGGATGGGTCCTTGTGGATGGATGCGTGGAGAAATGTGGGAATGAGTGAAAAGATGGTGGGTGAATGAATGAATGAAAGGATGTATAGATGGGTAGATATGGGAAAGTGGGTGGGTGGATAGATGAATGGATTATGGGTGGATGGGCAGATGAATGAATGGATAGTGAGTGGTTGGGTGGATGATGGGTGGATGGGTGAATGGGTGGGTGGATGGATGGATGGATGGATGGGTGGAAGGATGGATGATGGGTGGATGGATGGACGGGTGGATGTGAGTGGGTGGGTGGGTGATGGGTGGATGAATAAGTGGATGGATGGATGGACGGATGGATGGATGGATGGGTGGATGATGGATGGATGGATGGGTGGACAGATGGATGTGAGTGGGTGGGTGGATGATGGGTGGATGAATAAGTGAATGGATGGATGGATGGATGGATGGATGGATGGATGGATGGATGGATGAGTAGATGGGTGGACAGACGGATGGATGGGTGGGTGACGATGGATGAGTGGGCTCATGGAAAGATGAACACACAGAAGGACTGTTGGGTAGATGGAGAGATGAGTGAACCAATGGGTTGTTGAATAGATGAGTGAGTGATGGGTGGATGGGTGATGGATGTGGGGCTGATGGGTTGCCAGGCGAACGATGAGTGGGTGAGTCTGGAGAGACAATGACAGCAATAATAATAATTTACCCATAGCTAATATTTATTGAGGTACCAGGCACTGCTCCAAGCATTTCATGTATATTAATTAACTCATTTAACGCTTGTAACTATTGCATGGGGGGGGAACGTATGGTGGGTTAGGGGGTGGGGATGCTTGGATGTGTGTCTTGGTGGGTAGACAGGCGGGCAGGTGGCTGCTGGAAGTGTTTTGTGCTGGAGAGGTGAGCAGGTGCTGATCAAACGGATGGGGGAGCTGGGTGGGCTGGCAGGAGAGGGGTGGAGGTCAAAGGGGTGGGCAGGAGGCTTGATGTAGAGCCTGGATATTTTTCAGTCTGTTCCCTCTGCAGGGAAGGGCCTTTCCATTCCCTCGACTCCCACGTCAGGAATCTGGTGTCACCCTTAGCTGCCGTCCCTGCCTCGACCTTCATCCTACCACTCTCAGAGCTCCAGCCATCTACACTCTACCTTCAGACCCCACCAACTCTTGCTAGAGTTGGCCCCTACCCCCCTTGGCTGTCCAGCCCCCCCTACACATGGCAGCCTGGGGGGTCTCACCCAAACACAGGCCCCATCCTGTCCCCTGCCCGCTTCAAGCCCGCCCCTGGCTCCCGACACCCACGGACGCCGAGCCTCCTCAGTGCACCCTGTGTCTCGTCGCCAGTGATCCTGGACACACCGAAGGCCCTGGCTTCCTCCACGACGGGTTCTGTCGGGCTCCCGGTCCCTGCTTACAGGGCACCTGCTGGGATGCTGGCCCTCCGCAGTCCTTCTTGGTCCCCGGGAAATGCCATCTTTGAGTCAGCTCAGAGGTTTCCAGCTGGCGTCTGAAGTTACCGCCGGGCCACCTTCGGCCTCACCCCGCCGGCTCCCTTGTGTGTAACAAGGAAACGCGAAATGTGTGCGCCGTGCAGTTGTCATGAGAACTAGATGAGCGGATGTGCTCCCGACGGCCGCTGACATGGGGACAGAGCCTCGCGGATGCTCGGCCATGACCGCCGCTAAGGGGTTGTGTGCCTCCCTCGGAGCTCCCCCTGCGCCCGGGCTGCGCTGTGAGGACGGCGCCGGGCCCAGGCCCTCGGCCCCTGCAGGAGCACGGCGGTCATTTGGTGGGATCGCGGATCTGCCTCCGAGACAGCGACCAGGACGAGGGAAAGTGCTTCTCTGCAGGGCTCCCACCTGGCCGCTCAGCCCAGCCCACCCCTGGGCTCCTTGCCTTCCATCCGGAGCACGGCAGGCCTTGGACTGTGCCCTCAGTCAGCGTGTCCGAATCGCAGTCACTCCTCTCTCGGGGACAGGAGGGTGGCCTTGCTTGTGGGCCTGAGGAGCTAAGAATAGCCCAGGAAGCTGAGTGTCTTGCCGGCCCTCCCAGTCCCTGCCCCCCTCACGGGAGGGGAGGGGAGGGGAGGGGAGGGGAGGGGAGGGGAGGGGAGGGGAGGGGAGGGGAGGGGAGGGGAGGGGAGGGGAGGGGTGGCCAGCTGCTGCTGGCATCTCCAGGTGTGGCTGAGCCCTGCCAGCTATTTGGGAGAGGAGAGGTGCCAGAGGGAACAGAGAGCCTGCACTTGGCAGCTGTCCTTGGGGGCCCTCCTGGAGCAGAGGAAGGTGTTTGAATCCTGGCTCTGCCACTTCCTAGTGGGTGACCTTCAGCGAGTCACCTGTCCTCCCAGGTGGGGAAATGTCAGCATCCCGCCTTGATCTTGCCCCGCCCCCTGATGGAGACCCTCATCCCAGGCCCTGCCTCCAACCTCTAGCTTTGCCATGTGCATGCATTCCTGTGCCTCGGCCTCCCTGTTTCCACACGAGCAGGCAGGGTAGTCTAACAGCTCAGAGCATTGCCCTGAAACCCCATAGCCTGGGGGCAGACCCCACAGCGGCCACTCACAAGCTTTGTGACCTTGGACCAGTGCCTTGACCTTTCCCTGCCAGTTTCTCCTTGTATAAAATGGAGATCATGTCTTATTACAGGGGTGTGGTGCTGTGGTGTGAGATATGCACTTAAAGTGGCACATAGTAGGTGCTTTCAAAGCACACAGTAGGCACTTGGTGTTGGTATTGTGCTTCCCTGTGGGATAGGCTGGGTGTGGTGACCGGCAGAGCTGGGGAGGAGCGGAAACAGCTGTGCTCTCTGTGTCTCCAGTGGGCAGGGCTGGGACCAGAGGGAGGCCATCTGGGCAGATTCAGAGGAACAGCCCCAAATGTCAGAGCTGAGAGAGACAGTCAGGATGAGCAGTCCCCTCAGGTAGAGAGCTCCCCGCTCCAAGGGGCAATCAGGTAGTATCTGGACCCCTGCTTTCTGGGGATAGCACAGCAGTGGTTCACATACACGAGGCTCAGTGTCTACCCTGGGGTTTCAGGATGCTGGGATTTCTCTCCAGTAGAGACAGATCTGACCCTGCCGGGCTGCTGGGACCCTTCCCTGTTCCCACTGCCCTGGTGGGCAAGGGACGGAAGGAAGGAAGACGGGGTGATGGTGGCCCTGCACACCCCAATCTTTGGGCCCCAGAGCTGGGTGGGAGGATGGGCAGGCGACCGATGCTACAAGCTGGGTGAACGTGGGCAGGGTGGACAAAGAACTGCGGGCCGGTCTTAGGGGCCCGAGAGGACGGTAAAGGCCGCGATCGGAAGGAATGAAACTGCTCCGCGTGCTGCCCAGAGCTCTGGCCCTGAAACACACACGTCCCAACATGGGTGCTGTTTGACGAGCCTGTTTACCGAGGCAGAGACTGAGGCTCAGGAGGCTAGGTGACCCCTAGACCCCCCTTTCCCAGTGCTGTTTTGTGGATTGGCCCCCACAGCCAAGGCCCCCGTCTGTGCTCCTTGCTCCCTTGTTACATTGTTGCAAAGGCCCCTCCTCACACAGGGCGGCCTCTCCGCCTGCCTGCTTCCCTCTGTCCCCGGGCAGGGCACATAGTAGGCCCTCAGCAAAAAGCTCGCCGAAGGAACAAACTGGGATTCTGCGGAGGCACTGGGCACAACACCGGCAGGGAGCCAGGCCTGCTGCTCCCAACTGTGCGAGTGGTTTTTTTAAATATATTTTTGTTTCATTTATCAGAAATCAAGCTTGTGTAGGGCACGGCAATACATCTAAATTGGTCGATTAAAGCATCAAGCATCGGGAAGAAAGTGGTACGTTGTGGCAATTATACAAAGCCATGGGAAGATCTGGAAATATTGTGATCCCTTTTGTGGGTTTTGCAAATGGGGTTTCTATTCATAGTGAGTCCGTTGTTTTGATTTTATGATTGCTGGGGGTTTTCTTCACGGCTCTTCCCTGGGGTTTCATGACATTGTTATATAAAGTGATTTCAATAATGAAAATCGTGCGCCGTTTGTTCTTACCAGTTTGGGAGCCGGGCTGGCTGTGCAGCGAGGATCAGCCTGGGGGCCTGGATGTGAGACTTTGGGATTTGGAGGTTGAGGCTTCTCCTGCCACCAGGTGGGGAGGTTGGAAGGGAACAAGCCCAGGTCAGAGATTGGGCCCTGGGTCAGGGCGCCGAGGTACCCACCCCGCCCGCGGCCTCCTCGCCTGCGCCCTCCCCACTCTGCCTTCTCTCCGTTCCAGCTGGGCTGTCCTTGCGGCTGCCGGGCTGTGTCAAGCACAGTCTGCCTCAGGGCCTTTGCACTGGCTATGCCTGCTTCCCAGATAGTTCTGCTATCTCCAGATATCTCTTTGGCCAGCCTCCTCCTTCCTGCCTGCCTCGGCGGACACACCATCTTTTTAGAAGGGAGGCCTCTCCAGAGCACCCCGCACCCCCTGACACTTTCACCTGCCTTCTTGGCTCTTCCCCCTGAGGCATTCTTTGCCATCAGCAATATTATATATGCACCTGCTTATTGGTGGGTGGTGAATGGATTCAAGGGTTTTTTACGAGGTAGGGGCTCAGATTTGGGGGCTGAGGGAGAGGGAGAGGCAAGGACCACCCTGGCTCTGTGGTTTGGGGACGGGGGGGTGGAAAGCATTTGTCCTGATGGGTAACCAAGGTAACACCTTGCTGAGAAGTAGCTGGTTTCCCCATGCCCACGGTGCCCCCAGTGCCCCCCCCCGGTCCCCTGCTCCAGATGGCCTGGTGCCTGTGCCCACCTGTCACTCAGCCTGACCTCACTGGTTCCATGCTGGCCCAGCTCACCTGTGGCCCCCACTGGGCATCCTTGGGTGGCTGTCATAGGTTAAGTTGTGTCCCCTAAAATTCACATATTGAAGTCCTAACCTCGAATAGGATCGTTACAGATACAATTTAGCTGAGGTCACACTAAAGTATGCCCTAATCCAATATGACCGATGTCTTTGTAAAAAGGGGAAATTTGGACCCGACCTGCACACAGCGAGAACGCCATGTGAAGGTGGAGGCAGAGACTGGGATGACACATCTACAAGCCAAGGATCCCCAAAGATGGCCAGCGAACCCCAGGAGCTGGGAGAGGCCAGGAGCAGCGCCTCCTTACAGCCCCAGAAGGCACCACTCCGCTGGCACCGTGGCCGTCTCGCCCCCAGGCTGGCGGTGATGCATTCCTGCTGTGTTACGTCACCCTGCTTGTGGCACTTTGCTCCGGCCGCCCCGGGACACTGATAGCACCCCAAGCGCACACCGGCCTGCCCCAGCCCCCCCTGTGCCCCCTGCCCGCCCCACCCTGTCTGGAACTATCTTGTTGGTGAGCGACGCCCCTGCTTTTCAAAGGGATCCGTTCCAGGAGCCGCTGGTTTCTCGTTTGAAAAGTTTAGGATAATAGCACCCACCCTCCCGTGGCTGTCACACGCCGTGGGTACAATACAGTTGAAAGAGCACCTGGCACATCCTAAGACTCGGGAGCTGGACTCGGAGCTGGTGGCGGCGGTGGCGGTGATTTTGTCGTTATTGTTAATAGTATTATTGTCATCAGCTGTCAGTTGCCAGGTCTGAGCTGGCTGGAGAGAAACGAGCCTCTCAGTCAGGTCTCTGCCCACCCCCCCCCCCACTCTGTGCAGGAGAGGGGGCTGCCTCCAGGAGACGGCGAGATGTGCCTGCATTCATTCATTCATTCATCCATTCGTTCATTCAGATGTATTGTTGCCTCTTCGCCAGCTCAGATGCCCCTGCCCCAGGGAGGGAGTGACATCGACAGTGATTACAGTGCAGCCTGACTGGGGCTCTGATGACAGAACTGGTGGGCTGAGGGGACCCAGCGAGGGGTGATCCAGCCTGGGGAAGGGTGGGGCGTGCAGGGAAGGCTTCATAGGGCAGGTAACTTTGGAAATAGATAGAAGAAGCCTGGCCAGCATGGCTCAGTGGTTGAGCATCAACCTATGAACCAGGAGGTCACGGTTCGATTCCCGGTCAGGGCACATGCCCGGGTTTCTGGCTCGATCCCCAGCAGGGGGCGTGCAGGAGGCAGCCGATCCTGTTACTCTCTTATCATTGATGTTTCTCTCTCCCCCTCTCCCTTCCTCTCTCTCTAAAATCAATTTTTTTTAAAAAGAGAGAAATCGGCATAGAAGGAAGGGAATGGTCTCTCCAGGCTCCCAGCTCCCACACCCATTTTCAGTGTGACCTGGGCTGGCCCAGCCCCTTCTCTGGGTCTCTGGGGCTCTGTCTCCCTGCATGAAAAACACGGACTTCCAAGGGCCTGACTCCCGGGAAGGCTGGAATCGTCACCCTTGCCAAGTGTCCCGGTTCCCAGGCCCCACCCTGGAAGGCGACCACGGGAAAGGCACAGGTGCCCCGCGAGGCTCGGGTGGGGTGGGCTCGCACGGACATCCCAGCCAGCCCTGGGAGCTGCGAGCCTGAGGATGGAAAAGAGACGCCTGAAAACATCGGACCATTTCAGACTCCCGGCCCTGCTGCTCCAGCTGCGAGGAAACAAAGTCAGGCCGGTCTCACTGAAGGCCCGGCCCCGCCGGGCCCGGCCGGCCTCCAATAGCCTCCTGGCCTTTCATTCGCTCTGCTCTGCCGCTGGCCACCTGCCTGTCCCTTTGAGCACCGAAATAGAGACAAATGGAGGAGCGGGAGCTTGGCAGATGTCACCGTTCCTGAGAGCGGCCGCCACGCGCCACCTGGGATTTTGTTTTCCCGGCTGGAGGACAGCATATCCCAGCAACGTGGACTCTTTCTTCGCCGGCAGATCTAAGGTGTCGTGCAAACGAGAGCCGGAGAAGCAAAAGCGGGCACGGTTGCCGAGCAGCTGCTCTGCTGCGAGCTGCGGTCGGTGTCGCGCTGTGGCTCCTTCCCTCCTCTGCGCCCATTTCACAGATGTGAACTGAGGTGCGGGGAGCTGCAAGCACCCACAGAGGAGGGGCATCAGGGCTCTGAACCAAGACCCAGGGTAAGATTTTGGGGGTGAGCAGTTTTGGGGGGATGGCGGGGCTGGTGGGGGCGAAGGAGCCTGTGTCAAAGAGAAAAATTGCACCAGACACTTGCTCAGGACAGCCAGGGACTTTACTCAGGACCATCACTACTGGGGCCAATACTGTGGCAACAGGGGCACAAGACTGAACCCGATTCCCAGTCCAGCAAAGGGATCTGGGGATGTAGAGCCAAGGAACAGGGTGAGGGGGCAGCGGGTGGAAAATCACCCGGAGGAACTTATTGGTATCAAGAGTAGGGCAATTCTTGCCGAACTGGCCCAAACAGGATTCTAAAGGGCCAAGGACTTATATACACGGGGGGGGGGGTGAGGAACTGGGGGAGCCTCATCCTCTCTCTTGCCCCCCACGTGAGTGAAAATCCCTGCACTGCCCTTCCCTGGCTGAGGCTCCTGCAGCCATGAGTTGACTCCTGACTCAGTTTCCCCATCTGTTAAGTGGGGCCTCTGTGGGGATCGAGTATCACACGGAAGCAGCAACTGAACATGTACGGGGCTCAGCTCTTGGGAGCCCTCCTCCCGATCGCCAGCCGGGAGCCCGGGGGCTGTGGGAATGCAGCTTTCATACGGTAGGACTACCGTGCCAAGGGTAATTTTGGGAGAAAATTCCCACTGGAACCAAGACAAATGTCCTTTGCTACTGCAGCTCCCTGCCCAATGGCGTTCTTGTGAGGCTGTTTACCGCTGGCAGCTGCCGGGACCACAGGTGAGAGGAATTCAGGGCTAGGGCCAGGGGGGCTTTTCATTCCACTGGGGGGTATTTCTGGGTAGTGTGGGGATGGGCTGGAGCCCTGGCATGGTGGAGGCAGGCGGGAACATGTAGGGGCCAGATTTTTCCCCCCAGGGAATCCCACCGACCTCCATCATGACGGCTGGTGGCTTTGGAATTAGCTGGGGCCCTGCGGTCAGATGTGGCGGAGGTGTGTTCCCTGCGGCCGCCAGGCGGAGGCTGGCGGGGCCCAGGCCAGGCGGGAGCCTCAGCCTGGCCCCGGTGCTCAGCCTGTGCTGAGCTGCCTCTTCCGAGCGTGTTCCTCCAAAGCAGCAGCTGTGCCTGTGTCTCCACGACCCGCCAACGATTCTCGAACAGCGGCCGTGCGCCTGGCAGGGGCAACGTCGCAGGTGCCAAAATAAATGGGTGTCGTCTTCACCCTCGAGCTCATTGCGGGACTGAGCCCCTGCCTGCCACCTAAGCCTGATGTACAGCAACTGCCCACGTGGCAGCCCCCAAGGCGGCTTCCGGGGAGTCCTGGACTTTCCTGACCATTTTCAGAAGCCGACAGGTTCTGCAGGGCGCCAGACCTGGGTCGGAGTCCTACCTCAGCCCCTGGCCACCTGTGTCACTGAGCCCATCACGATCTTTCCTGGCCTTGGTTTCCCCATAGGAGGCAGAGCTCTGGGGGTCATTGGGGTGTATGTTTTTAAAGGGGTGACTGGGGAGTGATCCTGGGGCTCAGCGTGATCGGTGCTCCATAGATCCTAGAATCACGATGCATGGCCAGTGTTAGGACTGAATGTGCCTGGTGACTCCTCCCAAGGCAGCAGGACTCCCCATGGGGGCACCGGTCCCTCGACATACACCAAGTCCACCCCAAGGTCACAGCTAAGCCCGCACCAAACAAGTGAGGAGGTGGAGGGAGGGGACAGAGGGAAACTGACCACACCCCTGGCCCCTAGACCACAGCTGAGCTCAGCTGAGCTGGGGCAGGCAGGAGCTTTAGATCCCACTTGAGTCTGCGTCTGGTATGTGACTCACCTGGACTTTGTGTAACCCCAGAGTGCCTGGGAAAACTACGGGAAATACCTGTGTCGAGTGAGCCAGCCAGGTGGGAACGAGAGGAATGAAGCCCTCCCACCCCCAACCCACAGTGAGTCCTGGTGGAAGTTCCTAGAGAAAGGACATTGGCCTGGGGGAGAGGAGCAGCTAGCCCGGTGCTGGGTGTGGGGAGCAGCGAAAGGCCAAAGACCCCAGCCCCTCCTGCTGGGAGGGGTCTCCTGTGGGCATTTGTCACAAACACGCTCCTTGACATCAGCGACCACGGGCACCACCCTGCTCCCACCGGTGAGGAGCGGCCTGGCTCCCTGAGGCTGGGCCACTGTAACCAGGCCCTTGAACCCCAGTCGGGGGCGCGTCTGAAAGGGCTCTTTTGTGTTCGGAGAGCCTCAGGATGCTTTTCAAATAAAAGCAGCTTCCCCTGACATAAGTGCTGTTTGCTGAGCCAGGCTTAGGTTTCCATCTGCACGGTTGTTCCTTAGCTCGTGGGTCAATTCAGCAGCTATTGACTGAACCACGCAGGCTGACACACTCACTCATGCGTGTGCACACACACAGCCGCACTCACTCGCACAAACCCTCGATCGCCAGCGCCTGGCCCCTGGGGGAGAGCGGCCTCCCCGAGCCGCCCAAGGGGCTCATTAAGAACCAGCGTTTCCTGTTGTTTTTTTGCCTCAAGAAATTCAGCAGTTTGGTCCAGGATGATCCTAAAGAGGATGCTCTCTGGTGGAAATTAAATAAAGCCCGAGAGAAGTGCTCCTGCCTGGAGCTTTGCCCAGGCAGACGGCCACCAGGGTGCCCTCCCCCGGCCTTGGGCAGGCAGGGTCTACACAGCTCCCGGGGGCTTGGACCCAGCCTTCCCAGCCCGCCATGGATTTGCAGGAAGGGACCTTGGGGTCTTTGTCTCATCTGTTGAAGGCTTCCCCGCCCACCCTCTGCGTGGCCCCCAGCACCCCTGTACCTCATCCCGTGGTGTCCCCAAGTCCCTCAGCACAGGTGCAGGAGCGTCAGATAAAGGGAACCTACACGGACATGTCACTGTCACCCAGGGTCCATAGTTCACATTAGGGTCCGCTCTTGGCGCTGTACATTCTGCGGGTTTGGGCACATGTATAATGAATGACACGCGTCTGTCATCACAGCATCACACAGGGCAGTTCCAGTGGCCTGACACCCGCGGTGCTCCGCCGGCTCCTCCCTTCCCCAGCCCCTGGCAGCCACGGATCTGTCACTGTCTCCACAGCTTCCCTTTTGCAGAATGTCACCGAGTTGGAATCACACTACGCAGCCTTTTCAGGTCGCTTCTTCCGCTCGTAGGATACGGGCGGCTTTTGACGGTGCCGGGGCTGACTGCGGGGAGATGACTGGCTGCGGGCGGGCACCTCCTGGGAGGCCATGGGGGCAGCTCGGTTCCCGAGGCCTGCCTTGGGTCAGGCGGGACGCAGGGCGGTCTGCAGCCGCGGGCGCATCTCTCGGCCGCTGCCACCCTGGTTCACTCCTTCGTGTCCCGGAGGGACCAGGAGGCCGGCAGCGGCTGGGGCCCTTCTTGTTTCTCAGTGTCCCGGGGCCGAGTGTCCCACACGGGGAGATGCCTGGACGTGCGGGTGTGCGTGCGCAGGGGCGCCGTGGGTCGGGGCATCTCTTTTCTCCTCCTCCGAGGAGGTTCAGGGGGCCCAGGCGGCCGCAATGAAAGTCTTCCTGGGGCTGCACAGTACAGATCTCCTGGCAGGTGACCCGGGCAAAGGCTGGCTGCTGAGCTTGGCAGGGGCGGTGCCCGCAGTGCATCCGGGCCTCTTTCAGCCTCGGCCGGCACAGGGCGCCCGCAGCCCTGCGTGGCGGGCCCGCAGCAGCCTGCCGGGCTCTGGCCCTGCCCTTCTTGCCTCCAGGCCTTTGCTCTTGCCCTTCCCTCCGCCGAGAGCCTCACACTGAGCCTGCGGCCTTCCCGAAGGCGGGCGCACCAGCCTCACCAGGTGCGCGGTAGGGCATCACCCGCTGCTGGTGCTTGACTGTCTGTCCCGCCCCCAGGATGCGAACTTCACAAGGACAGGGACTTCTGCCTATCGTCCCTCAGCTGTGCCTGCTGCCTGAAGAGTGCCTGGCACGTGCTCGGTGCCCAACTCCATAACTAATGGTAAATGAATGAGCAAAAGAAGACGCTGAGCCCCACAGCATCGAAAAGAACGCGACTTGCCTGAGGGGGCATAGAAAGCGGGCGGGGCAGGCTCAGGCAGGAGCCCAGGCCCAGGCTGCCAAGGCGGGCCCCTCCGCATAGTCGCTCGGCAAGTGTTCAGGGGGCACCAGTCATGTGGCAGGGGCCTGTCAGAGGAATACAGTGGTGAGCCAGGTCTTTTTAAAAAAATATATATGATTTTTAATTGATTTTTTTTTTTTAGAGAGAGAGAAAGGAAGGGGAGAGAGAGAAACATCGATGTGAGGGGGAAACATCAACCCGCTGCCTCCTGACCTGCCCTGACAAGAGTTCGAACCAGCAACCCGGGTATGTGCCCCGCCCGGGAATCAAACCCACGGCCTTTTGGTCTGTGGGACGATGCTCCAGCCAACGGAGCCACAGTGGGCAGGGAAGGCGTGCAGCCAGAGGTGTGAGGGGACTCGCTGGGCCGGCTGTTCCCTGTGCGGTCGGCAGAGAGGAACAGCGGGCAGCGGGGCCTGGGGGCAGGGTGCTCCAGGCAGCAAGAGGCTGCCCTGGGTGTTTGTCTAAATCCTGCACCGGCCTGAAGGAGAGGCCGGGACAGGGCCTCATAACAGTGTTTACCTCTGACCTTCCTCCCGGCCCCCACGGAGCTCCCTGTGCCCAGGGAGCCTCACCTCTGGCACTCAGCCTCTCCCCTGACCTGAGAAAGGGGAGGGGTGGGGAAGAAGTGGGTGAGGCTGGGACAGCCAGGAGCCCAGGGGACAGGTGGCCTTGGGACTCACCCAGTGACCCACTTAGAGCTGGGTCCCGGCATGCCAGCTGCAGGGAAACAGATGGGCTGGGTACTGGGGAGCACCCCCACTCAAGCCTGTGGGCACAGGTCTCCCCACAGTTCATCGTTAGACAAATTCCCATGAGTCAATTCATCCCCTCAATGACCTGTGGCCATCTCGGTGCTGGACAATGCTGGGAACACGGAGCTCTGGCTGGTGGGGGAGGGGGCCAAGGACATAAATGGTGCCCACAGAGCGGCCGGGGCTATCAGGGGGTGCGCAGGAAGGAGGTTCAGGCGCCCAGGGGAGAGGCCCACGGGGGCAGACATCCGCCTGATGTTGGGGAGAGTTGCCAACATCTCCGAGGGACAGTCTGCATTCATCACCGACTCCCACTCGCCCCGTCTAATAAATCACCGAGACAGCATCTCTCTCCATCCATCTATTCCCGCCATCTCCGCTGCCACCCGCCGCGCTGAGCCAGCGCTGTCTCCGCCTGCCGCGCTCCTGATCCCCTAGCCGGGGGGAGGACGGAGAAGATGAAGGGAAGATTGTTTAAAGGTGAGGGACAGTGACAGAGGCAGCCAGGACCGAAGGGCCCCAGATCCTGGGGAGGAGGGAGACTCAGCCAGGTGAGGCTGATCGGCGAGGCTGCCCTGCTTTTTCCCCGGACACATCTGCCCAGCTGTTAGCCGCTATTATTGCTGTGTTGTGAATATTATAGTGGCTTCCCGGCAAGGACTGTGGGGGGCTAGAAAGGGACAGGGCAGAGGAGCCCAGTCGCCAGGCAGCCCCAGCACATCACTTCCTCTCATTCCCCTTGGACAGGAGAGCGGAGGCTAGATCACAGGAAGGACTGTGAAGAACAGCGGTGAGCGCCCCGTCACCGGGGGTATGCAAGCCTCGGTGCTGGATGCAGCACAGGCCCCAGGGCCCCGGTGTCTCCGCCTGAGAACAGGACGGTGAGCGCTGCGGTGACTGAGTGTACCCCTCTTTGCAGAGCCCGGGCAGCAGGGACGCCGGCTAGGGTGACTGTCACAGCTCCGAGGGCGGGGATGGACGGCGGCTGAGGCCTCCTGCACTGAGCCCTCTCCCCGGCTGGCAGCAAAGCAGTGCGGCTGGGGGTGGGGAGCGATGCTCGCTTCTCAGCGCATTAGTCTTGTTCCCCATCTCAATTATCATTCCTAGACCGCGGGGCAGCTTTATGGAGTGGAAAAAATCCATTAAGGTTTTTAAAGCAAAGCTCAAGATGTAATCACCTCATTGTCAGGGTCTTTACTGCCGGGCTGGGCCACCCTCCCCCATCCACTGCTGGCCTGGCTCAGTTCTCCGGGCAGCCAGGTGGGCCAGGGCCCTACCGCCTGGCTCAGGGGGTCCGCGACACGCTCCAGACGTCCAGAGGGTGCCCTTTTCTGACCTCCCTGCCCACATTGATGCACCTCTCCTGGCTCATCCATCTCCCCAGAGTAACCTGTAAAAAATATGAATCTGACCTTGGCTTTCTTCTGCCTAACATCTCCAATGGCTCCCCAGTGCCCTCAGCCAACCGCTAGCTGGCGACTCCAAGTCTGAGTGCAGGGCTCCCGTGGGGCGGCCTCAGCTGGAATCCCTGCTCCACCACTTCCCAGCAGGGCAGCCAGCCTCCCGGAGCCCCGGTGTCCTCGTCTGTAAATGGGATAAAAGCACCGCTGTGGGAGGGGCTGCTGAGATAACAGGGGGAGTTCACGGCAGCACCCGGCGCAGCATCAGTGGTCCTTATCGTGTCTCCTCCCGCCCCCTCCTCTTGCTGCTCAGCCTTGCTGTGCCCTGGCTGTGCCTCATCCCTGGCCTGGCTGGCTTACAAGGCTCTGTTCAGGGAGCCCTCTTCCAGGAAGCCCTCCATGATTACCTAAAGTGGCCCTGGGCTTCCACATTGATGTTCCTGCCTCCGTGCAGAGGATGAGCCCCTCAAGGTCAGGACCCACAGGCCCAGGCACAGAGGGGTATCGCTGAGGGCTGGTCAATCTCGCACAGCATCTGGAAGCTTCTAACACAGCTCTGAGCACGTCCAAAGTCCAAACCCTTGATGGCCTTAGGCCTGCCCACCTGACCTGGCATTCATGGCTCTCCATGGTTGACTCTAAGGGCCCACCTCCTTCTTGCCTCAGGCCTTCGCACAGGCTGTTCCCTCTGTCTGGAATGTATGATAGGATGAAGGAGGGGCCGCGGGAGAATTTTCGGCAGGCGGCAATCACATGGGCAGATTTGAGTCTTGGTAAATTGGCCCCTGGCATCCAGCAAGTGGTTCTTATCAGAGAGCCTGACCAGCCTTCCCAAGGACAGACAGACACGAGATGCAGGGGGGACGCACCCCGAAAATGTTCAGGGCATCCCGGGAAAGGCGGGTGGGCCCTTCCGCCGGCAACCTCCCAGGGAAGGGCCGCGTGTCATGACAAAGGCCTCGGCAGCAGTCACTGGAAAGTGTTCCTGATTGAAACCAGAACAGAAGGGAGAGGAATCCAGACCCAGCCACCCCGCCCCTGCGCCTGGATTAGTCGCCCGGAGGGTAATGATTCTCATTAATGCCATCAGCCTTCCTCAACCCTGATTGTAATTGCTCTCCAGCCACACGCCCCTCTGCGGAGCCACGGAGCGAACGCACATTAATCACCTCGGCCTGTCGCATCTGAATGCTGATGGTTGACGGAGCCTTGGCCAGGGGGAGACCGGCTCTCGGGCAGGACATCCGTATGGATGAAGAATGAACGAATGCTAATGGGCGCCCCCTGCAGCCGCCAGCCTCCCTCCTGATGGGCGCCCCCTGCAGCCGCCAGCCTCCCTCCTGATGGGCACCCCTGCAGCCGCCAGCCTCCCTCCTGATGGGCGCCCCCTGCAGCCGCCAGCCTCCCTCCTGATGGGCACCCCTGCAGCCGCCAGCCTCCCTCCTGATGGGCACCCCTGCAGCCGCCAGCCTCCCCTCCGGGTCTGCGATCTGTTGCCACTGATCACCTGTTGGGCCCTCACTGCAGCTCCTGGTGGCAGGAATACTGTTTGCGTTTTCAGATAAGCAAAGGCCTCAGAGAGGTCAAGTGACTTCCTGAAGGTCACACAGCATGCTGGAAGTCGATTTGAAACAGGGTCTGACAACCCTTCTCTCTCTGCATCCTGACTGTTCCCTGGAAAGCAGGGTGGCCGGGCAGGGCGTGGAAGGAAGAGCAGGGCAGAGAAGGGGGAGAGGGGAGGGGGGAGAGACTCCCTGGTCCAGCCATGCCAAGTCCTGAGCGCTGGCTGACTCCTACCCACCCCCGTAGATAACATTCCTGTCACTGAGTGTCCCCTGTCACACTCCCCTCTGCACTCTGAGTGACTTTAAAAATGTAGATACGATTGTGTCACTTGGGGCTCCGAGCCCCAGCTCCCTGGCACAGCTGCAGGTCTCAGGCCCCTTCCTGTCCCCCACCTGCCCCCTGCTCTGCAAGGGGCTCCTCCCCAGCCTACAGCCGGCTCCAGCCCCTCCCCGGTGGCTGCAGGCGGGGTCCCCTTCCCCTTCCGTGGCACACGTCTTTATGAGGCTTCAGTTACTTCGAGTTTGCCATTGATGGAGTCGAAGGCTGGCAGGTGGCTCTGGCCCTGTGGCAGCTCTGTCACTTGTCTGCCACCTTGGCACAGCATTGGCCTCCTGAGGCCTCGGTTGCTCATCTGTAAGGTGGGCTGATAGAGCACTTAACCTGAGAGGTGGGAGGAACCAGGGGAGGGTGGGTGCTCTCGGGCTCTCAGGGTGCTCCAGGGTGCTTCCCGCCTCACCCCCACGCTCCCTGGGTGAGTAACTCTCCCTGAGCCTGGCTGTCGCCCGCAGACCTCCCAAACCTGAGAGCAGGGATCTCCCTCTTATCCATAAGGCATGTCCTGAACCCCAAGCACAGTGGCCGCTCAGAAGCAGAGCAGCTGGCCCAAGTCTCGTGCTTTCCTGGCTGTTCTGTGCAGGAGACATATCAGGACCTGCTGGGCGTCCAGCCTGGGGACTAGGTGCTGAGTGGCACCACATGTCACCCCGATGGAGGGGCAGCAGGAACCGCCCCCACCCTGCTCTGGAGCCCAGAGCGCAAACCATGGAGGGAGCCAGTGATGCAGCTGACAGGTCCACATGGGCCACCGCCCCAGATAAGAAATAATTATGTGAAGTCACCCCCCAGCGCCAGCCCCCCCCAGCTGCCGGGGAGAGGTGAACCGCACTGTCTGACAGACGACCGGGTCCCTCCGGTAACAGGGAAGCGGGAGAAAAGTAATGTCCTAATAGCTGCTTCAGGGGAAAGACACAGGAACACTAAATCCTCTTGCGGGAAAAACAGCCAAGGCTTCCTGGCCAGGGTGGACTCGGACCTCCGCCCGGCCACTAAGAGGTGTGTACAGAGAGGATGACCGCCTCGCTGTGTGGGTGGAGGAAAGGGGCCACTGGGCCCTCCTGCAGCTTGGAGAGCATCAGGCTGCGGGACTGGAGAACAGCAAACCTCAGCCCGAGGGGGCAGGGCACGTGGGTCTCCCCAGCAGGGCCTGGAGGAGCCCCTACCAGGCGTGGACAGGTCCAAAGGATGGGGCTGGTCAGGGTGCAGGGGTCCGGGGCCCATTTAGGGGAGGAGCTCCTGTGGTCCCGCCTCTCTCTTGTTAACCAGAGTTGCAGGTGACCGTGATCTGTGACTCCCCTGACCCGGGGACAACGTGCCTGGGCAGGTGCTGCCTGGGTGCTGGGTGATTAGAGAGAAGAAAGGAACGGGAGAGTGTCGCTGGGATGCTCAAAATACGGAAGGTTGATAAAATGAACAAATGAACACGCACAAATCTGCTGGTGAGGCTGAAGGACCACGCGGCCTCACCTGGAGGTCGGGTTGGGGCTCTGAGACAAGCCAGGGACCTCCAGGCGGAGAGACAGAAGTGAGCCGAGGGACCACGGGATGTTTGCTCTCGAGATTCGGTGGCACCCGAGAGCAGCTCCCGGGAGAGCGAGGGGCGCAGGGAAGAGAAACCCGGGCTTCAGGAATAATCGGGGCGACGTCCCCGAGCTGCGGCGAGATGCACAGTCGCAGATGGAACGTGCCCGAGTGTGGAGCGCGACTAATGATCGAAAAACACCCAGACCGGGGAGACTCCCGAAGACAACAGAGAGAAGCCCTGAACGCCCGCACTGGACAAAGCAGATGCCGGAGAAGTGGCTAGAGTCACGCCCCGTCCGATCTCTCCCATCAGCCCGGGCCCGGAAGGCCGTGGAGCGAGGTCTGTAAACTTTGGAGGGAAGAAGTTTTCAAGAATCCCACCCAGCCCCACGGTCCACAGCCAGGAAGGCAAACTGAGACTTTCCGGGGCAGGGGAAGGCGGCTGTGCTCACGCAGCGGAGTCCAGGCTGCGTGTGCACATGAGTCCAGGCTGCGTGCACACGAGTCCAGGCTGTGTGTGCACACGAGTCCAGGCTGCATGCACACGAGTCCAGGCTGCATGCACATGAGTCCAGGCTGCGTGCATGCAAGTCCAGGCTGCGTGCGCACATGTGCCCAAATGAGCTGCTTGTAATCACGCCGAGGCCCAGGAGAAGGCAGGGTGGACCAGGGGTGGGTCCGAGGCAGAGCCGAGCTGCAGTGAGACCAAAGCAGGACCAACTGCGTGTGTGGAGCTCGTCACTGGGCAGGCTCCCCTCCCAGGGGCACGTTTTCAAGAGCTAGGGTCACACCTCCTGGTCAGCAGGTTCGGTCACACTTCAAGGCTCCTGGGGAACGATATTTACATAGCGCTAAGTCATACGCCCACCGATGAATTTCATGGGCTTGATCCATTGACAAAGCTCAGGTGACCGATGGCTGGTTGTTCTGCCTGGAATGTAGTAGATTCTTCCCTTGACCTAGACAGTGGAGTGGACCCGGGGGGAGGAGGGAAGGACCATGGCCGTCTCCCTCAGTGCTGGCCAGAGTTGGCAGATGGAGAAACTGAGGCAGACACCTTTGCGCACTGGTGCAGCTGACTCTTCCTGCCCCGCGCCCACTGAAGGCCCCAGCGCTGGGGTCGTGGCCGTGACCAAGAGCGAATTGGTTACTCCTCCCAACTCACCAAACCCACCAAACCAGAGGAGAAACACCAGGGCCGCCAAGAACCTCGCAGCCAGTGGGTGGAGAGTGTCTGGGGGGACCTCAGAGTGGACATGCAGGGGAGGCCCTGTGGGGAGCGATTTGAAAGCTCAGAATGAGTGGCAAGAAGGGCCCAGCAGGGAACAGACCTCCTGTCCAGGGAACAGCAGTGTGGGGCCAGGCCCGTGAGGCTGGTGGGAGGAGTCATGGGGGCTGCAAGGCGAGTTCCAGAGACCCTGGGCCTTGGTCCGCATGCTCTGGAGGCCACCGCAGTGTCTGGACTTGACCCTGGAGTCGGGACCTGACTCTCAGCGCCTTGGGTGTGTGTTGTGAGCTCCCTCTGGCTGGGGCAGGGGGCAGCAAGCGGTCTCTGTTTTAAACCCGGGGTCAGTGGGAGCCTTATTGAGAAGAAAATACCAGCGGGAGGCGGAGGGCGCAGGAGGGGCGAGTGTGGGCGGCAGAGCCTGGCGTTCGGAGCCGGAGCCTGCAGACCTCTCATGGCATCGGCAAGAGGCGGAAGCGCATTATTTGAAGTTATAAAGGGAACGCAGAACTGAAAGTAAAAACAGAGAACAGCCGGAGAACAGCCGCCGGCTCCCGGAGAGGGGTGGGAGCGGCTGAGAGCAGAGCTGGCGGTTCCTCCTCATTTTATACGTTTCCCTGAGATTTGCATGTGCCTCATGCATAACCATGTGCACATGGAACTTGTTACATGAAAAAGGGGGTGGGGCAGGGGGAGAGTAGGAAGGAGTGGTGGCCCTCCTTCCAGAGCCAGGCACCAGCTGGAGGAAGAGACACGGTCACAGTGGGTGCTGCACCGAGAAGCGCGACAGGGTAGTCAGGGAGGCCCTCCAGGAGGTGGCGCTGAAGCTGAGCCTGGAAAATGAGGAGCCTGGAAGTTGTGGGGTGATGACTCAGGGGAAAGGAACAGAAGGAACAGTAAGTACAAAACACAGAGGCTGGACAGGACGAGGGATGTGCGGGTCCCTTGAGGAGGCAGGACTGAGGCCGTGGAGGGAGTGGTGGACGGTGACCAGGCTGGAAAGAGCTCACTCAGGCCCTGGGGCTGGGGCCTGACCCTGGGCCGAGGGCCACCTGATGGCGACAAGTGCAGCTTTGCTTGTGGCATTCAGGGCAACTTCACAACAACAGCTAACCTGTGGCCGCTCACTCTGCCACACCCTGTGCTGAGCAGCGAACGTGGATTATTTCATTTACTCCTAAACAAACCTACATAATTTTGCCCACTTTAGAGATGAAAAAACTGAGAGGTCAGAGAGGTGAATTAGCTCACCCAGGGTTGGAGGGCTGGTGAACAATGGAGCTGGGGTTTGAACCCAGGCCGCCCAATTCCTGCCCTGTATCCCCACCCCTTGCAGGGGGATGGGCCATCCCCTGAGGGCCCCTGAGTGGTGGCCTCTGTCCACGTGGACAGGCCAGTGCAGAGATGCCAGTCCTGCTCCTTCCTGGACCGGCGCACCCAGGGCTCCCTGGAGTTTGAAATTCAATTACGTTATAAATGCATTAAAAAATCATCAGCACTCGGAAGCCTCCAACTGCAGAAGCTGAGCCTCACCGAGCGATGCCGAAACGAGCCTCTGGCTCTCCTGCTGCCTGAGCTGGAGGAAAGGCTCAGCTCCGGGTGCTCGCTGAAGCACAGGGACATGGTGGACGGAGCCCTCGGGCTCGAGGAGGGCCCTCAGGCTTCGGGCCGCGAAGGGCAGCCAGGCGCCCGCAGCCGTCCACCCTGGGCGGGCTTCTCCACCTCAAAGCACAGAAAACAGGCCCCGCACGTGAACACCACGCAGGCCGAGCCCTGGGGTAGAAACAGCACCGGACAGGGCCCAGGCCCGGACCTGCGCCCCCTCTACCTTTGCTGTGTGACCTTTGGCAAGTCACTCTGTGTCTCTGAGCCTCCCTCAGTCCCCTCAACTGTGAAATATGCTGTTGAGACGGGCATATCTGAGAGTCCTGGGGGAGCTGATGTGCTCAGGTGACTAGGGACCTCGTGGGATTGCCCCCCCAGCCTCGGAGTCTCACTTCAGTTTCTAGGGATCCCACCAACCTCACTCTTTCCCCCAGGACTTTGCACATGCTGTTCCTTCTCCCTGGCAC
This sequence comes from Miniopterus natalensis, assembly GCF_054644295.1. Classification (NCBI taxonomy): domain Eukaryota; kingdom Metazoa; phylum Chordata; class Mammalia; order Chiroptera; family Miniopteridae; genus Miniopterus; species Miniopterus natalensis. Next base: position 184,384,667 of record NC_142082.1, read on the forward strand.
ACTGTTCCCGGCTCTCCTTGGCCACCTCCAGCAGGTCTCACACATCACTTCTTCAGCAAGGGTGTCCTTGCTCTACATCTGTACCACGAGATTGATGTCTTTTCCTGTGGGGCCAGGCTGGCCCATACCAACTGGCAAGAGTGTAGCACCTACTAACGTCACTTCTCTGAGCCCCCACTGTGCACCAGGCCCTTCTCTGGCCTTCTTTATGTCATCCATCCCGTTAACCGACGAGGCCTTGAAGCTCAGAGAGTATGAGTCACTTGCCTGGGGTCACACAGCCACTCAGTGCTAGAGCAGGGGTGTCAGCTCGATGCAGTGAGGCTGGAAGCCGGAGCTCACCCCCCTGCATCCCCCTGAGAGAAGCGGTAAATTGACTGAGGGCTGAGCTGGCATCTTTGCAGGTGACTCCTGTGTCCCAGCAGCTCTGCCCACCCTGTTCCTTGGCGCCAGGTGGCAGGTCCCAGAAGAGCAGGAGTCTGGACCATGCAGAGGGTTTCCACTGATGCAGCTGGAGGACGCGCTGCTCTTCTTGGGAACAGAACTGCATTAATGAGGAGGCACAATGAGCCTTAATTGTCCTCCAGTCCTTTATCTCTGTGATCCACTTTCTGGCGGACCTCCTGAGGCTAATTGGCAGGCGGGTGCAGGAGCCCCGAGGAGCGGCTGGCCCCTTTCAGTGACTGATCTGGGAGAGATCACAGAGCCTGGGAGTGGCATCTGGAGCACAGCTCTGCTGAGACAAACCTCAAAGTGCTCGCTGCGAGGCAGGGCCGGTGTTCCGGCGGAGGCGGGAAGGGATTCTCAACCTCTCTGCTCCTGCCAGCAGCGGGCAGGGGAAGGCGGAGCTCAGCTTCGCGGTCAGGTGGCCAGGACTGGAGGAGCGCGAGTGGTCACCCCAAGAATGACATTTAGGGGAACAGCGAAAGCTGGGGTGCCTCCGAGAAGCAGAATTCCTGGTTTTGTGTTTTTTTTAAAAAAATGTGTTTTTTATTGATTTCAGAGAGAGGAAGGGAGGGGGAGAGATAGATAGAAATATCAATAATGGGAGTCATTGATTGGCTGCCTCCTGCACGCCCCCTATTGGGGATCAAACCCACAACCCGGGCATGTGCCCTGATCGGGAATCAAACCGGTGACCTCTGGGTGCACGGGACAGACACCCAACCAACGGAGCCACACCGATCAGGGCACAATTCCTGGTTTTTAACAACATAATGTAACCCAAAAGAATCTCAGGATCCACGCTGCTCATTCTCTGCAGAGCCACATTCTACCCCAAATCCGTTCTTCCACCTGCCCCTGTAGCTCCTCTGTCCTTCCACCTGGCTCCCCGCTCACCAGTTTTCTGCTTGTTGCCTCAGCCTGGAGGTTTTAGAACTTTCTCCCCACTCTGCCCTCGATCAGAACTTCCTACAACAAGGGACAGCTCAGGAGCTGACCCACGAACAGGCTCTTTCCCCCTTTCGCCTACTCCGGCCCCCCCAGACTATTTCCCAATTCCGTCTCAGACGCCCAGGAACCGCTGGCCCCGCCAGCCCTGCTCGCCCTGGGGATCCAAGCGAGGGCCGGGTCAGTGGAGGGTCAGCATTCCCTCTGGCGGCGGGGAGGCGGCCAGTTTGCCCACATTGCGGCGGAGCTGCTGTGTCACGGTGACAATGGTCACTGATTGGGAAGGGCTCCTCCACACAGGCTCAGTCAGCCGCCGTCCCCACCCTCAAGCAGTCCCATCTCACGGCAGAGAAAGACATACGGCCTCCGTGGGGCCACTGTCGCTAGCGCCTCCCTGAAAGTCTCCACCGGCCCAGTGGGGAAGAGGGAGGAGGTCAGGACGGCTTCATGGAGGAGATGCTCTTTGAGTGGGGAATAGATATTTACCAAGAAGACAGGCACCCTCAAAACAAAGGGAACAGGGAGAATCGAGGCCCGGGACCAGGCTGAGGCTGGCGGTGGCAGAGGGATGGTGGCGGGTGGAGAAAGATGACGACGTGGAAGTGGCATTTAGTGATAGACGGGCCGGGGGAAGCGTGTCCATGGCAGAGGGAACAGCATATGCAAAGCCCTTGGAGTGGGAAAGAGCTTGGGGTGCTTGGGGCGCCTGGGGAACGACGGCAGCTGACACCGGCCTGTGTAACCTCGGGGTCTGCCGACCCCCAACCCCCCAATGACGGGTCACTAGGATTCGCGTGAGCGACCGGCCTCTGCGGAGAGGACAGCGGGAGACAAAAATCAATTAACTCCAGTCGGTGGCTTTTGTCGTATGTTCTGAGAGAAAGAGGAAATGCCCCCACTCACCGGCTTTTTAAATTAAGTGTAAAACCGTGAATAGGTTTAAATTGCTGATGAGGACCCTTGAGCTTCATCTCAGGGCCCCTGGAGGCTGGGAGGGGGGAGAGGGGTCTGGAGAGGGAGAGACGGAGGGGCCTCGGGAGAGAGGGGACACTGGGGGGGGCTGGGGGGGCCTGCGGAGAGCGCAGAGCGGGCGAACCCCCTCCATAACGTTTCTTTCAGCGACCTCGCCCCTCTCCTGATTCGCCGCCTCGAAAGTCCGCTCCCTCCATCACTAGGCCCTGGGGCGACAGGGTCGCCAGGGACAAACCACTTTAGGAACGCAGCCCCGGCTCTGTGACCCCTGAGGCAGAGTTTCGCTCAAACAGAGACAACATCTAGGCCTCAGCTGGGTCTCAGCTCCAGGCCCAGAAAAGCGAATACACCAAAGCGCTGCCGCGGCTGACATGGGACCAGCTGCAATGACTTACGACCCCCGACCCTAGCGCCGACCCATCAGCAGAGGCCACGACGCCGACCAGGACCCTGACCCCCTTAGTCACCCCATCAAAGACTCTTTCCTCCCGTGTGACCCACCGCGGGAGCCTCGGGAGCCGGGGCTTTGAGAGTTAGCTCACCTGTCTCCAGGCCCGGACGCCTCCTAAAAATAAGCCCCGGTTTCATTTGGGCCAACTCCTGCTCCCGTCTTCTTGGGCTTCGACGGGCAGGAAACAGACCCCCTTAGTCCAGAAACACGTCTGGGCCGGTGGCTCCCACAGCCCGTTGCTGTCCCGGGCAGGCCCTGGGACTGGCTGGAGGCGGGAGGTGGGAGGGGATAGGTGGGAGGCAGGCCCGGGCCCGCCCGCCTCTCGGCCATGCTCACGCTCACGGCCGGGCCAGGCCCTGGGACTGGCTGGAGGCCTGACCGCCTCTGGGTTCAGGTGGGCTTCTCAAGGGGACAAGCCCTGCCAGGGGTGGTCCAGCTGTGTCCCAGCAGTGTCCCCTCCAGGGAGTGGGAGAGAGAGCTCCCGGAGGTGGGCATCCTCTGTGGGGAGCCAGCAAGAGGCCAGGACGGCCCCTCCCTCGTTCCACTCCCGTCTCCTCCAAACCCTGGTCTCTGGAAAAAAAATTGAAAACCCAGAGAAAGAAAATTCAAAGCGTCGTGGCCGTGGTCCCCCTCCAGGTTGCCATCCACGCCCGCCCAAGTCACCCAGGACTGGACCAGGTCCCCTAAGACAAGCGTCTGGGAAACAGCTGGCTTTTGCCAGAAAGCCCCACGGTGCCTGGCACAATGCCGAGTTCTGGCTCGTTCACTCACTCCGTCCTCACAGTGGCTCAGTGGGATCCCTGCTCACGGGCTGGGAAACTGAGGCACACAGCCATGGTCTCACACTGACAAGTGGTAGGGCTGGGCCTCGCTTTGTGCACTTGGCCCTCCACGGTGGCCCCTTCTGAGGCAGGACAAGGACTGTGATGGATAAAAGGAAACTGGTTCTCACACAGGACGGGGGGTGATCGTTTTCTCCTAAACTGGCTTCGTATTATTCCTCTTACAGGTTCAAGCACTTATTTTTTTTAAACGTGGACTCAAATCTTTCCTTTCGGAGCGGGAGATGGCCGTGAAGTGGCCTGGGGCTCTATCGAAGGACGGTGGTGGAAGGCGGGACCCGGGTTTGGATTCAGGAAGAGCGGGGGGAGGGCCTCTCTCTGCAGGTGACATCGGTGGCCACCAGGTCCCTGTTTCTCTTCAGAGTCTCTGGCACAGGTCTGAGGTGACCAACCTCTACCCCCTCCCCGTCCCTAGTATTTCCCTCTGGGACCCTCTCCTTGCATTTTCACACCTCCTTTGTCTCCAGGCCTCCAGGCCCAAGCAGGGACCATCCACCCATTTCACAGATGGATAAACGAAGGCTCTGGAGGCTGAGGGATGTGCTGAGACACACTGGAGCCTGTTCTTAAATCCAGGCCTTTCCATCTCCTGCTCTGCTCTGCCTGGAGGGGAGAGACACCTCCCACAAATGCCATTCGTATAGGATTCACCTCCTTACACATCCTCGCTGCCCAGGACTATTTAATGAGGGAAAATAACCCCCCTCCCTCTCCCGTCTGGTATTTAAACACCTTCATAGCTTAAGGGCATGTGGGTGTGTGTTCTCTATTTTTCAGATTAATGTGAACGAGAGTATCTGTGAGTGACCTTTAAGCCGCAGGCCTCCTCTCCCCCGGCTCGCTGGGTGATTCTCCAGAGCCTCCCGGTCCCCAGGCTCCGCCACCACAAATGATTAAAGAGCAGGACAATTATAATTCAAGTAATGAGATCAGAGGTTCCCGGTTACCACTTAATTTTAGAGCTGGTGCCGGAGGGGTTTTCAGAGGCTCTCCTGGAGGGACGCACAGGGAGGGAATTGCCTTTGAGAGGGCCCCGGGGCTGCACCCTCTGAGGTGCCTAGGCCCAGAGAGGGAGGGCAGTTTGCTCAGCAAGAGGCAGCAGGGCAGCCAGGCTAACTCCGCTCCTGCTCTCCGGCCTCCAGGCCTCTGCCCAGGCAGTGCCCCTCCCAGGATGCCTGCTGCCCCCCCCGCCCGCTGAGACCCTTTATGGGGCCGCCTCCCCTGTGAAGACTTTCCTGTCCCCTCAGTGACACATAAGTGATCTCCTGTCTCTGTTCCGTTTCTCTCCCTGGACCCTAAGCTGGGAGGAATGCCGTTACCTGGGTCCTGACTTCCCCTCTGGGCCCAACCTTGACCTAAGCTCAGTGATATTTACACTGAGGACCGTGAGGTCCAGGGAGAGCCGGGCACGGGCTACCCTCACAGGGCCCCTGGCCAGAGGGGGACGGCATGTGGACAAACCAGAGCGCACGCGGGGGGCACATGTGCGTGTGGAAGACGGGGTCCCTCACCCCCATTCCCTGCCCCTCCCTCCCCCCGTGACCTTGCAGCGCCCCCAGGAGAGCAGGTAGAGTCTACCCCCTCACCCTATCGGCTCTGGGCTTGAAAGACAGATGATGGCCGGGTGACGTGAGCGCAGACCTTGAATGAGCCGCAGCATGTGGCGTGGCCTCTCCTGCCACAGCCAAGGGGAGAACAGGCCCCAGAATGAGACTGTGGAGCAGACCCGAAAGGATTACCGCCAAGCGCAGGGGCACTGACTCAGCCCAGCCAGACCCGACCAGATTAGCCAAACCCCAGACCCGGGAACAAGAATGACACATTTATTGCCGCGAGCCACCGAGCTTTGGGGACTGTTTGTTACAGAGCATCGTTGCTGCTAGCACTGACTGATACAGTGGAGATGTTCCTGTGGCAGGAGAGGGAAACTCAGGACAGATGTGACCCTCCCCACAGGCAGGTGAATCTGGATGAAATGGCTAAATGATAAGCCACAGAGCACCCCAGGGGACATGTTCAGCAGGGCCTGGGCACCAGCCAGGGGGCAAGGGCTTCTGGATATCTGGAAGCCAGTGCCTAGGGCAGCGCTCCAGCAGAGCTTTGGTGCTGGAGGCTGGAGGTTTGTCCCCACGGCCGCAGGCCTGTGGCCTTCCAGGACAGACAGCCTCTGCAGTTGCACCCCTTGTCAGAGGTGGTTCCCTTTCCTCGGTTTTAGTCACCTGCGGTCAACCGCAGGCCGAAAATATTAAATGGAAAATTCCAGGAATAAACAATTCATAAGCTTTAAACTGAACGCTGCTCTGAGTAATGTGATGAAATCTCAAGCCGTCCCGATGCTCAGCCCTTCCTCCCGTGTGTCCACGCTGTAGATGCCGCCCACCCATTAGACACTTAGCAGCCACCTCCGTTACCGGATCGACTGGGCGGGATCATGGTGCTTGTGTCCAAGTCCCCCTCTATTCTACCTAATAATGGCCCCACAGTGCAAGAGTAGTGATGCTGGCAATTCGGACATGCCAAAGAGAAGCTGGAAACTGTGTCCTTTAAGTGAAAAGATGATAGATAGATAGATAGATAGATAGATAGATAGATAGATAGATAGATAGATAGATAGATAGATTAGATGATAGATAGATAGATAGATAGATAGATAGATAGATAGATAGATAGATAGATAGATAGATAGATAGATGATAGATAGATAGATAGATATAGATAGATGATAGATAGATAGATAGATAGATAGATAGATAGATAGATAGATAGATAGATGATAGATAGATAGATAGATATAGATAGATGATAGATAGATAGATAGATAGATAGATGATAGATAGATAGATAGATAGATAGATAGATGATAGATAGATAGATATAGATAGATGATAGATAGATAGAACACATTCATATAACTTTTATTACATTATATTGTTATAATTATTCTATTTTATTAGTTATTATTGTTACTCTCTTACTGTGCCTAATTTATCAGTTAAACTCTATCATATGTACGAATGCATAGGAAAAACATAGTGTACGCAAGGCTCAGTACTGTCCATGTTCCCGGTGTCCACGCAGCACGACTTGGGTGGCGGAGCACAGCTCACACTCAGGCTGGAATCACCCGGTTAACCCCACTCCCCGCCGTGTGCCCCTGAAAGGGTCGCCGCGTGGGGATGGGGAGACGGGCCTGTCCACAGGTCCCGCAGCCGCCCCCAGCCCCGCTCGCCGGCCCCCGCCCTCCTCTGATGAATGCGGCCGGCAGGCCCCACCCACCCAGCCCGCGGCCACCCCACCTGCCCCTCCGGTGCTGGGGAGGCGATCCCCTTAGCGCCAATCACCTTGACTTTAGGCGAAGATCCTGCCCCGGAGAAACCCATTCAGGCAGAAAGTCAGATGTGACAGCCCCTCCCTCAGAGCCCCGGGGACAAAGGTGCAGAGCTCACTAGCCGGGTCCCTTGTCTCATGCGGTTCCGTCAGGCCAGCTCCTCTTGCTGAGCAGCCCCCCCAAAGGGTTTCCTTTTGTAAACCTGGGAGCATGATACAGATTATCTGGAGCCCCACACTCGGAGGTGTGTCTCCCAAGGCTTTCTCCCCACCTTTCTAGAGAATCTTCCCCAGACAGAACTCCGAGAAGGCCACTGCCACCGTCAGGGGCAGGGCCTCAGCCCCACCCACCTGGGGCGGACAGGGCGGCGTTTGTCCCCTGAAAGCCAGGCACAGAGCCTGCTTTGTCCCCAACTCTGCAGCTTGTTTCCCCCAAACCCCTTAACCTGTAGCCAGCATCTCATCCAGCCAACAGGACTGACCCTGGGGCAGTGGCCGAGTGTTCAGAGCTGGAAAAGGGCCCGCTGACCCCCCAGGCTGGGGCACAAAGGGGACAGGGGTGCTACGGCCCCCTCGGAGGAGAGCTGATGGCCATATCAGGGCTCCCTGGGGTTGAGAGCAACATAGGACCACCAACCCCTGCCAGAGCCCCCTCCCGCCCCCAGGCCCAAGGTCTCACCTTCTCCAGGGAGCAGAGCATTTGGGGACCAGGAGACGCCCCCTTACCTGAACTGAGGCTTGTCACTGTCCAGCATGCGGAGGGTGACTCCAGGTGTCCCAGGCGCCACCACTGGTCCTTTCCTTGGGAACAGCCCGGCCACACTCTGTGGAGCACGTTCCAGTGTGGGGCATATGGGGTGTGTGTGCGGGTGTGGGTGTGGGTGTGGGCTGGTGGGGGCAGGGGTGCCTCGGGAGCCAGGGATCAAATATTCCTGGCTGTCACCTGCCACCAGCCCATCCCAGGGGCCAGCTGCCTGGGAGGGGGCGCCCGGGCCAGGCCGGGCCGGCCATCGTCTGCAGAGAGCGGGAGTGTCAGGCGGCAGCTTTTGCTCACCAGGCTCCCGCCCGCTGCTGCCAGGCTGAGGCGAGTGGTTTATTTTTAGAGCCCGGCCCTTCCCCAGACACCAGGATCCCGGCTGAGACTCCCAGCCGCTCACGCTAGCCCGTTCCTGGAATGTTCGAGAAGAGAGAGATGGGGCAGGTGAACGCGTGGGTCCCCTGTTCTCCTCTGGGAACGCGGGGCTGGCCCGGGGCCTCCGAGACCCTCGGAGAGGACGGCCCCTGACTCAGGCCCACGCCCGGGCCTCAGCTGGGGCAGGGCCTCCCCGCCTTAGGCTGCCTCAGTTTCCTCATCTGGAAGATGCAAGAGTGGGGCTGGGGTCAGAGGTGAGACAGAAAGGATGAGAGGATGGACCGAGACCGAAGACACTCCCCCAAAAGGAGGTGTCCCCTTTCACAGGTGAGGGGCGCTGCGCATCTGCAGGGTCCCTGCCACTCACGCCCTGAGGCCTGAGCGCCCGCCCTGCTCGCAGGACTCGGGCTGAATCTGGAGCAGTCGTGGAGCACGGGGGACAGAGCCCAGAGCACCCCCTATGAGTCCTGCCTGTCTTGTATTTGGGCACCACTGGGCCTCTGCCTCCCCCCAGGGAGCGCCCACCCCAGCCAGGACGCCTGCCTGCCTGTGACTTACTTGATGGCCACAGCGCTCCAGCCCAGGCCCAGTTCAGGGCTTCAACTACGGGGGCCCCTTCTCCGGAGGGCCGTGAAAATCCGCCCACGCCCAGAGGGAGGCCCCGAGCAGAGAAAAGAGATAGCGGCAGGTGGCTTCCCAGTTGCTGGTCTAATTCCAGCCCCGCCTGGCCGCCCTGCCACTCACTGGGAAAGGAGAGGGGCCCGCAGACAGAAACACGGCGAGACAAGGACAGACGCCCGGGCAGACACACAGGCGGGGAGGGGCATTCAGACAGAAAGAGACGGAGACAGAGAAGGGACAGAGACGGAGAAGGGGAGGTACAGAGACAGACAGCGACGTGGGAGAGAGGTTGGAGCAGAGTGGGGGGGGGAGGCGGCCAGAGACACCCTGAGAGGGACAGCTGGGGCCCTAGAAGAACGGGGGGGGGGGGACAAGCAGAGGGGAGACAACAGTGACTGACGGATATTTGCTGCCAATCTGGTGATCTGCAGGGAGAGGGGAGGCCCACAGCCCTGGTGCCCTCCTGGCTCCTTACCCGGCTGGGCCCCATCATGGGGGGGGGGCTCCTCCGAGGCTCCCCCTTTCCTGCCCTGAACCCAGCCCAGCTCAGTCAGGGAATATCCACTCCTCCTCCCACATCCCCGGGGCCACACGCTGCTCCCAGACAATGGCCCTGGAGGGGTCCCTCAGAAGAAGCTGGCTCTCTAGAACATTCCAGGGACCGGCTTTGAGGACACAGCTTCATCTTTAAGGAAGAGCCGGGGTTTTTGAAGGACGGGCAGACCTTCGAGGGTTCCATCAGCCAGGCCAGCATCCACCCCTCCCAAGAGGGGGCCACAGCAGAGGAGAAAGGGCAGGGTTGGGGGGATAGAGAGGGGAGGCCCCTGAGTCCGCCCCCCAGATCCAGAGGGTCTTAGGCCAGGATCAAGCTTAACCGCAGGTGAGATTTCTCATTTCCAGGCTGCCTCTGGGAACAGAGGAAAACAAATATCAATTAGGGGCAGAATTGTCACTGGGAAGGAAGCTGTCTCTGTCGATTTAGAATTTACAAACAGTTCATTAAGCTGCAGGGAGGAACGTGTCCCTCAGCCCCGGCCCAGGGGAGGGCACCGGGTGCCGGGGGGTGGGGGGGCCACTCCTCTGGGCTCCCGCTCGCTCACCTTCCCCGCCCTGGGCGGTCTCCCCAACATTGCCGCCTGGCTCTTCCCGGAGACCTCGTGTAACGGACCAGGGCTGGGGACACGGCACCAGGGCACTTTTAAGTCCCCCAGTGATTCCCCGTGCAGGAAGGGAGCTGGGTGGACTGAAGGACGGACTGCTGCCCACCGGTGCCAGGCCCGCCTGCTCCCCTCCCCGCGTGTCCGCTTGTTTCTGGAGCCATTGAATCCCCTCCTCGAGGCTGCAGGGCCCCCGTCGCTGTGGGCAGTAGGGACGCAGTGCTGTCTTGGCTTCCTGACCTCATGGCCTTGTTCCCGTGAGTCACCCACACCCCGGGACCAGGACGCTGTCAGTCTGGCTCCCACGTCCACACGGGGCTCCCTTGCTTTAGGCCTGATGCGGGACCTCCTGCTGTTCCCTCCGTGCGGGGCCTGGGGGTGGGAGTGTGACTAGGGAAGGTGTATGTTCAGTTCCACCTGGAGTAAGAAGAAGGGGAGTGCGGGGGGAGGGGCCTGCGGATGGGTGGTGCCAGCGTGGCAGGTGCCAGCGTGGCAGGTGGCAAAAGGTGGCGGAAGGCGTGAGGCACGGAGGGATCCCTGCCGTCTCTTTCAAGAAGCAGCCCTGTTCGGGAAATGCCACCAAGAGCCTACGGGTGTGAAGCTGGGCGGGCACCCAGAGCCAGGTGCTCCAGGCCTGCGCGAGGCCCCTGGACGTGACCGGGAGGGAGGCGGACCTGCTCCTGCGTCCCAGGGAGGACGTCCTGTTTGTGGAGACGAGTAAACCTGTCGGTGAGTGTCACAGCTCTAGAGGGTGATAAATGATAGAGAGAAATAAGTGAGGGGGAGGTGGGAGGACTGTGGGTTTTGTTACAAAGGCTGGCCAGGGAAACAGTCCCTGAAGAGGTGGCTGCTTTGAACTGAGACCTCAGGAACAAAGAGGAACCCATCACGCCCAGAGCTGGGGTCAGGACACCTTGGCTGAGGGAACAAGTGCAAAGTCCCTGAGGCAGCGAGGAGCTTGGCGTAGGTGAGGGACCAAAGGAAGGTCTTCACGCTGGAGGTAGAGGTGGAGAGGTGAGGTCTGGGAAAGGAGTGGAGATTTCAGAGCCTTGAAGGCCAAGTCAGGACTTTGAAGACCATTCTAAGCAGAACCAGAGGCCAAGGGGTGACAAAAAGCAGGAAAGGAAGCCACTTGGGCCTTCTCCACTCGGCCCAGACAGAGTGACGGGCAGTAAGCCCTCCCTTCCACAGTCAATGATTATGAACTTGGGTTAATTAGGAGAAAGGGGCAGGACTGGGGAGGGTCAGATGGGGGGGCCTCTGAGTCTGCTCCCCAGATCAGGATCAGGCTTTAGAGCAAGTGGGCAGCGGGCAGTGCAAGGCCGTGGTCCTTGGGAGAAGGCGAGCCCGCAGCGGGCCTGCTCTCACCAGTTCTCTCCCAGGGATGATTTCAGGGCCTGGACCTGCGCAGAGCTCCATGGTGAGCCGAGAAGACAGCAGTTAGAGTTCAGACCGGTAGATAAGATACCAGAGAGGAACTTTGCATGGGGGGAGGCCCAGAAGTCAATGTGGGGGTGTCTTATTGGGCCTATAGCCGAAGGATTGCCTGGACATTCTCAGAGCAACACTGTCCAAGACTTTCAGAGAGTGGACTCCATGGGACTGAATGCAACCTCGCAACCCTGGGGGTCTGAGCTGAGCTGAGCTGTGGGTGGTCAGGGCTGGGTCTAATTTTCCGCATCTCACAGCATTGCCCTGTTCCGAGGGCTCTGCACAGGTCACCAGTGACTCCTCTGGGTAAAGTCTTTAATTCTAGCCGCTGGAGAGAAGTGATCCGACTTTTCAAAGCCTGTCTTTGTTCCTTGCAATCCACCTGCAATCTAGGAATTATTATTCAGCTTTACAGAAGAGGGAAGCAATCGTCAGCTTTTCTCGTTCAAGGTCACCTAGAAAGCCAGGGACAGACCAGGACTCTGCAACTAAACTGTTTCTATCCATGACCCAGCCAGAAAAGATGCTCCACCACTCAGGGCTCAAAACCCCTGCCCCGCGGCTCGAAACCCCGGAGGGCTGAGAACCCTGGCAAAGCCGCACAGGTCCCCTTTGGTCGCCTTATCTGGGCCTCTGTGCTGATGGGCGGGAAGGAGGTTGCAGCCTCGGGGCCTCCCCTTCCCCGCCAGCAAGGCCGTGGTTCCGAGCAGTGGGATCTGTATGTACTTATCCTGGTCCCCAAGCAGCAGCAGGCCCCCCGGGCCGCCTGGCAATCTCATTTTCCGCTGTAGCTGCGCCTCTCGCATCCTCTCGAGCTGCCTCTCCCAGCCCGAGCGGCTGGCCCGCCACTCACCAGGCTGTGAGTTAATTGCATGCGGACACCGCGGCCTCTGTCAAAAAACGAAGAAAAGCAATTTCAGAAAAGAAACTCTTTCTTCTCGCTTGGTGGCTTTCATTGTGGGAGAAAGGGACAATTACGAATTATATCAGAGCTATTCTGGGCATGGGCAGGGGCTGGGAGTGGCCCGGGCCCAGCTGTCCGAGTGGGCACGGGTGTCCTGGGTCCCAGGCTGCAGGGCGTTGCCCCCCCCCCCCCCAGTTTCCCCACTTGGGGATGAGAGTTCTCTCCCAGGAGCTGCTCCAGACCCGAGTGTCCAATGCTCCTGGTGAACGTGGGCATCCTCAGATCACAGGGCACCAGCAAAACCCTAAGGAGCCTCAACCACGATTCTTTCATTAATGTCAGCAGGCTCGGGCCCCCGAGAGGGGAGGGGACTCGCCCAGGTTCACACAGCCAGACAGGTGAGGGCCTGGGGCCTGGACCCTCCTCTCCTGGGTCCCGTAGTCCAGAGGTTTGGGGGGGCAGAAGTGTCTTGGGTTGGGTTCCCTGGAAACTGAGGTGAGGGAGGGCTCTCACAGATGCCTGAAGTGGGTCGAATGGTGGCCCCCAGAAAATATATCCACACCCTAGCCCTGGAAACCTATGAAGGTGACCTTATTTGGAAAAAGGGTCTTTGCAGCTGTGGTCAAGTTAAAGACCTCAAGACAAGATCATCCTAGATTGCCTGGGTGCGCCCTAATTCCAATGACAAGTGTCCTTATAGGAGAGAGGAGACACAGACAGGAAGGGACGGTCACGTGGCCACAGAGGCAGAGACGGGAGTGGTGTGGCCACAAGCCAAGGCGTGCGGGCGGCTGACAGGCGCTGGCGGAGGCAGGAAGACCCCCCCCACCCCCCGGAGTGCTCAGGAGCACGGCCCTGCGGGCAGCTTGCTCCTGGACTCCAGGCCTCCACACTGGATGTATTCAAACCCAAGCCGCTAACCTAGTGGCTTTGCTGTCTCGGGCCCAGGACAGAGACACACCACGTCTCTGTCGGGAAGTGAGGAGGGGGACTGGCCGGAGGGAACAACTGGCCCTGCCGATCCTGCAGGGACAGGTGACAGGCACGCCACCCCGAGGAGCATCTGGGTGGCACGCTGCAGAGAGGCTGACAAATTCATCTGCGCAGAAGTAGAAAACTCCCACACGGCAAAAGAATGAAAACAAAGTAGAAGGGCAGCTGCCAGGGAGAGCCGCACTGGGACAAATGAGAAAGCGCCGGGTCTCCCTCCGCAGAGGGGGTGCTGGAAGGTGGCGAGGAAACACAAACCGCACAGGAATGGGTGAAGCACCGGGTCAGGAAAATAAATGAAACACGTTCCACGGCCGATCGGGAGACTGGAAATTAAAACAATGCCCCGTTAGCTCTTGCTTATCGGAGCGTGACAGAGAGAACTGGGCTGTGGGGGGAACGGCGCTGTCCCCGTGACCATCGGGGTGGCACACAGTCTGCTTTCGCGAAATGAAGTCCCAGGAGAAACGGGCCGTGTTTCCACGCACAGGGCTCCAGAATCCACGGTTCAATGAGCATCTGTTAAAATCCCACCCAAACGGGGCTCTGGAAACCCATTTCCTCCAAAGCCGGCGGGACCCAAGCCTGCCTGGGGCAGGTGACCTCCTTCCCCGACTACCCAGGAGCAGGCGAGGCCTGGGCTACAGGCACAGTCATCGTTAAGACGCAGCCCGGTGCCCTGGCTGGTTCGGCTCGGTGGTTAGAGCATCGGCCCGGGGGCTGAAGGGCCAGGTTTCATCGGCTGCAGCTCCATCACGGCTCGTGGGGTGGAAACCAATCGATGTCTCTCTCACATCGCTGCTTCTCTCTCTCTCTCTCTCTCTCTCTCTGAAAAAGCAATGGAAAAAATATCCTTGGGTGAGAATTCCAAAAAAAATTAAAAATAAAGACGCAGCTCGGAGCACGTTGGTGCCACTCAAAATCTGCCACGGCTCCCTGCGCCCACCCCCAGGAGAGCCCAGGTCCTCCTGTGGGCCTGGGAATGAGCCCCGGACATTGACCCCCAGGAGCGGTGGGAGCAAAGGCTGCCCCAAGGGGTGAAGCGTGTGGATGGGAGCCCAGGAGACAGCCCTAGAGAGTTGGCTGAGAGAGGAGGGAAGAGTGGGGGTTGGGGAGGGGTATGTGGGGGAGGTGTTCCTTACTGTGGGGACCCCTGTGAGGACAGTGGATGGAGCTGGGATGTGAGTGGATTGGGGGGTGTCTCCCATTCTCTTCCCCACCCCCACCCCGGCCCCTCGGGCATGCCCCACAGGCCCTGAGGTCTGGCACCTCTGTCCTCCTGTCTTGGGGGTCCTGGGCGTCCTGGGCGTCCCGTCCTAGGGGTGCTCTGGTTGGCTGTTGGTCCCAGTCTCTGGTGTCCAAGACCAGCCCTCCCACAGCCCCAGAGCCACCCAGGGGACGGGAGAGGATCTGTGTGCGGGCTGGGCCCCGGAGGCAGGAGTGGCAGGATTCAGCCGTGTTAGCGCTGGGGTCCCAGAGAAGGGAAAGCAAATGAACCAGAGGCCCCAGGGAGGCAAGCCTGCCCGCCTGGGCGCCACACGCCCCCAAACGGTGGCGCAGGGACCCGACTGCAGCCAGAAAGCCTCCTGGCCGCCAGCTTCCCCTCCTGGCCCCTCCTGGGCCCCAGTCCCTCCCCAGCCCTCACCTCTCCCCCGAGACCCCACACCGCTCCCCTACCCTGGGCCACACGGAGGAGGAATTTTCCTAATAACCCCGGTGTCTCTGCCTTTTTCCTCCAGCAGCCGCTTCCAGGCTCCCCCGACACATCCCCCGACACAGTTTGCCAGTGTCCCCGAGGAACTGGACAGTTCAGCTGCGGACTCAGCCTGTCTGCGGGAGGCTGCTCCGGCCGAGCACCGGGCACCCCTTCACTGCCGGCGCTCGGGGAAGAGCCACATCCCGCCCTGCTGCTGACATGCTGAGTGGCCTCCTGAGCTGGGGCCACAGGGGCGGCCACGCCGCAGCAGAGCGGCCCTGAGGAGCCCGGGGAGCACGTGGCGCGAGAGTGGGCTCGTCACCGGGATCTGGGGAAAGCAAGCCTGGAGCCGCCTCGGAGAAACGGAGATGATCTGGGGAGATGAGAGCTGAACCGTGGCCCCGCATCTGCAGGACCTCTCGGGGGAGGAGCCCCCTCTCCTGCAGACGGAACAGACGCTGCCTTCGTGAAGCAGGGACAGGCCTGGGCTCCAAAGAGCAAGGCTGAAGCCGTCTCAACGCTCAGAATTCCCCACTTTCCTCCAAGCACTCTCACCTGCTCGGCCAGCTCACCTGCCCCACGTTCCGCGGCATCCTGCACCCACACCTCCCCTTGGCCCCGTGGCCTCTCCTCTTCCCTCTCCAGGCTACCCCCCGGGGAAGCTGGGCCTGAGCCCTCCCTGTGGGGTTCCTCTCCCTCCTCTCGGGCCCCCGCCCTAGGCTCAGACCCCCATCAGCACCGGGAATACACTAACTGCGCCCCCTTCCAGGTGCCTTGTCCCTGCCTCCTTACCAAGAATAAACACGAGACAGGTGTGTACTCAACACTCCGTTCCTGAGCCTCGAGGATGTGCCAGGTGCTGCTAATACCTGGGCTGCACCCCTGCGAGGCAGGCCTGCCAGGCGCGCCCTTCTCGGATGCCTCTCAGAAACCAGGGCGGAGGAGCAAGGTGGCTGAGGCCTCCTGGGTCTGGAAGCAGGCGACAGGCTCTAGGGTGGCGATGGGGCCACGAACCACATGAGCTCCCAGCCCACTGTCTCTCGGGGTCCTGTTGTGGGCTACGGGCTACAGAGCCAGGTGCCAAGGCCACAAAGAGAAGGCGGGCTTAGCAAGGCCTGTGGAAGCAAATGCCAAGAAAAGAATCGTCATCTAGTGTTGGGATTCGAAAGGTGGGCAGGAAGGGAAGAGGCAGGGAGGAGGGATGGAGGAAGGATGGAGGGATGAATGGAGGAGGGATGGAGGAGGGATGGATGGAGGAGGGAGGGATGGAGGAGGGATGGAGAGAGGGATGGATGAGGGATGGAGGGATGGATGGAGGAGGGATGGAGAGATGGATGGAGGAGGGATGGAGGGAGGGATGGATGGAGGAGGGATGGATGGAGGAGGGATGGAGGGAGGGATGGATGGAGGAGGGATGGATGGATGGATGGATGGGGGAGGGAGGGATGCAGGAGGGATGGAGGAGGGATGGAGTGCCAGGCACTCATCTACAAAATAAAAAAATGCTAATATGTCCCGAGCCCTTGCTTTATGCTCAGGACTGGGCCTCTCTTACCCCACTGAAGCCTCACAGCAGGCCTGGGGTAGGCCCTCCTCTGACCCCATTTTACAGATGAGGAAACAAGGCCCAGAGAGGTTAAATTCCCTGCCAGGCTGTTAGGTAATGATGGAGCCTCTGCTCACATCAATAGCTGCCCCCTGCGGGATATTAGGTAACATGGTCAGGAGCGCGGGAGTGTGACATTAATCATGCAATCCCATTGCTTCGGGGGCTAGGAAGGAGAAGGTCATGGAGGCTCATCTGTCATAGGGGATTGCCAGGAGGGAGAGATCAGGGAAGGCTTCCTGGAGGAAGTGATGTTTGAAGGTCTGAAGGTCAAGCAGGAATTAACCAGGTTCAGAAGAGAGAGAATGTACCCATCCTACTCATACTATTCATCCTTTAAGGCCCAGCTTGCCTCCTCCAGGAAGCCCTCCTTGTCCTTCCCCAGGCTGGGCTCCCATACGACAGCTACACGTCTCTATCTGAGACTGAGCCCCTCCAGACTGGGAGCTGCCACAGGGCAGGGCCTGGGATGGCTCTTCTGTGTCCCCCTTGTCACCAGCCCTGGGCACAGGAATCCCAGAGGGACTGGGGGACAGCAGGTAGTGTGGGCCGAGCCCAGGGGGTGGCATGGCCAAGGTCCCGTTTGTCTCATGGTGAGATGACCTCAGGAGTTCTGGGAGCCCAGGCTGCTCTGGCGCTCAGGAGCATTTTAGGCCGGTGACCAGCCTCCCCTGATGAGCCCTCGATGTTGCTCCGAGTCCAGGCTGAGCAGCCGGGCGGGTGACCATCCTCGGCCCCAGGGGAGGCCGCCGTAGGCCTCTCTCCAGGCCGGGCCTGCACACCGGTGCTCGCCGGAGGAGACGGAGAACGCGAGCTGCCGGTCACAGCTGTCCATGCCAGGGACGGCTTGTCCCCCCATGTCGCCTTTGTTCTTGGCTCGTACCCAGACGTGCACGGCGTCCCTTGGCTGGAGGGCAGAGGCTGCCTGGCTGCCAACATGAAGTGGCACCTGCTCAAAGCGTCCCTCCTCCCTGGCCTCTAACGCAGAGCGCAGGCAGCAGGAGCCGTGACTCATCCTCAGGACTGGGGACACGCCTGCTCCCCGCCTGCTCCGACGGGGAGCCTGAGCCGCAGGCCAGAGAGGACAACTGTGTGGGGGTGGGGGTCAGATCCCTGACGCCTCTGGTGCCAGAAAAATAAAATAAGAGCAGCAAAAATAAATGTTGAACCCGCAAGTGCTCGGTGTCGAGGCTGCGAGCCCAGGGGCGCCCTGCGCCGGGCCCTCTGCCCTGGTACTTCCTCCCTTTGACCCCGTAAAAGGGGTGAGATAACCCTGGTGCCACCTCACGAGGCTGCTGTGGTGACAAAGTCAGATACCACGCACCCTACATTTCCTCCCCGTGTCTGGCACAGAGACGCTCAGTGCATGGTGACCACTCACGTTCTTGTAGCTCCTACGCTCCGAGTCTCGCTGTGTCTGTCACCAAGTCGCCGCCGTGCCTGCGATGAGCCTCGGAAACCCAGGGCGGCCAACAGCGGGCCCAGCCTGTGCCCTGACACGTTGCAGGCTTCTGTGAATGGAGGGGCACTAACCCCTGAAACTGTGTAGGCACAGCCAGCCCTCCTACAAGGCCACAGGGCCACAGGGCCACAGGGTCAGAGGGTCACAGGGCCACAGGGCCACAGGGCCAGGCCGCTCTGCAAAAACCTGGGCATTTAGATTAAAATGGCTTTCTGCAGGCTTCTCACAAACAAATACAAATCCCCCCCCACACACAAGCATCCACCTGAAGCCGAGCTCGAGGGCGGAACAGCAGGGAAAAGCAGCGTCTCACGGAGGGAACCGCGGAACCGCAGAGTCGCACGCGCGAGGGGGTCGGCGCCATGAGCGACAGGCCCTGGAAGCCACCGCCCGAGCCACCCACGGCGCTTCCCTCCGAACCGTCAGAGGACGGAGGAAAGAGAAACCTGTTTAATGTGATTAAAGAAACAAAGAAGGGAGAGACGGAAAATGTGGCTTAGGAACGAGAGATTCTAAAAACGACTCAAGCAGATTTGAAAAGGGGCCAAACAGAATTTCGAGAAATTGATGAACCGGTAGCGGTGCAGCTTGGCGCGGTCCCCTTGGCAAACGCGAGGCCTGTCTAGTAAGCGTGAGCGGAGCCAGCCGCGAGTTTCGCTTCGATCTTTCTCAGACACTCCCTTGCCCACGTGCGCCAGGAGGTTGTGTCCCAATGTCCCTGGGAGCACGGTTTGGAACAGCACAAAAACACAAAACCAAACCAAAGCCAAAAACAGACACAACCAAGCTTCTTTTTTTTGTTTTTTTAAGGAAAGAACTTTTTCAGAGACGTCCGGTTCTGAGAGGAGCTGGCTTGTGAGGTAGTGAGCCCCCCGTCCCGTGCAGGCTGCTGAGCTGAGGCTGGTGGCTCCCTGCGAGGACGCTGCGCTAAGGTCTCCTTCTGCTCTGCCGTCCCAGCTGCTGTCTGATCTCAGGGTTCCTGTCTGACTTCTCTCCTGAGCCCCCCGGCGATCTGACTCACGTTCCCCGGACAGGGAAGGCATCCAAGCCGCGTGGCTGTCTGGCCCTGCAGAGCGAGCATCGCCCCCCTTCTCCCTCTGCCCAAATGTGCGCGGCGCTCACCTCTCTGAGCAACCTTTTTGGGGAGGGAGGGAGGGCGCCCCCTCCAGGGTCAGGCAGGCCTGCGGGCCGTTCCCTCGGAGCTCTGTCCAGGTCACGTGATGTAGGTGACAGGTTCAAGCCCTCTGAGCCACAGTCTCCTCATCTGTATAATAGAGACAAGAACAGCCCCACCAGGAGGGTTCCACTGGGATCGGGTACGTTATGGACAAGAAAGTGCTGTGTGGAAGTGAAGGCAGGACGGCCGGGGGGCAGCGGACAGTGGACGCTGTCCCAAGGGCTTCCACCTACCATCCATTTCCCACCACCACCCACTACACCAGGCACCACTGCGATCTCTCCCCACTTTACAGAGGGGTAGACTGAGGTGTGGGAGGCAAGGAGCAAGGCCACCTGGCTTGGGAGTGGAGCGGCCCCCTGTGGAGTCCTGGGGCCCCGGCAGTCAGCCTCGGGCCGCCGGGCAGGCCGGGTCCCTCCAGCCACCCCCGACCGTCCGTCCCTGCTTCCCGATGCTCTCCTCTGGGAGAGACGGCGAGAGAAGGGCTGGCACTGGCGGTGGCCCGACCGCGGGCTTCACCGGTGACGTCAAATGAGGGCCACCTGCGGAGGCGGATGCCTGAGGTTCAGGTCCCAGCTCCACCACTGGGCTGCGGGGCTCGGCGGGCCACAGCGCCCCTGCCCACGTGTGGGGGGGGTCACCCCCACCCATTGGCACTGCGGTGGCACTTCCCCTGACCCCTGGTGCCTGGGTGATGACACTTCCTCAGACCCGACCACAGGGATTGTCTCCAAAACGAATTGCTCCCGACCACACAGCAGCTTTCCATTCTCTGAGGAACCGGCCTCGTGGGGTGACACACAGCCTGGGCTGAGCTGTGGCGTCTGCGGATTGAACTCTTTGGGGCCCAAGAACTGCCATTCCGTTAATTACCGTCCAAAATTTCCCGTTTGTCTCCCGCCCGCTGCGTTTGCGTGGTTTGGGAATGCGGTCGGCTAGGCCCGCCTCCTCTCCTCCGGGTGCCCGCCCCGGGGTGCGGGGGACCTCTGCCCGGTCCCCCCCGCGCGGCTCACCCGGGGGAGGGCCTGGCCAGTGTGGACGCTGCGCTTTAGATACATGAGGCTCTGACTGCTGTGAGGTCCCAACCTGGGGACGTCTGGACCCAAAGGAAAGGAAAGAACTCGGCCTTGGAGCCAGTTAGCATATTATGCTGATCCTGGCATTGACATAGGACCTGCCCAATGGCCCGTCCATTTTTAAAGCCACCAAAAGGGATTAATTTAGGCCTGAGGTTCTTCGGTCACAGCCAGCTCTTTGCTGCTGTGCTATTTATTCCTAGAGAAGGGGCCTCTTCGTGTAGAGGGGACACTGGGCTGGGAAAGGACACCCCCGGGCCCCTGGGGTGCGGAGATGACCCTGCAGGGGTGGGAGCGTGGGGCAGGGAGGCCGGCCCCAGCCTGTGGAAACGCGGCCAGGCTCCTTCTCTCTCCAGGTCCCGGGGCAGACAGGAGTCCCTCCGAGATGCCCAGACAACGGGAACAGGGTCCCGCGTGCCCAGGTCCCGCGCACACGTCCCCTGAGCCTAACAGCGAGGGCAGAACCACAGCAGCAACTCACAGACGTGCGTGGCCCGGCTCGGAAGGCCCGCTCCTGGGGCTCCATCCTGAGCACAAGGAAGGGCCCGTGAGCAGAGCGCCCCCGTGCCCGAGGTCTGAGCGACTGGCACCAAACAGTGGCCCCGGCGGCCACGCCCAGGGTGAGGGGCTCACGCCCAGGGCGCCTTTCCGAGGTGACGAGAGAGTGGTCGGAGCATGGCCTCGATTTTGTTAAAGTGATCATAGCCATACACCCGCGTAGCTGAGATGGAAAAGTCTGGTAGGAGAGGCGGCCACGTGTGAAGAGCAGCCACCCTGACCCCAGGGGCCCCCGGGGCACCCAGCACCTCCTGTCCACTCTGTGTTTCCCACGCGCGCCCCCCCCCCCCCCCCCCGCATTCCTCAAACGCACCAAGTAGGTCCTGATCCAAGGCTCCCGCATCTCCTGCCCCTCTGCCTGGGGCCTCGCTCCCTGTACCCGCCGGGCTTATTCGTCCCCTCTCCGGGGGCTCCGGTAAAGGCGGGCCACCCTGGGGAAGCTGCCAGCTCCATCCCCCTCGTCCTGCGGGCGGGTGGGGGGGTTGACGGCACTCGTCACCTCCTGAGTATGACGCTTCCGACTGTCTCCCTCCCAGGAAACGAGCTCCCTAAGAGCAGGGGCTTGGTCAGCACCCCAGCACCTAGCACAAAGCCTGGCCCACGGTGAGCGCTCACACACTCATTTTTTTTCAAGGTCCCAAAACAGCTCAGTGGGGGGGGAACCACCTTCTGAACCAGCGGTGCTGGGACAACGGGACCCCCACCTGCAAACCACTGCGCTGGGCCTGCCTCCCACCCTACAACGCGAGACGTGCTTCCATCTATTCAGGCATAGTTTTCAGAATGTGTTTTGCATTTCTTTTGTTAAATATACTCCTACGTTATTTTATTTTTTTGATGCTTTTTTTCCTGTAAATGAATTCCTTTTCCCAACTTTATTTTCAGGTTGTGCGTTTACTAGTGTATGGAATGCAACCGGCTTATGTATGTTGACCTTGTATCTCAAACTCATTTATTAGTTCTAGTCACCAATTTAATCAATAACTTAGTTTAGTGGGTGGTGGATGCCTGAGCATTTTCCTACAAGATCCTGTCAGCTACCGAGAGAGATTATTTCAGTTCTTTCTTTGCCATCTAAATGCCTTTTTCTGGCCAGGCTGAGGCCCCAGCGGGAAGCGCGGGACAGCCACGGGGGCGGCCGGCCTTGCCTTCCTGCTGATCTTCGGGGGAAACCACCCTCTTTCCCCAGCGCCTGTGCTGCGAGCTGTGGGCTTTCCTATCAGGCTGAGAAAGTTCACCAGTTTGCTGAGTTTGGGGTTGTTTTTTTATCATGAAAAGGAGTCGGATTTTATCAAATGCTTTTTTCCGCAACTACTGAGGTGATCCTGCGGGTTTTACTATTTTATCGATCGGTGTCCTGCGAGTTAACCCCGGATGTCAGCCCGCCCGGCGTTGGTACGCGTCCCGCCTGGTCGTGGCGGGTGATGTTTTTCACGTGTGACTGGATTTGGTTTGCTGGTATCTTATGGAGGATTTCTGCTGCACCCTCACAGGAGATACTGGTCTGTCGTTTTCCTGTGATATCTTTGTCTCGTTTTATCATCAGGGTAATCCTGGCCTCAGAATGGCTTTTGAAGTATTTCCTGTTCTTTGACTTTTTTGGGGGAAAGCATTTATAAAGAATTGCCATTGATTTTTTTTTTTAAAACTGTTTGGTAGAATTCACCAGGGAAGCCATCTAGACCTTGTGGGAATGATTTCGATTATTAATTCAATATCTTCCATTATTTATTTAGGTTTTCTATGTCCTCTTGAGTCCGTTTTGATCATTTGTATCTTTCTGTGAACGTGTCCATTCCATCTGCCGTCTAATTTACTAGCATATAATTGTTTATAGTTTTGATTGATTGATTTATTTTTAAATATCTCTTTATTGATTTCAGAGAGAGGAAAGGAGAGGGGGAGAGAGAGAGAAACATCAATGATGAGAGAGTCATTGATCGAGCCCGCAACCCGGGCATGTGCCCTGACCGGGAATCGAACCCCGATCCCCTGGATCCCAGGTCGACGCTCAACCTCTGAGCCATGCCCGGTTGGGCCTTTATATTTAAATAGCACCTGTTGAAATTTTCTTTTTCTGCTCTGGGATCTAGAAATTCAATTGACTTGCTAAACTCGTACTAATTCTAATACTCACCGGCAGCATCTCTGTAAGTAGCTGCACACGCAATGACTCGCTTAATAAATAACGAGCCTGTTCCTCCGTCTCCGGGCCCTGTGCCTCCTTCTGTTTGCTGCCTTGTCACGCTGGCGGGACCCCCAGGCCAAGGCTGACTGGGAGGGTGGACAGTGGGCATCGCTCTGGCTGCCAGTCCTCAAAGGAAAACTTTCAACATTTCACCAATTAATGTCTTTTACAGATTTTTACCAGGTTAAGGAATTCCTTTCTATTCCTAGTTTTCAGAGAGTTCCCTTTCTTTCACAAATAAATATTGACCTTTACTAAATGCCTTTTCTGCATCTGTTAAAATAATTGTATGATGTCTCTCCTTTAATCTGTTAATGTGGCAAATAACAGTCCAGTTTACATGTTAAATCCACCTGGCAGTCCGGCTGGTTTTCAATATTTTGTTTGGAATTTTGCGTCTATGTTCAGGAGAGAGATTTGCGTGTAGCTTTCCTTTCTCGCACGGTCCTGTCCTCGTATGAAGTTACTGTGGCCCGAGCGGGCGTGCGGTGGGCGCGGGGGTGCTGGTCGCCCGCAGGAGTCGGGCCCCTTCCCTCTTCCCCCGGCGGAGCCTGTGAGTGCGGCGCTTCCTCTGCGGGCGTGAGGCCGACTTCTCGGGGGGCCCATCTGGGCCCGGGGTTTTCTTGGTGGAAAGGTTGTTAGTTACGGATTCCCTTGCTGTTTGTGCCGACTTGGGAGCACTGTGTTTTTCTAGAAATGCATCTGTTTTGTGTAAATGTCATACTAAGCTGTCACCGTTTTCTCCGGGTAGTCCCCGTTGGCCTTCCCACCGCTGCTGTAACAACTCATCCCGGCCTTGGGCCGCCCCGGGCTGCGAGTCGGGTGTCAGCAGGACCAGACTCGGCGCAGAGGCTTGGGGAAGGGTCCCCTTCTTTGCCTTTTCCAGCTGCCCCGGGCCACCGGGAGTCCTCAGCTGCCGGCCACCTCCCTGGCCCTCTGAGCGCTGCCTCGGTCATCAGTCCTCCCCCGTGGCCCAGGCCCCTTCAGCCTCCCTCCTACGAGGACGCATGTTCACATCAGGGGCCCACGGGACGAACCAGGCGGCTCTCCCCCCCCAGGTCCTCGCCTGACCCCCGGCTGCAGCCGCTCGGCTGGGGGGGAAGTGGCTCCGGGGGTGGGACCCCGGCTGCGGGCTGCCGTCCTGCTTGCCGCCTCCTCTTCCCATCCCGCTGTCTCGTTTGGTTAATCCTCGCACACGGATATTTTTTCCAAGGATTTTTAGAAAGAGTGGAAGGGAGAGAGGGAGAGAGGGGGACAGACACATGGGTGGGAGAGAGACCCAGCAATTGGTTGCCTCCTGCACGCGCCCCGGCCGGGACAGGGGTCACACCGGCCACCGGCTATGGGCCCTGTACTGGAATCGAACCCACGACACTTTGGGGCCCGGGCCCACACTTTAAGCACTGAGCCACGCCGGCCAGGCCCCCGTGATCCTTCAATGCCCTCAGGCCCTGCAGCCAGGCCTCCCGGTTCCCAGCTGGGGCCTGTACCTTCCTCTCCCTCAGGCCAGTCTGTCCGGGTGTTTCCAGCAGCAGTGCCACGCGGACGGGGCACATGGCCAGACCCGGCCTGCAGTGGGCACGGAGGGGAATTCAGAGAGGATCCATGACGCAGGGCGGGCACCTGGCAGGCATTCCGCGCCAGTGCACAAAGACCTAACTCGGAGGGGCATCAGGTTGCAGGACAGGGAGCCCCAGCCTCTGGGCTGCGGGACCCCGAGGCTCAGTTAGGGGAGCGCCTGCCCTCCCCGGGCGGGTCACGGGCCAGGGCCAACAGCGCTGTGATGGGCAGACCCGGGTCCAGCTCTGTTCCGCCCGCTCGGCGTTCAGGTCGGAGGGGCACTGCCACCCCCGGGTGGCCTGGGCTGGGTCCAGGCCCTGCGGTCGGCCGGCGCAGCTCTCTCGGCGATGGGCCCTACCCGGCAGAGGCCGGTCTCCAGTGAAACGGGCTCAGGCAAGGGACCCTTGTCCCTCAGGTGTTTCCAAAGGATTCATATCTGTTTCTGTTCATTTTCTCCTGCTTTCCTACTTCTCTTATCCCTGAGCTCATCTAATTTATTTCTTCCTACTTCCTTTGCTTTTATTCTTAAAACAAAAAACAAAAATCCTTGAGATGAAGGCTTGGCTCATTAATTTCCAGCCTCGGTTATTTTCTAAAGTAAATATTCACGACCATCCCTCTCTCCCTAAGCCCTGCTCCCCTGCCTCCCTCGTATTTTGATGCGCTTTGCAGTCTAATTTTTTTCGTTCCATTCCATTCAAATTTTCTAGTTTGCATGATGATTTTTTTCTTGACTTGTGGATGACTTAGAAGCACATTTCTTAATTCAAAGCTATCTTTTTTATACTGAAATTCATGAATAGGAAAAAAAAAAAAAGCCCTGGCCAGCGTGGCTCAGTTGGTCGAGCTGGGATGGGCGTGACTGAAAGGTCGCGGGCCCACCGGGGACAGTGGGGACAGCGGGGACAGGGCCAGAGGCCGGAGCAGCGGCTCTTTCTCTGACGCACAAACAGCAAAGCCACACCTGGTCCCAGACCCTCCTCCTTAAAACGCAGCTTCATCCTGAGCCTCATCAGGAGAGCAAATTGACCCCAAAGTGAGCAGGAATTGACGACACAGGAAACAGAAACGTGGGCTAAACCCATCAAATAAAACAACGGTGCTTTGCAAAGATCAATGAAATCGATCAACCCCTCATTAGGATGATCAGAAAAACTGGAGAAGACACAAGCTACCGTTTCATGTCATAAAAAAAGGGGCAACACTGGAGATCCTCAGGCTTCAAAAAGATGATAAAGGAATGTTATGAAGATCTTCTGCAGACAAATTTTCTAGTGGACACATTCCTTGAAAGACACAGAGCACTGAAGCTCAGTAAGACAGAAAGAGACGACGGGAGAGTCCTATCGATCCACTAAAGAGAGTGAATTCGCCATCAAACCCCTTGTCACCATGAAGGAAACCAGGCCCAATGGTGTCATCCAACAGTTTTCTATCAAACGATTTTCTATCAAACGATTTTCTATCGAACGCCCGAGGGAGGAAAAATCTAATCTTACAAACCCGTTCTGAAAATAGAGACGGGAGCAGTCCCAACCTTTTTGAGGTGAGCACAACCCAGTCACCAAGACGCTGCAGGAAAGAGAATTACTGACCCATAACCCTACTGATGATAAACCCGGAGATCCTGCCAAACGTCAGCAAATCCGTGTGGCGCTCACAGGGAGGGCCGCACGCAGGGACCAGGCTGCGATGACCCCAGGAGTGCAGGGCTGGCTTATTGTTTGAAAATCGATCCATTTAATTCACCATGTTAGCAGAATAAGAGAGGGGGGAATAAAAAGATTCTTTAAATTGATGCAGAAAAAGCAGTTAACAAAATTCAGCACCTATAGGATTTGCTTTAAAAACGTTCGCATATTGGGGGTAGATGGAAAATCGTGGGGGGATAAAGGGCGAGCTGGGGAGAGCTCCCACCCCCATCGCGCCCGAGGCGAGATGCGCGCCAGCTTCCCCGAAGGTCAGCGGTGAGGCCTCTGCACGACACTGAGCCGTCCCCCCGGCGAGCGCAGAAAGGCGGGAAAGAGAAACAAAAGGCACATGGAAAGAGAAGACGGGAATAAACTCCACTCACAGACCACAGGATCGTGTGTGCAGAAGATCCTGGAGAATGTGGGAAATCAGTACCAGAGCCAGTAAACGAACACAGCAAAGCACAGCATAAAAGCAAAGAGAAACATTAGTTTGGGTTTTATACATTAGCAAAACAAACGATCGCAAAGTGAAAATCTTTCAATTCCATTTGCAATAGCATCAAGAATCATAAAATCCTTGCCCGGCCGGGCGTGGCTCAGCGGTTGAGCATCAACCTAGGATCCAGGCGATCGGGGTTCGATTCCCGGTCAGGGCACATGCCCGGGCTGCGGGCTCGATCCGTGACTCTCTCATCATTGATGTTTCTCTCTCTCTCTCCCTCTCCCTGAAATCAATAAAGATGTGTTTTTTTAAAAAAAGAATCATAAAGTTCTTAGGGGTATGTTCACATACGGTGGGTAAGGCCCGTAACTAAGAGCCACGCAGCTGCGGGGGACGAAAGCAGCCCCGAGGGGAAAAGCCGGGTCCGCGGACCAGAAGACGCGACATTATTAAAATGTCAGCTCTCCCGCCCTGGAATCTGCAGATGTAATTTCTTCCCAGTCACAGCCCCAGCAGGCGTTTTAAATAGAAATTGATAAAATGTTTCTAACGTAGATGGAATTGCCAAGGACCTAAAATGGATCTGTGACCATGGAGATGTTCCGCTAAGCGTCTTAAATGCGGTTATTGTACCTGGGGAACTGGATCTCCGTGTAAGTTCATTTTAATAAATTTAAATAGCCGCGTGCGCCGGGTGACTCGCTGCGCAGGAGGCCACGGGCCCGGGGCATGCAGAGCGGCCGGGAAAGGAGGACCGTGAGCGTGGGACTTACGTGGCCTGAGTTCGAAGCTCGTGGCACAGTTACCGTCATCGGGCGGCATGGAGGCGGCCAGGGAACAGACACGAGTAGACTAATGGACGGGACAAAGGGTCCAGGAGGAGACCAAGTGCATTCGGTCACTTGATTTCGGCAAAGTCACCAAAGCGGAGACACAGGAATTCCTTCAGCCGGTGGTTCTAAAACCAGTGGATGTCCTGCTGCGGAAAAAAACACATTTCAACCCCACCTCGTATCGGCCACAAAATCATCATTTAAGATGAATCAGAGACCCCCGTGTAAAAGAGAAACTGTCATGTTTTAGAAGAAATTACAGGGTATCTGTATGTCCTGGGAATTGGCAGAAGTTTCTAGGCCTGGGGAAGGGCTTGGGGGGCGATGTCCTGTATCTGGATGGGGGCCTGGGCTACGGTGGTGGGTGCACTTCCCAAACCTCACCAAGTGGCATATTTAAGATGATGGTGTCGCCACACGTAAGCTCACGGCCCTCCCCCCAGTACGAAGAACTGTGCGTGGTCAGTGCCGTGCTCCGAGCTGCTCAGGAGCGAGGCCTCCGCGGACCACGTCTGACTTCCCCCTTTGCGTGGCAGACACACGGGCTGGCTGTCCCTCCCTGGGGACGTGCCCCGAGGGCAGCCTTCGTCCCGCCGCAACGCCCCCGGCGCCCAGAGCAGTGCCTGGCACACAGCAGGGGGCCGCCGTGACCGGCCTGTGCTGTGCACCTGAGGCTCAGCCACTGGCCCTGCCCCAGCTGCTCCTCTGCAGGCCGGGACCGGGTGCCGGGGCAGGGATGGGTGGACACCGGCTCTGCCCCCAAGGGGCACAGGCTAAACATAAGCTCAACGAGAGCGTAAGGGGAGACTTTCCAGAGGAAGCCTGGGGCGGGGTGGGACGCAGGAGCACAGCGGGACCCCGGCCCATCCTCGCTGTTCAGGGAGGTTTGGAAGAGCAGGAATGTTTGGTCCCGGTCTTGACACAGGACTAAGCTGGGGGCGCGAGGCCGGAGGGAAGCGTGAAGAGGTGGTGGCGGGACCACAGTTCAGACCGAGCGCCTGGGTGAAGCACCGGGAGGCCCTGGTCCTGGGGAAGGTGCGATGAGGGGGTAAGGGTGACGCCCAGGTCCCTGGCCTGGGGACATGACAGTCACCACTCGCTGAGTGGAGATGCCTCCAGGAGTCTTCAGGGCTGTGGCCAGCACTCCCCCAGGTGGGCATGTGGGACTCAGGGCAAGAGCAGGGGTCCTGCAGCCACTGAGGGTGGAGCCCTGGCCCCAGCCAGGCTCCTGGTCTCCAGCCTCAAGCTGGGCACAGTGGGGTTGGCTGGGGCTCAGGGGTCACAGCTCCGTGCCTGCACCATCAGGCAGAGTGAAGACCGGGTCCCTCTAAGCCTCTTAGGAGCAGCCGTCTGGGGCCAGCCAGGAGGGAGCCACACACAGTAGACTTTCCCAACAGGACAGCCAGTGGGGACAGATATGTACCCCGGTCCCAAAGCCACCATCGTAGAGAAGCCCACTGGCGGGAAGCCCAGGGGCAGGGCCCTGCTGGCAGGAAGCGGCCGCCCCATCCCACAGGGCTCCGCCCAGAACATGACTGGAATAAGCAACTCTGCCTTCCCAGCCCCGCACCTGCTACCAAGATCGGGGAAATCTTAGAATTTCTTAAAGTCCATCTGGTGAAAACAGCAAAGAAAACCTGAAGGTGGGGCCCTACTAGATATGAATATAAATTTAAAACTAAAATCCCTTCAAAAAGGAAGGTACTGGGGAAAATAAATGATCAATAGATCATAGAAGAGCTGGCCCTGTGCGGGGTTGGATCTTCGAATGCAGAATTAACTCCAGAAGTACGTCCATGAACTCTAGAGGAAGAGGCCTGGACTCTGAAGCGATGAGACCCCACGGGAGCAGGAGGTTTGCGGGCCGTGGTCCCGTCTCCTCAGGCCAGTGTGGGGGTGAAGGGCCTTTCAAGTAACGCCGGGCACCCTGTGCCTTCCCGCTGTCCCCCAGGAACGGTGGTTCTTCAGAGGCCGCGTGACGTGTGACCTGGCAGGAGACTAAGTACAGAGGCAGGCCTGGGACTCCAGCTGTCGTCTACTAAGCCAGACGTTAAAGAAATTTGCAAAAATGTAAAACAATGCTACTCTTCTAAATTTTTTGTTTTGGGAATTAAAGTTTTCATTAAAACGTGCTATTTATGTTGACATCAATGAGTTTATTTTTAATATTTTAAAACATCCTCCATTTTATTTTATAAGATGATATTGACAAAACCTACAAAAGCAAAAGCTCTTTTGGGTCCTCAGTGATTTTTAACGGTGCAAAGGGACTTGGGGACCCAAAGGCTTGAGCACTGCTCTCGGTCCCTAAGCCCTTGGGCAGGGCGTTTCGCCACCCACGGACCCCCAGCACCCCGCACACCCATGTGTGCAGCAATCTGAGTTTACTGGGTGCCTACTATGTGCCACAGGGCACTGTTACAGGTGCAGTGACACAGCATAAACGGAAGGGGCACGACACACCCCCTGCTGTCAGTCTAGTGGGCACAGGCAGGACGTCGAAACTGGTGAACACGACACAGAGGCAGACGCTGGACACCTGCAGCCACGTGACGCACACAGGTTAACACCTTTAATATACCATGAGTCATACGAATGTCAGACCCCGGTGGATACGACCAAAGGACACGGACAGCTCACAAAGGAGGAAATACAACTGCTCAACGTTAACAGATGTTAAACTTTGCTGAAAATGAGAGAAATGCCAACTAAAACACAATGCTGCTTTTCCATGATCAAATGAGCAGACGGAGCCAGACGCTGACCCTGGGCACTGGGAAGACGGCAGGATGGGCACGTCCATCCTTGCTGGTGGCAGTATAAACGGGGCGCTTCTGGAAACGTTTGTCAACATAGGCAGAGCCTCACCGGCTTTCAGCGTCAGTTCGACAGGCCCACCTCCGGGACCCTTCGCTGAGGACACAGCACGGCACTGGGCGCGGCTTACCCACGGGGACACTCGTCAGTTTCCAACAGTGAGAACCCAGGGACGGCGCAGTGACCACCCACTGCCCTGCTGTCCCTCCACTCGATGGAGGCGGCCCCGCCATTTCAAAGTAAAATTAGTAGTGACACGGGGGGGGGGGGGGGGGAGCCTGGAAGGAGAGACCAAAATGTGAAATTTTACTTTTCTTTCCTCTACGTTATTTTCCAAGGTGTCCGCGATGTGTCTGTTTGCTGAAAAGACCCAGTAGGCGTCTCTTCATAGAAAGGAGTCGGCGATGTGGAAGCGAGGAGCTGGGCTCCGCCCCACCAACCGCCACCACCCGATGAGAGGCCCCTGAGATGACACGGGAGGCAGCTCTGTTCACAGTGGACGGTGGACCTGCCCTGCACCTGCCTCCTCCCTGCTGAGCTCCAGCTGCCGGCCCCAAGCTGCCCCTCTTCCTCCCACCTCATGTCACCATCTCTGAGCTAAGCTAATGCCTCCCAAGCAGGGCGACCTCTGGCTACGGGGTGGAAGGGACACTGAGCTCTTCCCACTGACAGCTCTGCTCACAGTTGGTAGTCCCAGCATGTGACCCTCACACATCCCCGGGCCTGGTCCCCCAAGTTCATGCCCCACTCCCCCCACACTGTCCGCTCTCCTATGGGCCCGTCAGGGTCAAGGCCACCAGTGGGTGGTTCTGTTCCCCTGACCAGAGCGTGTGCCCCAGGAAGTCTTGCCTGCACCTTCACGGGGTGTTGCACTGCTCGGCATGACT
The DNA here is from genome assembly GCF_054644295.1 of Miniopterus natalensis. Classification (NCBI taxonomy): domain Eukaryota; kingdom Metazoa; phylum Chordata; class Mammalia; order Chiroptera; family Miniopteridae; genus Miniopterus; species Miniopterus natalensis. The sequence goes on from NC_142082.1 coordinate 184,415,882, forward strand.
CACTGTGCGCTCACTGGGGAGCAATGAAACAGGCCTTTGATTTTCCTAGAAGCCGCTAAAATGCTGTAGGGCATTTACTCCCCAGGTCACACTATATACTAAGCCAGGAAGTCACCCCTTATGCTGAATCCTGTCTCCGGCGATGCTGTGAGGAACTGAAGCTTACTTACCAGGGGACCCACGGAGACTGAAAGCAGGCGCAACACGGCTTAACACCAACAGCATGGAAAACAGAACCTGTCCCTCACATGCACTGGTTCACACCACTAACCACCTGACTCTTTCCTAGATCAATACCTGTCCTCTTAAAGAAATTATAACCCCAAGCATGTACAAGGCAGCCTTCCTCCCCCACTTCCCTTTGGCATGACCCCACCAGCCGCTGTGGCCTAGACCTGGGTTGTGTGGAACGTGGGTCCCATCCTCTCTTGCTGGGGACAGGGTGTCTTCCACCTGAGCCAGGGGGCTCCATGTGCTTCCTTCTGAGTCTAGAGCGGGGTGACCCCGAGCTCCCTCACCTGCTCGTTTCCACAGCTGCAGGAAGCAGGCAGGGTCACAGGTATGCAGCGACAGTCCCAGTCCCAGGCCCACAAGCACACGCAGTAAGACGAGACACAACCAACCACCACGCCAAATGAAGCCAGAGCAGCAGCCCTGGCTGGGCACGACAACCCAAAGGGCCAGGTCACCAGCATGGATGGGTACCGTGGCCAGCCCTGCCCACGGGCTCGGGCTCTGGCAGGTGAACAGTATGGCAAACACAGTGCCCAATGCAACAGGATTTCTAAAATCCACATGGGTAGCCCCAGGGCCGCTGAGACGACAGAGTTCCTGCCTGGCTCCCATGCTGGGTCTCCTACCCTGGCTGGGCTGGGCCAGGCTGCATGGATACCTTCAAGGTGTCTTTTACCCACTGCGGGCTTCCTTCTCCCCAGGTGCCACTGTACCCCTTCATCTGTGGCCACCTCTACCCAGCAGACTGGCAGAAGAAAGCTGGGCACTGAAAGTGATCAGTACCCCATCCGAGGTGCCACCCCCAGGACTGTGGCTCCACTGGGTCCTCCCCCAATCATGCTTAATGAGCACCATGGGCCCGCCTGAGCAGCCTGGGCTGGAACCCAGGGGGCCTGTAGCCTGTACCAGGCAGTTGTCGGGCAGGGCAGTTGGGCTAACAGAGCTTACAGTGAGTGGGGGGCAGTGGTCCACCAACGTGAGCAACCATGGAACAGCCTTGACCTCACAAGGCAGCGGCTGCTCCAGGAGCACATGCGGTCACTTTCCCAGCATCACCGAAACTCTTAGGGAGTACGGATGGGCCCCAGGACCCCAGGCTCTGGGTGTCCTAAGACATGTCTCTGGGTGGATCCAAGGCTGTCCTGCAGTGGGGACAGCGCAGGGGCAGATGAGCCCAGGTAAAATACCCCATCTCCCCCCGTGGCCCAGGTGGCCGTGGAAATGCAGTCCATTTGGCATCGATTATGGCGGGAACATCACCCGAAGGACTCGGCCAAGCCTCACTTAGAGATTGCTGGGCGTCCCGCACAAGGAAGTGTAAGGCCGTCCAGCTCTAAGAGGTATAACTTTGTCCCTCAGAATCGCAACAGGAGGCCAGCCTGCACTGTCACATCAGGACGGAGATCGTCCACAGCTCTTTTGCTTTACAAATGCCAGCATAGCCCTGGCTGGGTTACCAGAGCCAATACCGCCTCCCCCCTCCTCTCTCGCCTTCAGTGCTGAGGGATGCAGCCCAGAGGAATGAGGTCTCCAGCGATGGGTACAAGTTTTCTTGGACAAAGGCTGGGCGGCTGACCCCTGGCCTGGGGAGGGCACGCTGCACAGACTCTGAAGGCCTAGGGATGCTTGGCAGGGAGGGAGGGCTGAGGGGCTGAGGTGAAGGCCACTTGTCACCCGAATGGAGAAGGGAACAAGTGTCAAGCTAGACAAGACCCACCACCAGGTGACGTGAGGCAGAGGACGGGTAACTGTGTACTAGCGGCTGGTGGTGATCCCACTGGAGGTCCAGGCAGCAGAGTGAGCCCCCAGCGTCCAGCCCTCAGCCTGCAGAGGGTCGCAGGCCCGACACGCACAGTGTGCTTCCCGAGGCAGCTTGATGGAGCCGCCCCACGGTCCCAGTCAACCACCTTCTTCAGCAGGCAAGTTCCAGGTTCCCCACATTTCCAGTGCCATCGGAACACTGGCTGCTAACACCAGGCATGGATGGCGGGGCACCCTCCAGGTCTCTCCCTTTGCCTGTACTTCTGGTCTTTCCCAGTGGCAACCATGGGGCACAGTGACTTCGTATTCTAGTGCAAAGTGAAGCTCGCCCCCAGAAATGCTGGAGCGGCACTCCCAGCAGTGACCACTTGGCCACCAAGGGCAAGGACAAGGCCCCTGCCTGCTACAACGGCCCGGGCAGGACTGGTGGTCACTTATAGGTGGGAAGCAGACTCCCCTCTCCAGGTCCCGTCAAGCCACCAGCCTGGCCAAAGTAACTTCCGTAACCAGCGAGCTCTTCAGGGAGAGCAGGGCAACCAGGTGGGGAGCTGTCCTGGGGGTGTGCAGAGGGCGGAACAGGAGCATCTGGGAGCCTCGGCCTGGGCGGGGGGCAGCATCAAATGGTCCGGGAGCATGGAGTCCATGTGAGCAAGGGGCAGGGACTGTGGTCACGGGAAGAGCTGGAGTTGCAAGCGTGAGGGGAAGCATGCACGGAGGGTAGGTACCAGGCTAGCACACGCTACTGGGAAGCGAGGTGGGCGACAGGGCGCCCAGGAGCACGGAGGACGCTCCCCTGAAACACGTCTGGAGAGGCAGGGAGGGGCGTCTTCAACCAAGAACGATGTTGTTGTAGGGACGTTTCTTCTACGCAGCAAAGGGGGTTGCTGCCCGGTAGCTGCAGCTGCAACCAGGGCGGCGGCGGCTCCTACAGGTTCCGCGCTCGCGCGGGCAGGGCCTGGGCGGCACCGGTCCCGCCGGAGGCCGGGTGCACGGGGCAGGGCCCGGGGCCCGCGGCCGCCAGCTGGCGGCACAGCGTCTGGCGCTCGCGCACGGCGCGGTTGGAGGCCGAGGCCTTGCGGATCTGGGCGCGCCGCGCGTGCCGCAGCGGAGACTTGTAGGTTCTGCGCAGCTCGGCCAGGAAGCCCTGGTAGTTGTTCCGCAGGGGGCTGTCGGGCTGCATGTGCGGGATGGCCCACTTCTCCGCCTCCCCGGTCAGCCGGGACACGAGGAACGCCACCCGCTCGGCCTCGCCGGGGAAGCGGGAGGCCTGGAAGATCATGAACCTGTCCATCTGCATCAGGAACCCCGCCAGCTGGCCCGGGTCCCCCGAGAAGGGCTCCGGCAGAGAGGTCGGAGGCGTGGTCATCGGTCGGGTGCCGCCCGAGGTGATGGCGGAGATGGGCGGCGTGATCTGCAGCGCGCCGGGGATGCGCGCCCGGGTGCGCAGCAGGGTCAGCTCGGCCATCACGCTCTCCAGCATGTGCGTGAGGTTGGCCTTCTCGGCGCGCAGCGTGGAGGCCTCGCGCCGCAGCGCCGAGTTGGTGAGGCGCAGGGAGGTCAGGGTGTCGATGACGTCATCCATCGGGGCCCCGGCGGCGGCCGCGGGGGCCGGGGGTTCCGCTTTGGACGTCTGCGGCTGCACCATGTCCGCGGCGGTGGGCAGGGGCCGAGCGAGGGCGGGGGAGGGGGCCCGGGGCGCGGGGCAGCTGCGGGTGGGTGACGCGCGGGAAGGGGGCCCGGGGGGCCCGGGGGGGCGCAGAGAAGGGGGTCGGCGCGCAGACGAGCGCCGGCCGGGGTGGCGGGGGAGGGGGGACCGCGGCGCGGAGGCGGGCGGGGGGGTCCCTGGGTCCCGGCTCCGGGTCGGCTCCTCCGCCGCCGGCCGCCCGAGGCCACCGCGCCGCCGAGGAGGCTGGACTTGTTCCGGGGCCTGAGGACGAGAAACTGCTTTTAAAAAGGTTTCCACCGCGGAAAATGGGGGGTCCGAGTGGGGGCGGGGCGGAGGCCCGGGGCGAACAAAGGGCGGGCGCCCGCGGCGGCGCGGGGCCCGGGGCGGCGGGCGCGTACCTGGCTCTCCGCGGGTCTCCGCGGCTCCGTCCGCCGCGCGCGCCGCAGCCAAGATGGCACGATCCGGGCCCCGGCCGGCCGATGAGTCACAGCGGCCGCCGGAACTGCTTCCCGGTCAGGTCAGGCCGGGGCGGCGGCGGCGGGAGCGCGAGCGGGGCCGGGGGCCGGGGACCGGGGGCCGGGACGCGGCGGAGGGCGGGGCGCGCACGGCTCGGGCTCCGGCTCCGGCGGCGGCAGCGGGTGCGCCTCGCGCGGGCCCCGCCGGTTGCCATGGAGACCGCCGGCTCTCTCGCGCGCGGGGCGGCCGAGGCCCCGCCCCGGAAGTGGCCCGCGCAGTCCCGCCCCCCGCGCCTCGCAGTGCCGCCTCCCAGCCAATCAGCGGCGGCTGCGGCTGCAGCAGCTGGGTGCAGCAGGTGCCTGCCTTTCTGGGCGCTGCTCCCCACAACCGCTTGCAGGGCTCCCCTGTGCGCGGCGACCTCATAAGGAAGCTCGCTTTTCCCAGTGTAACCTGAAGACAGATTCGATGTGGGATCTATTCACTGCAGCGCATTTTGACGTCAGAAAGTCTAAAAAAATCCTTCACATCACCCAGAATTGCTCCGCCTGGACAGAACAAATAGTAATATTTCTGTCGTTCCATCCAGGCATTTTCACTTTATTATTAATATTTTTTTATCCTCACCTGAGGACATACTTAGAGGGAGGGAGGGAGAAAGAGAAAAGCATCCACTGGTGGCCTTCCCTGCGTGTCCCAAGCGGGGGTCGAACCCTCAACCCAGGCAGGTGCCCTGCCAGGAGCCCAGCTGGCAGCCCTTCAGTGCACAGGACGTGCTCAACCAACTGAGCTTCTCCAGCCAGGCTCCAGTCATTTTTAAATGATATATTCTATTATGTTAACTTTTGCACTTTCCTAACTGTTTTGTGCCCTTAACGCACTGAATCTGGAGCATTTTCCCATTAAAGATATTTCGAAAGCGTGATTTTCAAACATTGCCTAGTGTTCCACTGACATCATGTACCATGGTTTATTTAGCCAGGCCCCTTGTGATGGATCGCGATCTTATTTTCCACGTGGGCGTTTTATAAACCACACTTGTATATAAAGCCCAGCCCCTTTCTCTGCCAGTTTCTCCAGAGTAAACTCCAAGGGGTGAAATTACTGGCCCAAAGAGTAGGAGCTATTTGACTAAGTCCTGGATTCCTTTCCCACTTGACACTGCTGAGCTGCTGCTCAGTGGTCAGCTCCAGCCTGGGGCTTGGCTGGAGAGAGAGGACCCCCATCATGCCAGTCTTTGGTGGACACGGTCTTCAAGGAGGTGGCGAGGCGTGGCAGCCACCTGCACTCTCTCCTCAGACAGACCTGGGACAAAGTCCACTTCATTCATGCCTTTAGCAGGTTTGCTTCTATAAAATGGACATTGGGACATGAAGGTCTGAGTTCTTGGGGAGCACAGTCTAGCTGCCCCCACAACTGTGTGTACCCCAATGTGCCAAAGGATGCACTTTTTGTGGCCAGCTGAAAACTTCTAGGGCTTAAGGCAAGAGAGGAAAGAAAGGAGACAGTGTTTCTTTAAACTGTCTCCATGAAATCTCCCAGATCAGATGGGGGCAGGAGCTGCAATAACCTTGACTGAGGTCAATGACTGCAGATATCAGCCTGGGTCCCTCAACCCCTCCCACTTCTTCCAAAAACACACAGGATCCCCCATCCACTCCTCTAAGTCACCCCATCAGTCTCTCTGCCCTCAGTGCCGGGGTTGCACCTCCCCAGGTCCCTGGACACTGTGCACAGGACTAATGTGTCTGCTGCAATTACAGTGTGGTTGACACTGTGTCTTGAATTCCCCAGTGCATTGAATATAAGGCACACTGTGATTTCCAAAATGATAAAGCATGAATTAGAAGAAATATATAATTTCTTTGTATTTCACTTTTTTATTTCAAATAGGATATAAAGTAGCAATGCATAAAACAGAGCAAAATAAAAATTAACAGTCTTTTTTAAATGAGAAAAACAGCAGAGTATTTGGCTTCTGCTGCAGATGATCTATGATTCATGCTCTGAGGCTCCCCTATCTGCCACAAATGCAGAACAAGATAAACTACAATGAGAAGACCTGGCTGGGTGCAAACACCAGATAAACGCCACTGTGGCCCAGAAACACAGCTGCCAAGTATTGACAAAGCCATGGGCCTGCTGCACAGTGACAAGGACATAAGGCTGGGAACAGAGCCAGGCTTCCTATTTGAAACCAGGGGAGAGAGGGGATCACCCCTATATCTTAAAGCCAAAGAAACTAGCAACCTAGAAATGTCAATGAGTGCAGACAAAAAAAGGCCCCCCAAAAACCCTGCCCTTTTAAGCCAAAAAACCAGGAAAGGGACAGCCTAAGAAGACAGAAAACACTTAGACAATAATCACCCTACACAAGCCAACACCACAGAAAAATTGGTGGCCCACCACCACTCATGCTAGAGGGAAGCCTAGACTTATACCCTAGAAGGGAATCTGAAAAACCTGTTTCCACATTTCATGAGGCAACAGCTTCTGTGAGGTGTGGCCCTGGGACCAGGGAGAGCACATACAATCTCATGAGTCTCATGCCCCCTGGCTTGACAAGTAGACCCCAAAGGGCCAGGAAGTGCGATCCACCACTGCCAATATAAAACACGTTCTGTACTGCAGACCAGGCATCGCTGGAACAGCCCCAAACTACTAGATGAGGGTTGGGGTGAGGACACAGAGAGGAAAAACATGAAGACAGTCCTTTACCCAAAAACGAGCCCCAAAAGTCAAAACTCTGAAACCCATGAAGATGTCTAATGCTAAGAATAATGGCCACCAAAATCAATAATCCTAATATGAATTAACTCTAGATGAAATTAAAATAATACAACAGTCTGGGAGTGAAAAGACTTGAAGGTAAGCGTATTTGGGATCTTCCTTGAGAATAATGAAGAAATAACATCTGTGAAAATAACAGACATGGAGGGGGTAGGGGAGGAGGCAGAAATGTAACCAGATGAGGCAGCCATGAAAAAGTACCTTTTAAAAGGAAATACAGTAAACTTCCATTTCCAGGGAGATGGAGTAGGTGCACTCTTTCTTATTCTTTCAGCAAAGCACAACTCAAAACAACTTTTAAAAAGACTCTAAAAGGTAGAGAGAAAAAGGCAGGCTGGGCTGGGTTGCTCAGGACCCCAGGAGTGGTGAGCAACTTGAGTATTCTTTTGCATCATGTATTTCAGACTTAAAGCCAAAGAAACTAGCAACCTGGAAATGCCAATGAGTGCAGACAAAAAAGACTCCCCCAAAAGCCTGCTCTCTTAAGCCAAAAAAAAACACCCCAAAAAACAAACACCAGGAAAGGGACAGCCTAAGAAGACAGAAAACATTTAGACAATAATCACTCTACACAAGCCAAACACCACAGAAAAATTGGCGACCCATCACCACTCATGCTAACAAAAGCCTAGAGGGAAGCCTAGACTTACACCCTTGCAAAGCTGCAGTGAGGTGCCGTACCCCATGTTCCTGATGGGGTGGTATAAGAGAAGGCCAAAAACTTCCCAAATCTGATTAAATACATTAACCTGCACATCCAAGAAGCTCGCAAACTCCAAGTAGGATAAACTCAAACATCATCATAAGCAAACTCATCATAAGCAAAATCTCAAAATTCAAAGACAAAGAATCTTGAAAGCAGCAGAAGAGAAGGAAGTGATCAGTGTGAAGTGTCGCCGGTAAAATTAACAGCTGGTTTCTCATCAGAAACCATTGAAGTCGGAAGGCAGCGGGAGGACAGATTCAATGTGCTGAAAGAAAAAGACTATCAACCAACAATTCTATATCCAGCAAAGCTATCTCTCAAAAATGAAAGAAAAATCAGGACATTCCCAGGTAAATAAAACTATAGAGCCTTTATCACTAGCGGACTTGCCCTACAAAAAATAATAGAGATCTTTCAGGAGAAATGAAAGGGCATTAGACAGTAACTGGAATTCATACGAAGAATAAAGGGCATCAGTAGAGGTACCAACATAGGTAAATATAAAAGACAGTCTAAATATCGCTCAGCCACAAACGCTCGCTCCTTCTGGAACACAGAGGCTGCTAATCCGTCTCGAGCTCTGATCTCAGTCTATTATCTACGTCTCTCTATGTCTCTTTCGCATTTCCCACCATTCGGTCCACTGCGCTGTGTTCTGGATAATTTTTTTTCAGGTATATTTTCCAGTTCATTAATGATTCTTTTCCACTTTTCTATATTGCAGGATGTGGCATACTTACTTCTATACATTATACAAAAATTAATTGCACTTGGATTAAAGACATAAAAATGGGTAGAAAAATTCTAAAACTCTTGGAAGAATATATAGGAGAAAGTCATTTCGGCCATAGGGTTAGGAAGGATCCCCTAAATAAAACACCAAAACTCAAACTACGAGGAAGAGATTGATGAATTCCGTTCATCAAAATGGGACAGTTGGAGTTGTGGCCGGGCGGCTCGGTTGGAGCATCATCCTGGACACCAAAAACCACGGTGAGTTTGATCCCCGGTTGGGGTGGGTACAGGAGGCAACTGATCAATTGACCCCTCTCCCTCCCCCCCCTTCCTCTCTCTCTAAAATCAATAAATATATCCTCATGGGGAGTAAGAAAAAGTGACACTTCAGTATAAACACAGACTCACCATGAAATGAAGGCAAGCCAAAGTAAAGAGAAGAGCAGACCATTGCATGAGGTGCAGCCGGCAAAGATTGGTGTAGAGAATGCCCACCAGTCAATAGGAAAGAGTCACCCAATAAAAAATAAAGGCTCTGCGACCCCAAAGGCCAGCAAACAGATTTTTTTTTTAACGTCCAACTTCACTAGCAATCGAGAAACTGCCAGTTCAGTGCACAGCGGATCGCCCCACTCTCCTGCTGTCTCTGCGTGGCCACGCGTGGCCCTCCACTCAATGCTGCCGCTTCCACCGAAGTGTTACGTGGACGTGGCTCAGAGAGCCAGGTCCCTGCACAGCTGGTCCTGACTAAAGGTGGCAGTCCTTGCCCCACCCCATTGCCGCCTCCGCGAAGCACGGGCTCCTGCCCGATTTTCTTTTACATGCACCTTGAAGTCTATGAATAGCATCCTCATGTTTTTATTGATCACATATACACCTGGGCGTTATCTGTCAACTTCCCGCCATAGACGATGATGATTTAGCTTCTTGTCGTGGTTGCAAACACACAGGCACGCACACACCTCACACATAAACACACATACACAACACACATGCACACACACCTCACACACAGGTACACACACCTCACACACAGGCACACACATACCTCACACATGTGCACCCCCCCCCCCACGCACACACAGACGTCCGTGCCCTCCTCCCAAGATGTTTGTAATTGTGGTTGATCAGTGGGCTGGCATCCAGCTCCCTGCTCCCCAAACCCCATCGCCTCATCTCCTGCCTCTTTGTCCTTCTGGACGGAAGTCTTTTTTAAAATCACATTTTTTATAGTGTCAGCGCTAATGGGTTGGAAGAGGGAGGGTAAGAAAGAGCGTGTGTTTCCCAGACCACCCTCGGCATCCGAGTTTGCACCCTAACGTAGTCATCTATTTTTATCCTGTGTCCTGTAGACCCACAGTTTCCATAATTCTAGGACACATTTTTCACAGTGTCAGTGTTTCTGAAATGAGTGATTTCATCTCACCATTGGTGCCAAAGATCTGGCCGGTCCCCAGGCCTAGGGTGGGGCAAAGGGGGACCAGCCATCTCACTTTCCCCAGACCTGAGGGGCGTCCCGGGATGGGGCACTTTCCATTTCAAAACCTGGATGAGTCGGCCGTCCTGCCAGGGTCACCTAGGGGCAGAGGCCACGGCCGTGAGCTCAGCCCTGCCCAGGTGCCCCCCTCCCCGTCCTCCTCACCTCAGCTCACGGGTGGGTACTGGTGGCACCACCAAGCATTTAAATTTAGACTTAAACGGGCACATCTGACTTCACTTTAATTTTTTAATGAGTGAAAGTAAAAACCATCTGTGTCTCCTCTGGACACTTCCCTCCAGAGGAAAACCGTTCCCTTCTGCTCCACACGGTGCTCGGGCCCCAGTGTGTGGGAGTTGTTCCCGCACCAGGCAGTTCTCCAGTTCCCCGTGGACACTGTGGGGTGCCCTACAATGTAACCCAACTCTGGCACCACCTACCTAGAGCTGGCACCAGACCCGGCCCACGAGACCGCCTCTATTTCCGAGGCCAGTGGCGCGTCCCAGCTTGTCACCTGTGATTCTGATGGACCGGCTCCAGATCGGAGGCTCCCACAGCTCCCTCTGAAGGTTCAGTAATTTGCTAGAGGCGCTCACAGAGCCCAGGAAAGCTTATCACGGGCTTATGATAAAGGACACAGCTCAGGACGAGCCAGATGGCAGAGACGCGTGGGGCAAGGTGTGGGGAGGGGCTCGGGGTCCCCACGCCTCCCCATCAATCCCCTCTCCCCAAGGCGCCATCCTCCAGGCCCTCAGGTGTTCGGTAACCTGGAGGCTCTCCAGACCCACGCTTTAGGGGTTTTAGGGAGCTTCCTTCCGTAAGCATGATTGATTAGGTCATCAGCCACTCAACCTGCATCCCCTCCTGGCCCTGGAAGTCGGAGGGGGGGAGGGGGCGTGAAGTTCCAGCCCCCGAATCACTCGGTTGGTCTCCTGGCTACCAGCCCCCCTCCTCAGGGACCCTCCAGAAGTCACTCCAGTGCGGTTGAAGGGGCCTCTCAGGAATCACAGGAGACACCCTTCCGGTTTTATCTTTTATGCTCTTACCGCTTAGGAAATTCCGGATTTTGGGAGGTCTGTACAGGAACAAATACAGATTTCTTACTACAGATCATAATATTACAATCGAAAGTTTGCCCTGGCAGGCGTGGCTCCGTGGCTAGGGTGTCAGCCCTCACGCCAGAGGGTCACGGGTTCGATTCCCTGTCAAGGGCGCGGATCTGGGTTACGGGTTCTATCCCCAACCCCAACCGGGGCCTACAAGAGGCAGCCAATCGACGTGTCTCTCACATCTGTGCTTCTGTCTCTCCCTCCCTCCCTTCCACTCTCTCTAAAATAAAGTCAATGGAAAAAGTGCCCTCGGGTGAGGGTCAGCAAAAACAAACCCTAAGTCCCCTCCTGCCTGTCCTCAGGGTGCCCGGAGAATCACCCCGATAGAAATGAAGCCTGGCGGGTGCTGTCCACGTGGCCGTGGCTCACTCACAGTCCACGCTGCGCTCTGGTGGCTCTTCCGTCCTTTGAGACATTTGAAACCGCGTCGGCGTCTGCCTCAGTCAGCTACAGTCACGCTAATGCCGCAGAACAAACGACTCCAAACCGCAAGGGCCTAAAACGCCCGTCCTTGCGTTCCCCCCGCGCCTGCGGCCGGCTGGAGGCGGGCGGCAAGGGCTGGGCCGGGCTTGCCTCTCGCTGAGCGTGGACGCGCCCCACCCGCGCGCACCCAGGGCTGCGGCCACCTCACGGGATGGCGGGGCCCGGGCGGGACCCACATCCCAGCACGTTCAAGCCCTGACACATCACCCCATAGGGTCCATTGGCCAAAGCAAGCCGCATGGCCAAGCCCACGATCAAGGGGCAGGAATTCGGATCAGCCCCACGGGGTCACAGCGGGTGGCGTGATCAGGCCCCCCCTCAAGGAGGGGAACGTGCCCACCCGCGGGGCTGGGGCGGGAAGAGGAGACCTGGGAACATTCTAACCGATCTCAGCGCCTTTACCCTCACGGCCTGTCCCTTAGCCCGGGTCCACGGGCCCAGAGCTGCCGTTTTGGCTGTTGGAGACACCGAGTGCCTCTCTCGTCACGGCCCCCCCCCACCACCCCAAAGTGCAGCTCGCAGTTACTCCTTCGAATGCATTTGACGTCGGACCGTCCCCAACCGGCCTCCGAATCCCGGGAGTTTATTCCCGAGCCGTAAAGCAGACCCAGAGACGGCGGGTGGACTGCCACGCCTGCCGACGCGATAAAGACAGGTGACACTGCCAAATGTCTCGTCATGGATCCTAGGCGTTCCGAGGCTCGGAGAGGGTCCAGGGCCCAATTCGTCGGTCAGGAGAAATGTCGCTCGAGGGCCACGCGGCCCTGTCTGAGCCGCCCGGCTGCCTCTCGGAGGACGCTGTGGGGCCTTGGGTGATACGTAATTCAATTAAGGGGGAACATGAAGCCCGTGCCTCCCATTCCTCACCCAGGACTCAGTGCAGTTCAGGGCCACCCCCCCCCATTCGGAAGGCGGGGGAGAGGTCAGATCCCGAACGTCGGGTCTGGAGAGCAGCGGCCTGGTGTTCCCGCGACGGCCAAGTGTGAGTCCCAAGAAATTTTCATCTCAGGTTTTCACTGTGGTGACCAGAACGAAGCTGGGATGGACTGTGTGGGTGGGGGTGCTCACTGTCCATGGGGTTCCTTTTTTTTTTTAACATGTTTTTATTGATTTGAGAGAGAGAGGGAGAGAGAGAGAGAGAAACATTGATGAGAGAGGATCAACATCGATCGCCGCCTCCTGCACGCCCCCTGCCTGGGATCGGCCCCCAACCCGGGCCTGGGCCCTGACCGGGAATCAAACCTCGACCTCCCGGTTCATAGGCCGATGCCCAACCGCTGAGCCACGCCGGCCGGGCAGACATCACATTTTTTACGGTCAAGGGTGGCTACTGACGACCGACAGGACAAAGGGCCTGGAGGCTGCGGCAGTCCCGGGGACCAGGCCTCCCGGTGGCCTTGCGGTAGGTGACTGCTCAGGACTGGTGCTGACCCCAGTCTGGCCTCTGTCTCGGGCTGTCACACCGCTCCGGCCGTTACAAGAATCTTTGGGGCCCTGTGGTGAGAGCTGAAGGAACACGGGGAGTCATCAGGCAGGAGGCCTTGGTGTGCAGACTGAGGGCAGCGGGCGGGTGAAAGTCCACAGCGGGAGACACTTGGGGAGAGGGAATCGGGGGCCAGAGACGGAGCTGGCCTTGTGCATATCTACACATGTGCGGTCGGGCTTGCCGGGTTCCTGAAAAACGGCCTCGGATCAATGGGGCACCTACGCTTGGGACCATCCCTGGGGCGGGGACCTAGAATTCGTAGGACACCTCGAATCTTTCGCAGAAGGCGGCCGAGGGCGGGCGGAGGGTCGGATAAACGGGCGCCACGGTTTGTCAGGTGTGAAGCACGCGGGCAGCCGTCCGGGGGTTGGGACAGTCTGCAGATCCTGGTGCTGAGGGGACACAGGTGGGGTTTAACCAGGGAAGGCGGAGGAATTCTCAAGGGAAGGTGCCTGGAGGACGGGCCCTGGGGCTGGACCGTGGAAGCAGCTGGAGCCCTACGGGGCGAGTCCCGGGTCCACTTCCACCTCCAGCCCGGGAGGCAGGACGGCCCCACGCTCCTGACGCCCTGATAGAGCTGCGCCTGGCGGTGAGGCCTGGTGCCCGCTGCCGATGAGCTCAGGGGGGGAGGCTGGAAAGACGCCGCTCGCGGCTGGCCCTGGTCACGTTCATTATTCCTGGCTTTTCCTTCAGCGGCGAGACGGGATCGGGGCCCGGGTGGGCCGTTCGCTCTACTGAGGATAAAAGGGTGGCACGTCGGCGACCTCTGTGCCCAGAGCAATGTCCTTTCCCGCTGCTCAGAGCGGGCGCTCCGTCAGATCTGACTCCAGCCGTCCCGTCCCGCCCACGTCGGGGCCCCCGGGAAACTGATAATGATGTCACTGCACGGAAAAGCTCTTTTCCTGAAACACGGGCTTTCTGCAGGGAAGCAGGGGAAAGCCCTCCTCGCCCACAGCGGGCAGGGCTGTCCGGCAGCGGGAAGGACGCGCGTGGCCACAGCCGGCCCGGGCGCGCCTCTGCTGGCAAGGAGCTGGGTCAGCGGGGCCCGGGGCGTGCCCGCGGCAAACCTCGGGGGATGAGAGCATCTTTTGTTCAATCGGTCAGTCGTGGCAATTATAAATAAAAGGAGCCCTGACCGGTGCTGCCCGATGGTTAGAGCACCAAAGGGTCGCGGGTTCGATTCCTGCTCAAGGGCACATACCTGGCTGCAGGTTCCATCGCTGGCCCCAGCTGGAGTGTGAGCGGGAGGCAGCCCATCGGCGCGTCTCTCTCACATCGATGTTTCTCTCTCTCCCCCCCTCCTTCCCCCCTCCCACTCTCTCTAAAAAAAAAAAAAGAAAAAAAAAATCAATGGAAAAATTGGCCTCCGGCGAGATTAACAACAAAAAGCAGCAGCAGGAACTTCCTTCCTGCGCCGTGGCGTCGGCGAGGACGGCGGTGAAGGACGTCGCGCTTGTTGCATCGCAGCCTCTGCTATGACATCCCCCACTTCTGCCCCGACAGGGCCCGTTTGGGCTTCTCCAGGAGAGCCCCGCACTCCGCCCGGGGGTCCCTGTGTGACTGTGAAGACGCGGGGCCTTCCTCAGCTTCGGGCTGCTATCTGACAAAGTTTCAGAACGCAAACGCTCGGGCCTGGGGCCAAGAGCGCGCTGGAGCGATGGAGCCCACCCGTCAGGTGAGTGAACTGAGCGCCTCGTTACCTGTGCGTTGGCGTCTCGGCCGCTTGGGCAGGATCGTCCTGCGGGCAGATCGCTTCCCGGGGACCACGCGGCCCCTTCTCGCCGAGGCTGCGGCTGGGAGCTCATCCTGCGTCCTTGCCAGCCTTCCCCCGTCTGCAGGACACTTCCACGTGGCGGTGAGCCACGTCCGGGCCGCTGACGCATCTCTGCGAGTTAGGGCTATAACGCGGCCAGTCGTAACTATAGGAGATGCAGGTTAACTCCGGCAGAGGGAAATGACATGAAAATACAGCTCGGGGACAAGCTCGGTCGCTCACCGAACATCCCGCCACACCCTGGGCCAGGGCAGCGCTGTGGCCTGGTGGCCGTGGCCTCTCCCACGGACTGCTGGCCCCGGGGCCACGAGCAGTGTTGGCACAGAGGTGAATGAGCCAGGACAGCGGTGCCAGGCCTGGCAGTCACGGCCGCCCTGCGTCGCCATCCGAGTACAGTGTCGCTATCACGTCAACCCTTCTAAGGACCTTTTGGTTGACCCCCAAGGGCCCGGGGCCCTGCTGGCTTAGAGGGTGGGGACAGAGAAGCCGATCTGAGGTACGGCCCCGGGTCCGATGCCTCCGTAGCCCAGATGCCCCGCGGCGTGAGCGAGGCTGCCTTTTGGAGGACACGGCTGCCGAGCGCTTCCCTTCATCTCGTTTGAGGCTCCAGTCCCCTGGAGCAGTGACTGTCATCACCCCATTTTGCCGACTCAGACATGGAGGTGCAGGGAGGTGAAGCTACTCACTCGGCCCCGCGCGCTAATTAAGTGGCGGAGCCACGCTTGAAGGCCGGCCCCGCGCCCCGGCGTGTCGCCGTCCCCGCTAATCTCCGCCAGGGACAATGATTTCATTTCGGGGACAGCGACCTCTCGACTCCTGTTTCTGAAGAGCTGAGCTGAGCTGAGCTGAGCGGGAGTTTAGACGGCAGCGCCCACGGCCCGCTGGGGCTCTTTCTGCACCGTGCTGCCAGGACCAGCGGCTTGCACATCGGGGAGCTTCCCTTCGTGAGCCCGAGAGCAGAGAGCGCGGGAAGGGGGGCCCGGCGGGGCAGGGAGCCCACGCAGCCCACGCGGCCCACGCAGCCAGCATAGCAGGTTTCGAAACGGTCAGCTTGTTGTGATAAAAACCATCGTAGGCCTGGCGGGCGTGGCTCAGCGGCTGAGCCTGGACCCATGCGCCCAAAGGTCACCGGTTCGGTTCCCGGTCAGGGCCCGTGCCCAGGTTGCAGGCCTGATCCCCATTAGGGGGCACGCAGGAGGCAGCCGATCGGTGTTTCTCTCTCATTGATGCTTCTGTCTCTCTAACCCTCTCCCTTCCTCACTCTCTACAATCAATTAAGAAGATAAAATAAGTAAAATAAAAACCATCATAAACACTTTCCTCTCAGTTATGTTTGAAACTCTGCTACTCGCTGGACAGACTTGCATAATTTCCCAGGGATGCACAGACGTGATCCTAGGATGGGTTGCAACGGCGTATACAGGGGTGAAACCGAGACCCTTTCATGCCCAAGTAAAATGCCACAGCAGGAAATCAGGGACTGTTAGAAATTAGTAGGAGAGCGCAGGATACAGTGACACTCCTCCACTCATCCACCCATCCATCCGTCCATCCACCCGTCTGTCCATCCATCCATCCACCCATCCGTCCATCCATCCATCCATCCATCCATCCATCCATCCATCCATCCATCCATCCATCCGTCCACCCATCCGTCCATCCACCCGTCCATCCGTCCATCCACCCATCCATCCGTCCATCCACCCATCCATCCGTCCATCCACCCGTCCGTCCATCCATCCACCCATCCACCCGTCCATCCATCCATCCATCCATCCATCCATCCATCCATCCATCCATCCATCCACCCGTCCGTCCATCCATCCATCCACCCGTCCGTCCGTCCATCCATCCATCCACCCGTCCGTCCATCCATCCATCCATCCATCCATCCATCCATCCATCCACCCATCCATGTATTTGTTCGTTCGCTGTGCACTGGTTGACACAGGAGGCCCCTCCTTCTTGGGACGTATATTCCAATAGGGAAGGCAGATAAACACACAAAGTAGGCAGGATAACTTCATAAAGCCAGCGTTCTCACAACAGTAAAAGGGGGTGTGCTGGGAAGTGCTGGAGACTGAAGGGGGGCACTTTAGATGAAGGGTCCAGTCTTCCTTCACCTTCGACCTGCAGCCTGGCCAAGCAGAAGGCCCCACGTGGGGCACAGTGTCCCAGGCAGAAGGAGTAGCAGGTGCCAAGGCCCTGACAACCAGGGTTCAGTTCCAGTCCTCACGCGCTCTGACCCACCCGCCACATCTGGTGGCCGCCTGCTGCCCACCTGAGCGCAGGAAAGAGCCCCCCCCACGCTGCAAGCCCTGGCCTGGGAAGTGAGAGTGAGAACCGCCCATCAGTCTCACTGTGAGGGCTGCGAAGATAAGCTAGGCAAAGAGCTCAGCACAGTCCTTGGGACAAAAACATGACCCCAGTTATTACTCATGTGGGGGGGGCAGCTGGAAGATTGGGGTGGCATGTTGTCTGTTTTATTAAGTTGTTCTAACACAGCCAGCGTGCTTGAGCGGCATGAACACAGGTCAGAGGGAATCGCTCTTTCCTTCAGCAAACATCACTCCAGTGGAATCACTGCTGCTCCCTCCCACCCCACGCACACACTGACACACACAGACACACATATATCCACACTGACACACACAGAGACATACACACGCACACAGAGACACACACATACACAGACACACACATATACACACAGGCTCACACAAATGCACACATGCACACACATGCACACACATGCACACGTGGACACTAAATCTGAGTCCCAGCTCCGCCACTGGCACTGTGCACAAATGGAGACAAGGCAACCCCCCATCTGTTTCCTTACCTATAAAGTAGGAGGGTCCAACTAAATTACTCCACATCCAACTTCTCAATAATCCAGCCCAACAAAATAACTCAGCGTCCCCTGAGCCCACCATCCCCCCGCCCCCCGCCTGTGCCACGATCGTCACCTGCTGGGAACCCTCACTTCACCTGGCCAACCTCTCCTGTCCATCCTGG
Organism: Miniopterus natalensis; assembly: GCF_054644295.1. Classification (NCBI taxonomy): domain Eukaryota; kingdom Metazoa; phylum Chordata; class Mammalia; order Chiroptera; family Miniopteridae; genus Miniopterus; species Miniopterus natalensis. The sequence goes on from NC_142082.1 coordinate 184,433,574, forward strand.
TCCAACACTGAGGCATGACTTGCATTCGGTGAAAGGCACAGCTCCCAAATACAATAATACAACGGCTTCCATAAACAGGCCTGGTTAGGCCAAAGCCCTGCGCACGGAACATTAACACCTGCTCGGAACCCTCCCTCGTGCCCCTGGTCAGTCAGGCCCTGGCCAACCCCAGAGGGCACAGCTACCCGGACCTCTATCCCCAAGGTTTTGCTGCCCTAGGCCCCGGGATGACGCAGTGTTTTACGGCGTGGCCTCCGTGTCTGGGTGGTCTGCTCAGCGTAGGTCTCGGAGACGCGTGTGACCTGCACCCCGGCTCCTCTCTCTTGGCCGAGTGACACTGCGCTATGACAAGGTCTCAGCCTGTGGGACGTTCACCTGTACAGGTAACTTTTACCGTGTGCCGGGCATCGGGGTTGCCAGGCTGCAGACAGTCTGGATTATTTCATTTTCCTTGAAGGGCTGTGGGGTTCGTTCTGAGGGTGTTTAAGTTACAGCGTTTCTCTTTCACTCTCTGAGTCCTGACCTCGGGCTTCGTCAGGAAGGGCCTAGCACAGTCCTCTCCCAAGTCTCAGCCGGATGCCCCGGGTATCCCTCCGCCTGGCGGGAGTGGCGCCTGCCAGCACGGCGGCCCCCGGGCAGCTCCCAGCCCTCAGCACCGTCCTCCAGGCCACGTGGAAACCTGCCCGGCACGGTCTCTGGGGCGCGCGCCCAAAGAGGCGAGGGACCCCACCCAGATTCCAGGGCTCTTCTCTCCACGTTCTGCCCAGATTGGATGAATTCCAAGGACAGGCACGTTCTCCAAACCAGCAGAGCCAGCAGCCCAAGGAAACATCTGCGGAACTGTTTGCTGAAGCATTTTCTAAATTACTTCCTTCTCAGGATAAAAGCTCCGGGCGCAAAACAGACAGCGGCAGCGATCTAACACACGCACACGCACACGCACACGCACACACACGCACACACGCACCCCAGGAGAGGCCCGCTCCTCGGACAGGATCACCCACCTGTGCGATGATGCCGTCGGGCGCCCCTCCTGGGAGAGGTGGGGCCCTTCCTCGGAATGAGAGACAGACAGGCGGAGAGGCCCCGAGCCCAGCCACAGCCCGGGAGACAGTGTGGTCCGTGTTGAAAAGCGCTGAGACATCTGGGTTGCTTGTCACCCGGCGTTAGTACAGCAGAGCTGACTAACAACATGGGGGAGATTTTTCAACAACCTGCCACGAGTACAAAGACGTTTATTAAACGTTCCAGGGACCGGTGAGAAAGCTGAGGCCCCAGGAGGTCAAATAACTTGCCCTTGAACAGTCACTGGTACCGGGCAGAGCCCGGATCTGCCCCCGCGCAGCTTGGCCCCCGGCCCACGGGCTTAACCGTAAACACCGGTAACCGAGACGCGGTTACATAACCATCACCTGTCCGGGTAACCGGTGGCGTGCAGCCACTGAGGCCAGACGCAATTTAAAAGATCGGATGGCACCCCCTCCTTCTGCCGGGACACCCACCTGGACGGCGTTGCCGGCCTCCCCTCCGTGAGCACCCCCACCCGGCTGGCGCGGTCTCCGGCCAGACGGGCCCCTCGAGCACCTGCCTGCTCTGACCCGGAGCCACTCGGCTTTACCAAGAAGGGTTTGCATCCTCCCAAGTTCACCTTAAACCACCCGTAGGTGCAAGCCACCCTCGGGCCTGCCGGCGACAGCGAGGGCGTCGCTTTGAAGGGTGTTATTTCCTGTTGCAGAGAAAAGGCTGCGTGTGTGCGTGTGTGCGTGTGCATGTGTGTGCGTGTGTGCATGTATGTGCACGTGTGTGCAAGCGTGTGTGGAGAAAGAGCAGGAGCCCAAATGTGAAAGGAAGAAAGGAGGGGAGGAGAGAAATAAAGACTAAAAGATAAAACCGCACTGTCACCGCCGGGCGCTTTCGCCCGTTTTCGCCTGCGGTCCTGTCGCCCTGGGGTGGGTGCTCTCTCCCGTCTGCGCCCCCCGCGCCGCGTTGTCTGCGGGTGTCATCGCGGCTGCCGCTGCGTCTGCTCTGCTTCCCCCTTGTTGCCATGAGGACTCACTGCGCCTCTCCGGGTTATTATTCATCCCTCCACGGGCACAGGGGTGGTTTCCAGTTTGAGGCGATCACGAACCTTCCAGCATGTGCCGTGCATCTTCGGGGCCATCTGTGCCCCTCTCCACCGCGTCTGCGCCCAGGAGCGTGATTGCTGGGTCGCACGGGGCCTCTGTCCAGCTCAGGGGTGCTGCCAAGAGCCCGCGAGGTGGCCGAGCCGTTACCGTCCTGCGCGTGCCCGTGGTGCAGAGGCCGGGCCCTTGCAGGGAAGGGCAGGAAGAGAGGGGGCCTGGGGGGCTTTGAGGCGCTGATGCTTTATTTCTGGAGCTGGGTGCTGGTGCGGGGTGTGTACCGGGAGGAAATTCACCCAGCTGAGCATTTAGGGTTTGTGCACTTTTCCATCTGTAGATACTTGAACAAAATGTCTTAGAAAACATATTTCTATAAACACGCATGTTACACGCACATGGAGTCAGACGCCTCTCTGTCCTCTAGCCATCGGGGTCGGCTTTTCTGCTACGACTCAGATATTTCCGGGTCACCTGCTAGAAGGCCCCTGAGCACCAAAGGCAGACGTGGGGAGCCCCAGCCGGCCTCCGCGGGAGGAGAGAGGGGCTCGGAGAGGCGCGGAGAAGGCGCTGGGGTCTGGCTCCGTCTGCTCATGGGCGCTCCCCCCGTGGCCGGCTGCCAGAAGGCCCAGGCTTGCCCCTCAGTCCCCAGATTCCAAAACCTGGCCAACAGCCGAATGGGGACTTTTTTGTTAGGATGCTGGGAGGGTCGGGAGCCTAAGGAATGCCTGGAAGCAGAAGCTGGACACCGCGGGGCGTCCTGGGCCTCAGTCCCCGCTCCCTTCCCTCCACCCCTCCCTCCTCAGGCCTCAGCTCCTGCAACAAGATAGCCCGAGAGAGCGCCTGCCCCAGTCTCCCTGGCCGTCCGTTCTCTGTGCCCCCGCCCTGAACCGCTCATGTCGGCCCAGGACCAGAGGGGGCAGTTCCCAGGCTGGGCCTCAGTAGCCACCACCCCTGCCGCCTGCTTTCCTTTGATCGCATCTTTCTGCTCTTATCTGTGAACCATTTTAAACAAGCCTATTTTGGGAACATCCAGACACCGCATGGGCCCATTCTACAGATGAGGCAACCGAGGCTGAGCGAGGTGCAGTGACTTGCCTGAGGACACACAGCCAGAGAGTGACAGCAGGGTTCACACCCAACCCTCTCCCACTCCAAAAATCACGTGGCTGCCCGTGTGGGTTTCCTTTTTCCTTCTGCGTCAAGATGAACTTGTTCTATGGCCCTGCCGATGCCCTCGGGTGCGTGGGGAAGAGCACTGATCGTCCGATGAATAAATGGAGGCGTCAGAATGTGTGCGGCCCTAGCGCCCAGCCATCTGGGGCCCCGCGTCTAGCGGAACCCGACGCCTCAGTTCCCGTTGACAGCCCTGTGATCTCCTGTCTTCAGCACAATCCCCACATGTCAGAACCTGATTTTAATTAGCAGCAATCTTCGGGCGATCGCAGCCCCAGATCCATCTGGAGCTCGGGAGGCAGCAGCTGTTTATTCAGCGCAGCGGCCAGAGGCAAGCGCGGCCAGGGCTCCTCCAGCGGCCGGAGCCCACACCGCTCGCTCCCCGGGGCCTGTGACTTCCCGGGAGGGGAGGCAGCCGAGCTCCCTGGGTGCCCTCCCCCCGGGGGGGCGCGCCTGGCAGTGTGGGCACCTAGAGGGGGTGGGCTGGCGCCTCAGATGCCAGAGGTTGTGACGCTGAGGAATGGAGCGTGTCGCTGGGGGTCAGCCGCCGGGACTTGCGCTCACTGGTTCTGGGCTCCAAGGTGGGCACAGGCTCATCGGTGTCCCTTTTGGAGGCTTTTCCAATGACCCAATTATCTCAGCCCTGGTCTAGCCTGTACCTCAACCTGGTAACACCCCAGCCTTGTTAAAGCGTCTGACAGCAGCTCGTCGCCCAGAAGCTGCCGGCATCTGAGCCGCCGAAGAAAAGGCTCCTTTTCGCTGCCAATTAGAAGGTCGTCAGCACCGGGACCCGAGACCTGTGCTGACCCGGGAAGAATCTGCATTCCGGCTGTAATTTCCTCCAGCCGTCCCCACCAGCGGGGGCGTGACTATGTGAGAGGGCCCCCGGGTGGCTCACAGGCCATTCGCCTTAACTCACGCCTGCAGGCCCTGCTCGTGCCTCTCACTCGGCCTCCGGGCAGCCGAGCCGAGTTGGAGGTGAGCGGTGTTGCTCCCTGCTCCCATTCCACTTACAAACTAGGGGCCTGAAGCCTCACGTCCAAGGTTGCGCATCTAGTAAGCGTCAGAGCAAGGATATAAACGCCGGTGACCAGACCCTGGAGCCCAAGGCCAACGGGGACAGGCTCCGGGGCCTTTCACCTGCCCTCGCTTCCTCCACTTGTCCACCAGGCCGGCCTTCTCGGCCTCACAACTGCTCGCAACGCCGGCCGCCAGAGCAGCGGCCTGAGGATTTTTCACAAAAACTAGGTCGGTCTGGAAACGAACGCACGCCATTGACCTCGGAGCATGTGTGACCCAAGAACACAGACAGAGGTTCAAACACTTCACTGTGCAGAAAGCCTGGACCTGACCGCTGGCCGGGGGACACGGCACTGACCCCCAGGAGCGGCTGCCGGGAAGGGCCCGGCATGCCTGGGGCAGCCAGGGAGGGGGGCCCAGCAGGCTCTGCCCTGGTTCTCCCTGGCACTGGCCCTTTTGCCCGCCCCGGATGGAGCCAGACACTGTGTCCCCAGCCGCCACAGTCAGCATGCTTCAAGGCCGGTGACACGCAGGGGCTTTGGTTTCAGAAGTGGCTCGAAACGTTGGCTGAGGCGCTAAGGAGGCTCAGAGGTGCCCTGACTCTACCCACTGCCCTCCCCGCCCTCCTGGCCCGTTGGCCTATGGAAGGCGGCTCAGGGGAGCCACCGGGGCCCCTCCACCGAGACCGCGGTGCGGCTGAGTAACTGATAAGCCTCTTAGGTGCGTGCGGCGCAGGGAAAATAGTTGACAGAGTCAGATTATTCATCAAAGCCGGCGTCATGCAGGGTTGCCCTTCCTTGGGGCGCCACCAACCGAGTCGGCCTTTCTTAAAAATAGAAGGATTGTTACGGGCCCTGCATCTACCAGGCACCAAGGAGGCCGTTCTCAAATGTCAAGTGCATCTTCACGAGGGTCCTGGAGTGGAGCCGGCAGGACCTGGCCCCACGCTGCGTAGCAGCTTCTCCCCGGGCTGCCCAGGAGATGACATCTGGACTGAGGCCGCTGGCGCCGGAAGGAAGGAAGGGGAGGTGGAGAGCATCCCACGCAGAGGAGGCGGGTGGCCGGGCCGGGCCCTGAGCAGGAGGCTCGCTCTTCGGAAAGCGCCGCTCCCTCCTCCGGGACCCCGGGAGGACCACAGGCCCACCACCCCTGCGCTAACTTGGGGCTGTGTTCCTGCGCTCTGGCCAGGCCGCGCTCCCTCCAGGTCTCCTTCCCTCCTGGGTCCCTGAGCACTGCATGGAGGAGCCCGCCCAGGAGCGAGGAGCTTGCGTTGAACTTTGCTTGAGAAGAAATAAACTTTGTGTTAAGCCACTGAGGTTTATTTGTTGTTGCAACATAGCCTATCCCGGGCTGGCTGATTGAATGAATGAATAAAAATGCGTTTCCAGAGCTTTACGTGGTCAGCAGCGTGGAGCTTGGGAGGGAGGAATTCTCCACGTGTAAATGTCAGCTAAGATCACAATAGCCGGGGCCCTCGGAGGTCACCCAGAAAAGTCACCTCCACGTAGGGTTTCTAGGGGCCCGTATGTCGTGAACGCACTAAACGCCACTCAGTCGCACACTTCAAAACGGTTAATGGTGTGTTCTGTGACGGTCACCTCCATTTTTAAAGACAATAACACATCTGTACCCCCAACACCCTACTTCAAATCGAAAATCTCTAACCGTGCTTTTTTGGATGCTGAGCATTTTCCTCGGGTGTGACTGGCTTTTCCTCTGATCGGCATTTCTTGGCGTGTTTGTTGCAAAAACCTGCTTCCCGGCGCACCGTCCACAGTTTGCAGGTCTCTTAGGAAAGGGAGACGCTGCAAGATCTACCCCACGCCGTCCGCGTGCGGGGCCCGCTGGGCGTAACCCCTCCTCTCAGCTCTCCGGCGGCACAATTCTAGTGTCTGACGTTTACTGAGTCTTCCAAGACTGTAATTTCTTTTTCATAGAAAGAAACGCTCTTTCCTCATTCATAGGCATCATCTTACGGTCACAGGCACGACCCCATGAGCAGGCTTGGGAGCCAGCCGGGGGTCAGAGAGCGTTTGCTGCAGCTGTGGGGGTGGTGAAGTGAATTAGGATCCGCACGTGGGCAGGGGAAACTCCCACGCCCGCTGCTGCCACCGCCGACCCCCGAGGCCCACGCCCTGGGCCCAATCTCAGGGTGACTTCCTTCTAGCGGCGCAGTCCCGAGGTCCTCGCAGGCAGGTCTCTGGGACCCCCGCCTCCCGCACCCGGGCCGGCCGGGGAGGAAGCAGCCCTAGGCCAACGGGAGCTGAGCCCACTGATGCATCCTGGTGTTTTAAAACTCGGTAAAATCATATATCGCATATGTCGCATGTGCTGTACATACACATTTTACATAGAATTCATGTATGTGCAGGTGGGTGGGAGGGGTGACGTCTGGAAGGTCCTCAGTGAGGCTCCTGGTGCTCCCAGGGCTCCACCGCTCTGCTAGGTTCAGGGTCACAGCTGAGCCTACCTGCAGGCCTCCCAGCCTCCTAGGCCACCAAACCCCTCGGACAGCAAGTGACAAAGTCGAAGCCAAGAGGGGAAGCCATGTGCCCGCGGCCACAGGCTATAAAAGGCAGAACGGGGCTTGAACCCACGTCACCTGCCCTGTGGCTCCTTCCTTCCTCCGCAGAGCTCCTGGAGCAGCAGCCGTGGTGAGACCCGGCGGGCGGGGAGCCGGGAGAGGCATTCAGACTCCACCCCGCGCAAAAGCGGGCCTGGCGCCCCGCCAGGGGCGGAAAGAACGAGGCCCAGTCAATCAGCTCGGAAAAGGCAGAGTCGCACATAAAGAACGGCTTTGAGCCTGGTGGTCTCCATCTGTCGCAGATGCCACCACATGACGAGCCAAGCACGGCCCCTCCTCCCCAGCGGGCGCCCCCTGTGCGGAGATGTGAGCCTCGAATCAAATTAAGACGGAGCGGCTGTGCCTTGGAGATAAGGTGCCCCTCGGCCCACTCGGCTCCCAGCTGGGATCCAGGCTGCAGATTAGCGAGCGGCCGCGTGCGTGCTTCTGCGCCGCCTGCTGAGCTGGGGCTTCCAGGCCGTCACGGTGACGGGAGGGACAGCGCAGGGCAAAGCACACAGGCCGCCAAGCAGGACCCTGCCCTGAGAGCTCGAAGGTCCCGGCCCCAACTTTAAAACTAGGATGTAAGACTGTTCATTACTGCAGTGACGCTGCATCTCGCAGCACCCCAACACCAGGGGCCTCAAATTTGCGTTTATTTGGCTCACGGGTCAGCCCTTGGGGCTGGGCTCCGTCGCGTGGCTCTTCTGGTCCCCGCTGGGCTCACCAGTGACACCCTGTGGCCCCTCGTGTCTCTGCTCTGGGCCGTCCCGGTTGGGGCCCGGGGGGCTGAATCTGGAGGTTACAGCCCCGGGATGGGCGTTTCCTGCTGCTGGGCTCCCGGAGGCCGGGTGCTGTTGCTGTGACCTGGGAGCGGCCTCGGGCACCACAGGCCATTCCAGCGCTGGGAGCGGGGAGGGGGGCAGGGAGCAGAATGGGCCCCCAAGACGGTGACTCCAAGGGGGGAGCAAAGTCACATCGGTCCCTGACTGCTGTGGCTCAATGGTTAGAGAGTCAGCTCGCGTACAGAAGGGTCACGGGTTCGATTCCTGGTCAAAGGTATGTACCCGGGTTGCAGGTTCGCTCACCATCCCCAGGGGGGCCCATGAGAGAGGCAACCAGTCAACGTGTCTCTCACCCTGAAGTTTCTCTCTCTTCTGCCCCCCCCCCCCCCCCCCCCGCTTCCACTTCCTCTGAAAAGCAATGGAAAAAATACCCTCAGGTGAAGATTAACCAAAAAACATCACATGCGTAGGCGCTCCTGTCCCCCCACGGCGCTCACCATGGGATGGCGCTGCTATGGCGATGAGACAGGGTGCTGAGCAGGAAGGGGCTGTGCTGGGGTCTGCGGGAGCCTGGGGGCAGAGTCCCTGCTCGGAGCTGGGCAGCGGCTCCCTGGTCTTCCCGCCTCACACCCGGCCTGGGAGCCCTGGGCCAGGCCCTGCGCCCGGCGGGGACCAGCCCACTCCCCCACCCCCCCATCCCAGTGCAGGCCCCAGGGATCTCTGAACGCGGCCCCAGCAATTTGCAGGAGCATGTACCCAAGTAATGAGTGAGCGACCGGGTCCATTCCTCAAAAGTTATCTTTTGACAAGAGCATTCATCACATTTAATGAACGTGTCAGGGACTCTGGTGCACAGGATGGCTCCGGACGCGGGCCTGATAATACCAATTTTCTACATTAATGACGCGCGGCCCGGAGCACTGGGCAGGAAATGGACCGTCAGCGCAACCACGGCCAGAAAAGGGGGCGACTTCCTCCCGAAATCAAGGAGGCGCCTGGCTTGCGGGGGCCGCACAGTTTAGGCGAGTCCGGTGCCGAGACCCCGTGTGCCCGGCCTCGCCCGACCTCCAGGCAGCCGCCAGCTGGCTGAGCGCATGTGCGCAGGCGCTGTGCCGGGTGCCCTCTCCAGCGGCCCAAGGCAGCCCGGGCGCCTTCGCGCGGAGTGGACGTTCCCGGGCAGGGCCAGGCGCCCGGGTGGGAGGAGGGGAGAGGAGGCGGCGCTGACCAGGGCACCTTGGAGCCCGGCACCTCCATCATGAAGCTGATGGGAGCCTCCAGAACTCAGCCCACGGGGCGCCCGGAGCAGAGTGCTGTGCTGGGTGCTGTGCTAGCACCACCGCGGCCTCGCAGGGTGCTCCGGGAAGCCACTGTCCCCGTCCGGGCCTCGGCTTCCCTCCCAGCTCCAGGTCTCTGCGTTTCTAAGTGAGTGAGCAGACTTTAGGGAGCAGACGAGGCACTGACTGAGGTTTGCACCCAACCACCTGCCTGCGTGGGGCCGGGGAGTCCCTCAGGCCCAGGGCCAGAATCACTGAAGACATGAGAGGCAGATTCTTCCTGAAGGGCCTAACTCCCCCCCCCCCCCCCATGGCTGGAGTCGTCCCTGAACCTCCACAGTCTCCAGCCCGAGGTCCCCTGGGACGTCTCGGAGACCCACGGGGCTCCCTCCGCCCCGTCCCGCTCTCCCTGAGCCTCACTCCGTCGCTGTCCCTCGGGGAGATTGATCAGAGGAGACAACTCCCCGCTTCCAGTACCCGGAGGCAGCGCCTAATTGCCTATTACCCCGTCAGGGCCCCTGATACATTCCCAGCACGTCTCACCGCAGGCTCTCCCCGCGCTGCGTGACGGGCGGTTTGGGCGCAGAGCCAGGGGAAGGGGCCAGCGCAGTCCGTCTGGCTAAGGCCCATCACCTCAGGCCCGGACGCCGCAGGTGCCCCCACCGGACCCCACTCCTCCCTCCAGTCCCTCCCCACGCTGCAGCTAAAACACAACCTCACCGCAGCCCCCACCTCCCGGCTCGCTCCGGGGCCTCCTCCCTGCCCAGGGCGGCCTCTCCCCGCTCTGCCAGCCAGGCCTGGTCCAGGTACGTACCAGGTAAAGCGGACACAGAGGCTCTGTAAGCTCCGGGTGGGCCACCCAGCCCGGCGTGCTGCTGGTCACTGGCTGGAAACACCAGCAGAGCTTCTGTTTCTCGGTGCCCCGTCACCCCTGGAGCATCTGCACCCCATACGTGGGGGACGAAGGAGCTTCGAGAAACACCGACCTAGACTCTGTTCAGGAAGCAGCTTCAGGCTCTGAAGGGAAGGTGCCGGGCAGTGTCCAGGCCACAGCGAGGGGGCAGCTCGTCGCGGGCGGGCGGTGCCTCGGGGGGCAGGGCAGCCGCTCTCCTGGGCTCCGACATCCCCATCAGATCCCCAGCAGGAGCGAGAGCAAACGAGACCCCCACACAGGGGGACGCCACGGGGTCTCCCGCCTCGGGGGAGAAGCCTCCAGGCCTGAGCCCGGAAGACAAGGGTGCCCCGCGGGGCTGGGAGGCCCTCCAGCCCATCGTTCCTGAGCTAGAGGTGAGGAAACTGAGGCCCAAAGGACCGACACGTCCAGCGTTGCCCCTAGGGCGGCGACAGAGAGGCAATCAGGGGCCGAGTTCCGATTCCCGGCCAGTTTCTCAGCGTAGTCGGCAGCTCCACCCCCGGAGTTTCTGGTTCGGCAGGTCTGGGTGGGCCCTAAAATCTGCGTTTCTCCGATGCTCCCCGCTGGTGCCGGCTGCCCAGGAGCCCCCCTGCTGGCCGGGCAGGCGGGGCTGCCGGTCGGGGTTCCTGCTGTTATTTATGGAACACGGGGGACAGCGCCTTACAGTGTGCGGATCTCCTCACAGGTCATCTCAGCCCTTGTGGGCCCCGCTGTGCGGACCCATGTCCTTGTGCCCGCCCAGGGACCTTCAGCGGCTCGTCCCAGGCCCCGTGGCTGGCTGGGGAGGCAGGTCGGACGGACTTGAGCCCAGGTCCTGTACCTTTTCCCTCCATCTCAGCGGCTCTGTTCACCGGGTCCACATGGCTGCCTTTGCGGGAGGACCGCCCGCTCCTCCTGGGCCCTGCCACGTGCCAGCCCTGGCTCACACGTCACTCGCCCTGTTCCACACGACGCTGCGCCCGGCCGCCCACAGGGGCTGCATCGCCTTTTACAGAAGAGGCAGCCGAGGCTGGGCCGCGTCTCCCGCCACCCCCCTGGGCCTGAGCCAGTATCGGAGCCCCCATTATCCGGCTCCGGGGGGGCTCCCTGGGCTCTCCCCCCCGCCCAGCGCCGGCCACACTTGCCACGGGGGAGCAGAGCCGTTAGGGAAGGCGTTGCTTCCACCGCGGGGTGACAGCGGGGACGGCGTGGGTGATCGGGGTCCTGTGGCCTCGCGCCCTGCGTGGCCCGAGCCGCCCGGTGAGCCGTCCGTGTCCCGCCGGCTTTGCTCTCAGCCCCTTTCACATGGACCCTCCTCCCACCGGCTTGGACCTTGTCAAGCTTGCTCGTCTTGGGTCCTCGAGTGAATTACTGTCAGGCAGCAAATTACCGCCAGCCCCAGAAACAAGTCACTTCGCGGCGGAGCCCTTATCGGCGTTGCTCGGGGGTCTGGGGGGGGGACAGCGTCTCGGCCCAGGCAGGTAATTACCGGAACGGGGAGCCGAGCTGAGGCCCAGGGGCTCCGAGCCCCGCTCCTGGGACCCTCACCCCCGCCCAGCGACTGCCGTTGGAAAGGCGACGAGAGGAAGGAGAGCGAGACGGGAGCTCGCAGCGTGGATGGCGGGACCCGGGCAGGGCGGCCAAGCGGGCAAGAGGCGCAGGATCCCAGAGGGGCCTCAGCCTGAAGACAGGGCCGAATCCCACGCTCAGGGGAGCCCGCGTTTCAGGAGGGCCTGCTGCAGAGCGCCCGGTTCCCAGCACAGCCACGGGTTCAGGGAAGCAGGATCCTTCGAGCACTTAGGGAGAGAAAGAAACGTGTCCACGAGGAAGAAGGAGCTGCGGGCTCGACGCCCCCACAGCCGCCTCCCGGGGAGCCCGAGGCGCCGGGGCCCTGAGGAAAGAGCCTGGCGAGGAAAACGACGCGCACGCAGGGAGGTCCCCGCCCTGGGGGCACTCCCGTGGGTCCTTCTTAGAAAAAAACATAAATAAACGCCACAGAAACCCAGCCAGCTAAGGAACTGGAGAATATTCAGCCAATTCAAAGGTGTGACCGTAGGAAACAGAACAAAAGGATGGTCACTGGAGAGACCGGAACGTCGCCCGCAAACCCAGAAAGTGTCTAAAATAATCGTATAATTGAGAAAACGGGAGCTGAGAGGAGGGAGACGGGAGGCGTGCGGGTCTGGCCTCGCACGTCACTGCAGGGAGCGAGTGGGCGCCGGAAGGCCGAGCAGACAGGCAGCAGACATCCAGCACCTTCTCGCCTTTCCAGGCTTTTCTGCATCTCTTCCGAGGCTGGCGCCGTGAGGGGCATCTGCACACATGGGCCCGTGCGGTCCTCACGGCGACCCTGAGGCGGGTGCCTTCGCTGGCCCCATTGTTCAGATGCGGGGACAAGGCACGGCGTGGCGACGTGGCCGATGCCAGCCATGGGGAAGCGGGAGCCAGACTCCCACGCAGACCATGCCCGTCTGTGCCCCCAGCCACTGGCCCTGTGGCTCTGAAGGCCAGAGAGCAGCAGGCCCTGGAGCTTGTCAGGCCCAGGTGCAGGCCACCCCCGGGGTGGGGGGAGAATCTGCACATTCCCAGTGATGCCGGTGCCACCAGAACCGCTGTCCATGAGACGGGGAGGGCCAGAGAGGCGGCCCTGGGACCGGAAGCGCAGTGACCCTGCCCGCTGCAGTCGGGGGCCGGTTTCCTGTCTCTAAATTGGGGATCAAAACCGTGCCTGCCTCCCTGGCGGCGGGAGCAGGAGGCAGAAGACAGGCTCAGCCCGGGCCTGGGCTCCGTTTCCTAACACGCTGGGGCTGCCCCGAGTCCACGAGCGGAGAGGGGTAGACCAGTAATCCCCACGATGCGGGGTGTCGGCATTAGGAGGAAGCCCGTGGGCAGTGTCCGAGGTGGCTTCCGACTCAAATGCGTTCTCCTAGACGAATGGGTTCGGTGGGGTCGCCTTTTCATAATGAGGTTGTAGGAGTTACAAGGCATGTTTAGGAAGCACCTGGAAGGGATCATCACGGCCACCTGAGACCCGAGCCACCCTGAGACCCGAGCCCCCAGTGCCCCTGCCCCTCCACAGCCCCAGAGCCGGCCTGCACCCTGTGGGGAAGGGCCCCTCCTGCTGGCTGGAATCTGCCTCCTGCAGGACCCCCGCCAGGCCCAGCTGCAGCCTGGAGGCCTCGGACCTGGGTCCCCTCGCCCAGGAGACCAGGCCCAGCCCCCAGCCCGCTCTCATCCATTGACCCTCCCAGGACACCTGGCCAACTCCCAAGTCCCCTCCCGCAGCATGGCTCTCAGCCTCCAGGTTTACTGGATAAAAATGGTTTCCCGATGAAAGATTCATGCCGGGCCAGCCTAAAATAGGCCAGAAAGGATGGAGGGTGACGTCTGTCCAGCACAGATGAGGCGACGGCAAACCACGAGGCAGCCTCCCTGACCTCTCCCTCTGCCCCCTCCCCCACCCCGCAAAAGGCCCTGAGGCCCCCACAAGGCGGGCTCCGTGGGTCTGGACAGTCACCTGCGGCCGGCCACCCGCCCAGAAGGGCCCCTATGTGGTCTCATGTTCTACGGTCGCCATCTGGAAATTCTTAACTTCAGAGCCAAGGGCCCACCTTTCCATTCTGCACAATTATGTGACCATCCCGGCCGTCCAGGGAGATAGAAGAGGCCTGACCCTGGGGACACAAGCACTGCCCTCTTGGGCAGGACCAAGGGGCGGTGACGACCACTGCCCCCCAGTGGCCATCGCCGGTACACTTGTCACCTCCTTTCTTCCTGAACCAGCCGCAGGAGAGAGGTCGGCAGTGAGAGCAGAACATCGGGGTCAGGGAGGAGGGGGGAGCAGTGAGCAAGGGGCGGTGAGCTGGGGGGGGAGACGTGATCTGCAATGTTGGCTGGATTAGAGAATGAATGAATGAATGAATGAATGAATGAATGAATGAATGAATGACAAAGAAACTGCAGTGTTTGGCAAATGACCACATGAGCCCCCAGCCCCACCCTTGGCCCATCCCGAGGCCCCTCAGACGGTCCCTCGCAGCAGGTCCCCCTGTGCCGTCAGACTTTTGTCTTCAGTTGTCATCCCACACTATTGATGGCAGCTTCTCCTAGGAGACCATCAAATCATGACGCAGATGTCACACCATTTGGTCGGGGGAAGCAGTCACGCGGCTGTTTGTGTTGGTCTGCGGCTGTGGCTCTGCCCGGTGCCTAACGGGCAGCCCGCTCCCAGCCACTGCGCAGCCAGCCGGACCTTTACGGGCCGAGGCCGAGGCCAGCCCTCCACAGCCAGGGGAGCTGGTGGGTCCGGTCCTCACAGGGTTGGCCCCTGTCACACTGGAGCACACGGGAAACCTCCTGCCGTAAGGGGGGGCAGGGGCAGCTTGCAGGGGGCTGGGGGGGATCTGGGAGAGCCCTGGAAGCATCCGGCTGGAACCGCATCCATTTCTCCCCTGAAGCAACAGTTTTAAATACACGCCTGTCTTCATTTTCTGACACGATCACAGAATGGACAGTGGGTGGCAGGGGCCTCGTCTCACCCGGACCCAAGAGGAGGGCTCATGGGGAGCCTGCCAGGGGCTTTATGCAGATGCCCGACCAGGAGACACGTGGGAAACAGTTCCCCTAAAAGATCATGGGGAAAGGCAGAGCAGATCCAGCCTGGCCTGCCCGGCCTGGCTTACTAGGGGCCAGGGTTGCTGGCCCCCAAAGAAACTGTCCCCTTCACCCCCGACCCTGGCCGCAGCTGCTGGACAGGTTGGTGAAATAGTAACCCTAACGGCCGAGCCAACCGGTGCCAACTGAGATATGGACTCAGTGCCCGTGTCATGATCCCCACGTCACAGGTGACAACACGGAGCCTGATGCCAGCCAGCACCCATCGGGAGGCACCCAGTGGTCAGACCCGTGCCCTGGAGGCAGCAGGTGCGCCCTGCTTGGCTCTGCTGCCAGCACTCCCCTGGGCACTCACCCAGGCCAGCCTGGCTGACCCCTACCCCGTGTGGCCAGAAACCTTGTGTGCCGCCCCCACCCCCATCAGACCCCAACCTCACGCTCCCAGCTGGGCACCTCCGTGACCAGTCCAGTGACGAGCTCGAGCTGGTGCTGGCCGGCAGGACCTGATCAGCCTCGGGGGACGTGGGCCGCACCAGGGACAGCATCCCGCTCCGCCCACAGCCGTGGCAGCTGTGGCTCCAGGGGTGCCAACAGCAGCAGAGCAAGCACAGGGGAGACTGTCGGTAATGGCTGTCCCCCCTCCCCCCTCTCTGCCCCTGCTCCCCGGGGCCACACCAGGCTGGTAAAGTGGCAGCAGAGGGGATGGATGGGAAGGCCTCATGTGAGGTGTGGGCAGGGATCCCCTGAACCAGGGGCCAGACCCAGAAGGGTCGACTTGGGTCAGACTGCCCTCTGCAGATGCCCAGGAACCCTGGGAGCAACCCAGCCTGGGAGGGAGAGGGCCTGGCCCCAGGGCACACAGCCAGGCTGCTCCGTGCAAGGCCTGATCGGATCGGGGGAGCAGCTGGGGAAGGTGGGACGGGAGAGAGGGGAGAGGGGAGAGGGCGGGGGGACGGGCAGGAAGCTAAAGTGACGGGATGAGGGAAGCACCTGCTACGTGTCCTTGAATCTTCACATTGGCCCTTAAGGCTGAGACGATCATACCCATTTCACGGGTAAGGAAGCTGGGATGGGAAAGTCCTCGACTTGCCCACAGTCACACAGCCCTGGACCTAGGTCTGCAGGACCACGCACCCCCGGCCCAGGGCCAGCTGTCTGCCAGCCTCGGTCTCCCTGCACCCACATGGCATTTCCAGTGCCTGTGTTTCTTATGTCATTGGGAGTGTGGCTCTGGCCACGGGGCCCTCGTGTGCCCCCAGCGGGTCCCACGCCAGCTCTCTCTGGAGACAACAGGACAAGCAAAGAGAATGAGCTTCCAGGTGGACTGACTCCAAGTGGCCAGGACGAGGGGACGGCAGGTCGCCATCCGGAAGCCCCTCTGCGTGGATCATCGTTGCTGGGAGTCCTGCCTCGAGGCGCTGGCCGGTTCCCCTCCCCTCTCCCAGCCTCGGTTTCCCCAGCGCAGGCGGGAGGGGATAATTGCGGGATCAACTCCGAACGTCAAGGATGGATGAGTCAACGGCTGAGACAGGGTGTTGAGAAATGCCAGGTGCCGGGCAGATGTGGGGGATCGGTCCTGCGCTGGCCGGTTGCCATGGCGACGGGTGCTTCGTGTTCAGTGGGTAAATACCCACAGCCCACTGGAGCAGCTGGTCCTGTCTCACCAAACATCTCCAAGACGGGCACGCACGGCCCAGTGGCCCAGTGGCGCACGGCTCCCGGGCCCTCGCCACACTCTCCCGGGAGCTGGCTCTTGACCCCTCTGTCCCCCCCAGACCAGAACCCTCCTTGTTTCCTGAGCACAGTTTAAACTCAGAATCAACTCTCCCCACACCCCTCCGTCTCCCCAGCACTTGTCCTGGGGCCAAGGGCTGACTCAGACCCTGTTGTCCTCAAGGGGCTCAGGGTCATGTGGGTGGGGGTAGGGAGAGAACATGACCCCAGGGTGGGGTTGGGCTGCAGCGGGCAGGGTGCAGGGCAGGCACCAGGCCCTCTGGGGGGGCCCGTCCAACAGAACCTTCCAGACCCTGAGTCTACGGGCAATAACCAACCACCAAGAGGAGGAATTTCTGTCCTGCCACATGTGCCCACCCCAGCCACGTGGGACCCTCCCCAGCGCCCCCCACCCATCAACCGGTGATAACACTTTACGGTCCGTGGAGCTGGGCGCCGGGGCTGGCAGGCCTGACCCCATGCACACTCAGCGAAGGGTGGCAAATACACAGGCTTGTGTAAATCCTGCCAGACTGGAGGAAGGGTGAGGTCTCCCTACACCCTGTTTGTGCACTTGACCACGCAGGGATTCCAGAAATGGGGGTGTGATGGCCACGCTCCCCCCGCTGGAGGCAGGAGAGGTGTCGGCTTTGGTTTCACGGGGGTCGGGAAGGAAGCCGGCCTGGGAGCTGCAAGAACCGGCCCTGGGAGCTGCAGGCCGCTGTGTCCCGGGACAGCACAGCTGCTCAACAGACATTCGTCGTCTCCTAAGGGCAGGCACTGTTCTTGGTGCCGGGGATATGGGGGTGAGCAAGACGGTCCCATCCCTGCCCCGGGACCTCAGACCCCAGTGTGGGAGCCTGACAGCAAACAAGGTCACCATCTGGTGTCAGGAGGGGGTGAGTGCCCAGGAGGGAGCCGGGCGGCAGGTGGAGGTCAGGGCTCGGAGGGCCTGTTCTGGGTGGAGCGGATTTCACGGCCACAGGGTTCTCGGGCAGCTTGGCCGGCAGGGATTCTAGGTGTGGGGCTGACCTTATACCAAACTCAGAAACATCTGCGTGCCCCCCAGACTCCCTGAAGTGGCAGGCCCTTAGCGATCATCTCACCCAACTTTGTCACTGTAAATCTGGGGAAAATGGAGGCGCAGAGGAGGGACCCGATGAGCCCTGCGTCTGGGGTGAAATCAAAGCAGAAGCAGAGTGAGGGTGGAACTGGCCGCATAGCCCCCGGCCCCTCCCCCACCGGGGAGTGGAAAGCGCCAAACTCTCACTTCACAGCAGGATGCTCCGGGGCCTCATCACCATGATGCAAATTAATATTTATTATGCAATTATTCATCTTTGTAATTGCCACTATTTCCAAGCGAGCCCACAACTTTAATTAGAACACTTTGAATAATATGAAAAGGGAACGTCGGGGTGAGATGTGCCCCTTTCCTGGCGCAGCCGGGCCAGGGCCTGGGTCTGGGCAGCTCTGCCTTCCTCTGTGGCTTCCCTCCCACGCTCTCTTGCTGTTGGGCCCATTATTTTATTCTGATTTCCAGAGCCTTCTAGGGGCACCTGAAGCCAGAAACACAGGGCTCCCGAGGTCTGTGGTGGGTGCAGGGCATCATTAGGAGGGGTGGCAGAGGGGCTGGACTCACACCCTGGGAAAGGACCCAGTGTCCTAGGGCCCCCGTGGAGCCCAGCTGTTTAATAGCTACTCACTATTAAAAAAAAGAGATTTTCTCACAGACCCTGGGAAACTGAAGGGCGTGTTACGGGAAGGAGGGCAGGCCCTGGAGACAAGGCAGCCAGAGCCCAGACCGAGGACGGAGTCCGTCCGAAGGGAGGCAGTGTCCCGGCGGGTCTCTGCGAGGACAGTGAAAGGCGGGCCCTGGCAACTCGCAGACTTTAGACTTCTTTCCCCACCCACTCACCCCCCATGAGAGTCTGTTTGCAATGAAATGTCAGAGAGCAGAATTTCCAGGCTGACCGGCTGCTCGCCCGGCACCGCGGCATTATTGGAATAAATGCTCATACGTGATTCAAGCCTGTCTGTGCTTAATTTGGTTCAAGTAGTGACAGGCGCCCTGGACCCGTTTAGTGTCTGTTTCATAATCGCAGAGCAGCAGTGACAGCCCCGTGACCACGCCCCGCGGCGGTGACCCTGACGGACACGATGGGAACGAGAGCCGCAAAATGGCACGACTCCGCCTGAAGTTTGCCGAGAGCAGAGGCTCAGGCGTCCGCTGTCCGGAGAAGCCTCAGTGTCCCTTTCCCTTGTAAAAGCCACCGCTCCAGCTTCCCAGCGTGAAGGCCCAATGGAGCATCTCAACACGCACCTGACATGTTCTGGAGTGAAAGGAAAGCTGAGAGTGTGGGACCGGGGCCGGAGCCACCTGGGGCCGGCAGGACACCCACCGTGAGACCAGCACATGCAGCCGTGACCGCCAACACCAACAGGCCTCAGAGGCCTCTCTGGGCTCGCACCAGCCTCGGGGAGCCTGGGCCAGGCGTGCAGGGGTGCTGGAGACCTGGTCCCGGCTGTGGGCCACAAGCCTGGGCTGTCCACGGCCTCCCCGGTGCCCAGGCCTTCCCACATCTGTGCCCTTGAGGGCAAGGACAAGGGGTCCCTCCTTAACACTGAACAGCCTCGGGTCACCAGCTCCCCCGCCGGGCCCGCTGAGCACCTGGAAACCTTCGAGACACACTCCCTCCCGCTGGACCAGGGAACAGGAGGACAGAGTGAACAGGAGGGCGCTGTGCTCTGGCTCTGGAATCTTCCACCCCACACACATTCACCCCTCCCGGGGAACAAAGCCCAGGACAGGGACCACACGTTCAGACGATGGGGGAACAGTCTTCCGCGGCCTTGTCCACGTGGCCACTGCTGTCCCCACAGTCCCGGTGACCTCTACATCTCCCTCCCGCTTCTGATTTTGCCTCTCTGCTCCACAAGCATGCGCACACATGCACACGCACCACATATACATACACATGCCACATGTACACACACCACATACACATGCACACACCATATACATACACCACATGTACATACACCACATACACATGCACACACCATATACATACACACCACATATACACACACACATCACATATACCTACACCACACATACACACCACATATACACACCACATGTACATATACCACATACACATGCACACACCCCATATACCTACACACACCATATAAACACACACACCACGTGGATATATACCCAGCACATGTACACACAGACCGCACACGCACACCTGCACACACCACATATACACACATACCGCGCACACACTGAGCTGGGACACAGTCGCACCTTCACACGCACCCCTGGGTGCTCACAGACGCGATGCACACACCCTCGCCCCAGGCCTGCGGGCGCCACAGTGAGGAGGTGACATAGCAGCTGCACGTGGCAGGCAACTGAAAACTCGGATGACATGGGCCTGCTGTTTACGGAGGAACAAGGGGAGCCTCCATCCTTTTAGCCCCCTGGGGCCAGCCCCCCAAGGTGGATGTGCGGTCCCCTCCGTCTCCCACATCCCCAGGAACATGCTCCCACCTTGCAGGGCGGCTGGGCTCTCTGGCCTGGCCTGGGACTCAGGGCCTGGGTCCTCCCGCGGCCCCGGGGGTCCCGGGGGAGGGTGGGCCAGGACCGAGAGGAGGGACTCCCCCGGGAGTGGGGCAAGGACGCAGGGGAGGGGCCGAGGAGGGGCCGCTCCCGGGGCTGGGGCCTCGGGGCCCATGTCCTTCGAGGCAGCGCACCCGCCGGCCTGGTTCAACCTGGAGCCAGCGGGCCCAGCAGAGGGCCCTGTGCAGCGTCTGCGGGGGCGCGAGTCTGTGGCGAGCGCGTGGTGTGTCTGGGTGGCGTGTTTTGTGTGTCTGTGCCTTTGTGTCCGTGTGTTCCTCTGTGTGTGTGTTTACGGAGGTGCTGCCTCCTCGTGACACCAACCGGGAGAAAGTCCATGGAGATGGGACAAGGGTGGGGGTGGGGGTGAGGGTGGGAACCGGATGGGGGTGGGGACAGCAGGGATCCCGGGAGGGAAGCTGCTTCTCAGGACCCACTTCCTCACTCACAGGCCTAATGACATCCAATAACCGCCACAGGGCAGGAAGCAGGCCTGACCCCACTCAGCAGGGGTCAGGCAGGGCCGTGGGCACATCCCGTGGAAATGGAGGTCGTGACCCTCAGAGCCGCAAGGTCCCGCAAAGCCCGTCAACAGGGCCGCGCTGTGCTGCGGGAATGATGTTGTCATTTAAAATGAAGTAAACGGTGGGTGGACAAGGTGGCCCCAGGGCTCCCTGTCCTCGGCCTGACCCTCAGCACCCAGAGTGACCCTGGATGGCCCCAGCGATAGCCCTGCTGGACGGCTGCCTGTTTTCATGGTTGCTAGGAGGTTTCCATGGCAACTGATAAGGGGCGAGGGAAGCCTGGCAGTTTAGACTCCCCCCTTCCACAGAAGGAGCCGGCCCTGACGCCCCTCGCCGGGGCTGGGGGTGGCCGGACCCTGCAGGTCACACCTGGAAGCTGGCACCCTGAGAACACGGGATAAACAGGGTCAGAATGGGCAGAGAATGGGGGGCTGGGCAGCAGGAAGTGCGGGGTCCAGGCAGTGGCCGGGATGCAGAACCCCCATGTTGGCACCTGCTCCACTGAGGACACCCCACGTGCCAGCACTGGGTGTCAGCTCGCCCAGCCACCCCCTAGCCTTGTGACGGGGTGGCTGATTTCCCCCTGGGCCCCAGAGGAGGGAACTGAGAGCTGAGCCTGTCCTCAGTTGCTGGGGTGTAGGCAGTGCCCCCCAAACCTCCCCATGGTCACATCCATCTCTTTGCTGTCCAGAGCAGCCCTGGAAGGGGGCAGGTAAGGGAGGCTTGCAGAGGGGCAAAGGGACCAGCTACGATCAGCCAGCTGGGGGGCAGACCTGCCCCGACCCAGCTCTCCTGCCTCCTGCCCGTGAGTTTCCACTGGGGCCCTTGTAAGTCACCCCGACAACTTCTGACTGTGTGCCCGGCACTGAGCCAGGCAGCGGGGGGACCCTGGCCAAGTGCAGCGCCTGGCACGGGGCAGACACGCGCAGGGGGGAGGAAGAGCAACGGTCACCACCGCATTTGGCAGATGGGGAAACTGAGGTTCAAGGACAGGGGCACAAGGGAGCTGGTGGGAGAGGGAAGGGGGCCGATCACCGGGCCCTGCCCCTGGGCCATGGAGACCCCTCACTCCCACAGCCTGTGCCTCCGCCCCACAGCCCTGCCCAGAGAGGAAGAGCTGGGAACAAAAGTCCCAGGAGAACCCGGTCATCGAGGTGATCGGGGCAGAGCCCCCACCACTGCCTCCCCCTCCCCTCTTCTGCAGGGGGGTGCTGAGGCTTCTGCTCCCTCCGAGGAAGCAGCGTTGCTATGGTGACCATGGTTACCTGGCAACCGAGCTGCATCATCCTGGACACCTGCTGTCTCCCTGGCTCTGGGGACGGACATGTGTCCAGAAGCTCCCTTGTCTGAGAAAGCCCACCCCTGGGGACAAGCCAGGTAGGTGGGCCCGAGGGCGGTGGAACCATTGCACACAGAGCTTTCATTATTTCCAAAACTGGGAATAACTGTTGATTTAGGAAATAATAAAAATGACATGGTAACATTTTTCCCGACAATACTGGAAAGTGTATAAACGAAGGTAAGATTCACCGCGGTCGTCCCTCTGCCTGCAGGAGGAGCGGCGGACTCAGTTTTAACAAGGGATCGCCTGGACGTGTTCCCGGGCTGGTGACTTCACTCCATCATGTCCATGCTGCCTGGGGGCCTGGGGGCCTCACCGAGCATGCCCAGAACTCCTGCTTAGAGCCAGGTTGGGCACTGGGCTCCCTAGATCTGAGACCCTGAGCCTGGGCAGAAAGAGCTATGACCACCACACCCATGACCCCAACATACAGGAGGGGGTGACCCACTCCCCGAGAAGGGGCAGGCTCTGGGGTGCGGGATTCAAACGGAAGACAAAGCATGCTCCATGAGGAAACCTGGGCGGGCTTCCTGGAGTAGGCCCTTTTGGGGCTGAGATTAGAAAGATGAAAGGATTAGGAAAGGGAAAGAAAGAAAGCAGGGAGAGAAGGAGAAGAGGGGAACACAAAGATGACAACACATGGGCACAGGGGCGGAGGTGGGACCCTGCTGGCACCAACAGTCCTCCTGGGTGCTGGGGCCAGGAGGAAGGCTGCAGGGAAAGGATCATAGGGCCTGGGGAGGGAGGCTGGAGGGAGGGGAGAACAGGGGCGGGGGAGATGGAGTAGGAGCTGGGAACAGGGCACGTTGGCTGAGCATCGGCATGTGTCAGATTCACGCCATACCGGAGCCCCCACGCATACAGGCCCTGGCTGTGCCCACTCCCCAGTGCAGCAAACCGAGGCCCGAGACATTCAGCAAAGCTTTCTGAAGACAACGGCCAATGGGTGGCAGCACCCCAGTAGAAGCCTATCGGACCCGTCCCCACTCCCACTGCCCATCCCGGCCACTAGTTCAGAGCTGCCCCCCACTGCCGACCATTTGTCGCAGAAATAAGTTTCTAGGGACCCAAGCCGCTGGCTCTCTCCCGGGCCCGTGTGCCCTGCAGCACTGGACTGGCCACCCGATGCCCAGGACACACAAGATAGTGTGGGCCTGCCCCGGGGACTGTGGCCTGGAGCCAGGTGGGTGCCCCCAGCGCTCAGATGGAGCAATGGCTCCCCCTTCTGGCCGCAGCGCCCTTCCCAGGCCCCGGCCGTGCGGGAACCGGGGTGCAGGAACCCAGGGGAGCTGAGCCTGCACTTGGTGCCTGGAGCAGTCTGTTGGGCAGGATCCTGGGCGGTGCCCACTCTCCGTGCAAAGCCAACCAGCACGTTGCCGTCTGTTTAACCACCTCCAGCATCGTTTTTCATCATCATTATTTGCTGAACATCCCGGTGCCGGGACCTTACTATCTTATCTCATGGAGTCCTCCCCACGCCCCATGAGGAAAGGGGGGTCTGAGCCAGGAAGGGGGACCCAAGCCGGGCTCCTGGGCAGTGACAACGACTAGAGGGAGGAAGCCCCAGGAGACAGAAGAGACGGTGGTTCCGGGGAGGTCCCCTCTCCTCCCTGAGCCTCAGTTTCCTCATCTGTAAAGTGGACATGGGGGCAGCCCCTCTCTTCCTGGTCTCCCCACCAGGGGCGCTGTGAGCACTCAGAGAGCAGGGGAAGGAGGGCTTCTGGCCGGAGCGCTCTGCAGGGCCCGCCAGCTTCTGGGTGCGCAGCCTGGGCAGGCTCTCGGGGGCCCCACGCTCAGAGGGGCCAGAGCTTGGTTTTCTGCTCTGCTGTCACCATCTTCGACTTCAACTTTTTCTGAACAAGGGCCCCTCACATTCACTTTGCACTGGGCCCCGCCAATCACGTCCTGGTCCCAAACCACTGCTTGGAGCCCTTGAGCTGGTGGATGGGACGTCCACCCCAGGCTGCTGGCTGAGCGGGGCAGTCCCCACTGCCTCCCCCTCCCAAGGCCTGTGTCGGGGCGCCTGGGAGGCCTTCCCTGCGCCCCCAGGCTCACTCACCCCCGCCTCCCGGCACAGCCGCACCTACCTCCCAGGGCTGGGCCCGGGGCCAGGTCGGTGCCATAGGAGTTCTGTTCTCCACACACAGCAGGAATGTTCGCTGGTGCGCTGAGGGGTGCGCCCCGGGGGGCTGAGGGGTGCGCCCCGGGGGGCTGAGGGGTGCTCGGGCGGGCGCTCCAGCTCTGCCCCGCGAGGCCCACACCTGCGGCTTTGATCCGCGGCACCTGCCCTCCCAAGGTGCCCGAGATGGGATCCGTGGGGCTCTGCTGCCACCTCGTGGCCGGCGGAGAGAAGGCAGCACGTCCACGGAATAGGTGGAGGGGTGGGGCCCAGTGATGCCAGGAGGGCGGGGCAGGGCCGCCAAAGCAGGGTGTGGGTTCCCCGAAGCTTAAAGCGACGAAACTACTGTCCCCTCCCCTACTGTTCCCTGCACCCTTCTCTAAGTAACCACCCCGTCTGCTAGCCCTGTGGACAGGGGACGGAAGGAAGGTGAAAATGGCCTTGCGGCTGGTGAGTGGCAGGACCCCCGGGACCCCCAAGTGGACATTTAAAAGCCAAAGCTCTTCCCAAAGCCCCCTAAACCAAGGTGGGGTGACACAGCATCTCCTTCAGGTCCTTCCCCCCAGTGAGCGCTCCTCACCCTCCACCCAGGGCCAAGCCCTTCCCACCAGGAGCCCCTCCTGTGGAGACAGGCAGGAGCCACTGTAGACAGAGACCCCAACTCTGCCCTCAGGGTCGCTGCAGGTGTCTGGGAGATGAGGGGCATCTCGGATGGATGATGGTGAATGAGGAGGGGGCGGGGCAGGGGAGCAGTGTTTCCATCCCAGCCTGGCCGCCTCCCCCCTCTCTTACCTGCTCACCCACCTGCCTGAGGCACCTGTAAGACAGGGTGGAAGCCCCTACCTCTGAGGCCAACCTCAGGGATTAAACAATACTTACAGGGTGCTTGCCTGAGCTCAGGGTCCAAGACAAGCCCCATGGAAACACTAAGCACCTACTATGCGCTTAGCTACATAACAGACTGCTGGGGGGAAATATGACCACAGCATCCTCTCTGCCCCCAGAGACACCCAAGTTAATGCCCTCCAAGGCAGGGGAGTAGGTGGGGTGCCTGGGAACACCCTGAGACCTGCATGTCTATCCTGAAGATTCCCCGAAGCCCCACCACCACCCCTGTGGCCTCAGGGAGCCCTCTCCCCATCCCCTCTGTGGTTTGCCTTGCTGTTGAAAGACTGTTCTTTCCTCTCGGCTTGGCCTTGGCGCCCTTGTTGAATATCAAGCAGCAGTCTCCCAGTACCCTGAGCCTGGCTTCAAGCAGACCCACCCAGTAGACTTGCACTCCATGCCGGCCCAGATTGTCCACAGGAGGCCAGCGGGAGGCAAGGACAGAGGCAGAGTTTATTCCAGATGTCCCAACACCCAGTCCAGCCTTCTCCCTGGCCCCACTCCCCACCAAGAACCTGTACTGAGAAGGGGCTAGGCCAGGCAACCAGGGACCGGGGTAGAAAGTGGGGCCCGGGTCTGCTGGAGAGGTAGCCTCCTCCCTCCCTCCTCCCACAGCGAACCATTCAGTCCCAGGCCCTGTCTCCTCTGCCCAACCCCAGGTGGCTCTTTGCCCCTCGGCGCCCCAGTCCCTACCTCCTCTCCTTGCATCTCCTTGGGCCTAACCCACACCCTCAAATCCATTCTCCACACTGAGGTCAGCCTTAGCAAAACACAAGTCTGACCCTGTCACTCACCTGCTCAGAACTCTCCCATGGCTCCCCATTGCAGCCACCCCACTTCCCCCCCTCCCAGGTAAAGGCCCTCCAACCTACCAAAATCCCAGCTGCCTGTTTTGGGGAAAAAATGGATCCCAAAATTCATATGGAAAAGCAAAGGATCCTGAAAAGCCACATAATCCTGAACAAGAGCAAAGTTGGAAGGTTCCCAATTTCAAAACTTACTACAAAGCTACAGGTATCGAGATAGTACGATGCTGGCCTACGGAAAGACATATGGTCAGTGGGACAGGATGAGAGCCCAGAAACAAACCCACACATTTGTGTTCAGTTGCTGTTCGGCAAGGGTGCCGAGGCCAGCAGGGAGGAAAGAACGGTCTCTTCAACACCTGGGGCTGGGACAACTGGGTGTCCGCATGCAAAACAATGAAGCTGGACCCCTACCTCACACCGTATACAAAAATTAACTCGAAATGCCTCCGAGACCTACATGTAAGAGCTGACTAGAGGGAGAAGAAAACACATACAAATCTTTGTGTCCTTGGATTAGGTGATAGTTTCTTAGCTATGACACCAAAACACAAGCAATCAAAGAAAAAAGAAATATCTTGGACTTCATCAAAATTAAAACCTTTCACCCTGGCCAGGGTAGCTCCGTTGGTCCAGTGCTTGGGGCGGGGGTGGCGGGGGGGCAGGTGCTGGTTAGATTCCTGGACAGGGCACATGCCCAGGTTTCAGGCTTAATCCCCGGGGGGGGGGCGTGCAGGGTGCAGCTGATCCATGTTTCTCTCTCATCAGTTTTCTCTCTCTCCCTCTCCCTTCCTCTCTTTTTAAAATCAATAACTTTTTTTTTAATGATCAAATAATTTGGAGGCACTTCTCCAGGGGACATATACAGGTGGCTGATAAGCGTGTGAAAAGATGCTTGACCCCGTTAGTCATTAGGAAAATGAAAATCCGAACAACAATGAGATGCCCCTTTATACCCACTACGGTAGTTATAATAAAAACAGGGAGGGAGGGAAACAGACAATAGCAAGTGCTGACAAGGAGGTGGAGAAACTAGAACTCTAATACACTGCTGGGGGGGGGGTGTAAATTGGTGCAGTCGCTTTGAAAAACAGCCCTGCAGTTCCTCAAAGAGTTAAACACCAAATCATAGTAGAACCCAGCGTTTCTACCCCTAAATACAGATTTGGGAGAATACAAATACATCTCCACACAAAAACTGGTAGCAACGCTATTCCCAATAGTAAAAAAAAAAAGTAGAAATGATCCAAATGTTCATCCACTGATGGGCGGGTAATCGAAACGTGAGTCTGTCCCTCTGCTGGAACATTATTCAGCCATGAAAAGGAGTGAAGCACTGGCCCCTGCTCCATCATGATGACCCTTGAAAACATGATGCTCAGTGAAAGAAGCCAGACATGAAAAACCACATATGTGTCCAGTTATATGAAACGTCCAGAATAGGCAAACTCACAGAAATAAAAAGCAGATTGGTGGTTGCCAGGGGCTGGGGGTAGGAGGGAGGGGGAGTGATTGCAATGGGTACAGGTTTCTTTGAGAGGAGAGATAAAGTTGCTCTAGAATTAGATAGTGTTGGTGGCTGCACAAGCTTGATAAAATACTAAAAACCACATTGCATACTTCAAGAGGGTGAATTATGTGGCATGTGAATTGATCTGCCTTTTTAAAGACCCTCCCCCCCTTTAGACTTCTTAGCCAGCATTTGGGACCCTCCCCCCAGGCCCCACAGCCTCATCTCCCACTCAAATCCCCCCAACATCCTCTAATACCCTAGAAAGTCCCAGAGGTCTCATCCCAGCCTCACTGGGCACCCTCATCATAGCATCCATCATCTGGCATTGAGGTGGTCTGTCTGCCTGTCTCCCACCATGAGTTCCCCACTATCAAAAAAACAAATTGGTTAGCCTTGTGTTTACAGCACCCACAGGAGCCCCACAGAGAGGGCATCAGCCAAGGAGCAGTGATGGCTAAATGAATGGATGAGTGGGTGCATTATGGATGGATAGATGGATGGGTGGGTGGATGATGGATGGATGGATGATGGATGGATGGATAGATGGATGGGTGGGTGGATGATGGATGGATGGATGATGGATGGATGGATGGATGGATGGATGGATGGATGGGTGGATGATGGATGGATGGATGGATGATGGATGGATGGATGATGGATGGATGGATGGATGGATGGATGGATGGATGGATGGATGGTGGATGGATGGATGGATGGGGATGGATGGATGGGTGGGTGGATGGGTAGGTGGATGGATGGGTGGATGGATGGGTGGATGGATGGGTGGATGGATGGGTGGATGGATGGGGATGGGTGGATGGATGGGTGGGTGGGTGGATGGGTGGGTGGATGGATGGGTGGGTGGGTGGATGGGTGGGTGGATGGATGGCAGATGGAAGGGTTTTCAGGAACCTAGAAATGCTATCAGTGACACTGTTTGGGATGAGGGAATGACCACCATCCACTCCTGTGTCCCCTCTCTCCCTGCTGGCTCTAGTGGCTCTGGGCTGGTCAAGGGTGTTGGGAAGGGATGATCCAGCCAAATGAGCTAAGCTAAGGAGGGTAAGAGTCAGCACCGCTCTTTGCCCTGGATTTCACAGACCAGCCTCCCTTGCTAGGGGCCCAGAAAAAAAGAGCAGGGCCCATGGGAGCACCCCCACAGCAAACAAACAGGCCAGCCCTGCCATAAGCCAAGTGGTGCCAAGGGCCCCGGCCTGGGGACAGGGATAGAGGAAGGGCCCAGGCCTGGCATCTCTGCTGAGCCAGGGTCAGGGAGAACTCAGAAAAGCTTGGGGAGGAGACAGACACACCCCAAACTGGGCCTCGGGTGGCTGGATCCTCACAGAAACGGCATCCCCCTCTGAGCGCGAGCACCCCAGCCCGCCAAGGGTGCACTGCTGGCTCAGGCCACAGCCGCCCCACCCCTGCTCTCTGAGTCGGCCCCATCACCCCTGCGGCCGGTGTGAGATGACAGAAAACCTATACTGGTCCCTGCCCCACCCCCGCCCATCCTGTTCCTGGTACAGAGCTGCTGAGACCCTTTTCTAACGAGGTGACCCCTGGGTGGGCTCCTGGATGGGGCATGGTCAGCGGGTAGATCAAGCCATGATTAGAAACTTGGGGTGTTCAGCCCCAGCCCCGTCCTCCAGAGAGGGGAGAGGCCAGGCGGGGAGCTGGTGGATCTTGCCCACTTGACGAAGCCTCCGGAAAACCCAACAGCGCGGGGTTCGGAGAGCTCCCGGGTGGGCGAGCACATCCACGCACCGGAGGGTGATGCACCCCAAGCCTCGGGCACAGGAGCCCCTGTGCTGGGACCCTCCCCGACCTCACCCTGTGCACCCCTTCATCTGTATCATGACAGACTTTAATGAACTGGTAAATGTAAGTTTCCCTGAGGCTTCAGACACTCCAGCAAATAATCAATTCCCAGGAGGGGCCATGGGAACCTCCTCCGATACGCAGCCAAGTTGGACGAAAGTTAGGGGTCACCTGGGGACCTACTTACGACTCGGGATTGGCATCTGAAGTCTCGCGGGACCGAGACCTTAACCTATGAGACCTGACACCATCTCCAGGCGGACGGTGTCAGCGCCAAGTTAAACTGTAGGCCGCCCAGTGGCTGTCAGGTGGAGGAACGCCCCACGCGCCCGGCGCCAGCGTTGTGAGTGCGGCAGTCACCCGAGGGCGGAGGAGAACAGGAGGAGCAGAGGTTTTTTAACTCAGCAGGTGGGCGAGACTAGGGGCATTGTGCCCATTTTACAGAAAGGCAAACTGAGGTCCCACACGCTGAGTGGCTTGGTCTGGTCTGGAGCCGGGATGCTTTGGCCAGGACTCCCACTCGCTCACTTGCAAAAACCAAGGACACCCCCCCCAAAGGCAACCCTGCAGGCATCACCGCCGCCTGGGGGCGCCCTCGCCCTTCCAGCAGAGGTGGCACGCCTCACTTGCAGTTTGTTCCCAGGGCTTGGCACCTGACATGTGCCTGGGGTCACATCCCACACTGACGGTAGAACCAGCAGGGCTTGGGAGCCGGTGGTCCAGGGACAGGCCCACGAGAGCTTAATTACAGGAAAGACGCTTCACCCCTCAGTGAGGAGGCCTCTCGGAAACGCAGCTGATGCCCCCGGGGATGGGGAGGGTTCCCCCTGAAGCCTGCAGGTAGGAGGAGGTGCCAGCTGAGGGGGAGCAGGGCAGGAGGCTAGGGGAGCGAGGCGCTGAGCCCAAACCCCGCGTCTGGAGGTCAAGGCGGGGCCCAGCCCGGGTGGGTCTTAGCGCCTGAAAGGCCCGGGGAAGGGATTGGGGTGCGAGCGGAAGAGAAACGGCGATGACCGCGTGTTTATTTGCAGCCCACTCACCTCCGGACCCAGCGGTGAAAGCTTCAGGCAGCAGGACCTGGGAAATGGGCCCACGGAGACACACAGAAGCCCGAGGCGAGGCGGTTAGGATGCAGGGCGGCGGCTCCTTTCCTCTGATGTGTGGCCGCTCCTGGCCCACGGGGTGGCTTCACTGGCGCGCTTGCCCGCCGTCAGAATAATTCACGTGTGTTAGCGGACACCGGGGTGCCGATTCGGAAACCCAGAGAGAACAGAAGCCCCCCAGGCTGGCTGGATGCCCACAGCATCGCCCATAACAACGGAGCGTTTCTTTTCGGGTCTTCATCTCTGCATTTTAGATCATCTTGATAATATCCCATATAATATTTTGACACTTAGTGGATTTTTATTATGTTTTTATTGATTTTAGAGAGAGAGGAAGGGAGAGAGAGAGAGATAGAAACATCAATGAGAAAGAAACATCGATCGGCTGCCTCCTGCATGCCCCCCACTGGGGATGGAGCCCACAACCAGGGCTTGTGCCCTGACTGGGAATCGAACCAGCGACCTCTTGGTCCGTCGGTCGACACTCAACCACTGAGTCACACTGGCCAGGTGATTTTTTTTTAATTTAATACAATTGCATAAGCATTTCCTGTGTTTTTAAAAACTCGTATAAACCTGACTCTAGCGGCCGCACCACAGTCCAGAGAAAACTCGAAATCACATCACGGTTCATCTCTGTTGGGCGTTTTCTTCTAGCACCAATAACGCTCTGACCGCCACGTGAAGGTCTCCCAAGTTCTGGAACATTCCTTAGCTGGGTTTCCAGGCACGAAGTTTGTGAGTGAGCTCCCTTCCTGAGAGGTACGGCCAAACGGGCCTCCCAGAAGTGTGCGGAGTGGGCCTTCCCACCAGGGGGGCCACTCTGCCCTGGCGTCCAGCTGTGGACAGGCATCCGTCACCATCACCTATGACAGACATCCGTCACCGTCACCTGTGACAGACATCGGTCACCGTCACCTGTGACATACATTGGTCACCGTCACCTGTGACAGACATCCGTCACCGTCACCTGTGATGTTGCCAACCTGAAACGAGAGGAGCTCACCCTCTGACCACTCACAGGATGAGAGTCCCCTGGGCATTTGGTGGTGGTGTTTCTGCTGCCCCTGGAACCATCCCCTCGGGCCAGGCTGGGGCTGGGCTGGGCTGGGCTGGGCTGGGCTGGGCTGGGCTGGGCTGGGCCTGGGTCTGGGGCTGGGCTGGGCTGGGCTGGGCTGGGGCTGGGGCTGGGGCTGGGCTGGGCTGGGGCTGGGCTGGGGCTGGGCTGGGCTGGGCTGGGCTGGGCTGGGGCTGGGCTGGGCTGGGCTGGGGCTGGGCTGGGGCTGGGCTGGGCTGGGGCTGGGCTGGGCTGGGGCTGGGCTGGGCTGGGGCTGGGGCTGGGGCTGGGCTGGGCTGGGCTGGGCTGGGGCCGGGCTGGGGCTGGGCTGGGGCCGGGCTGGGCTGGGGCTGGGGCTGGGCTGGGGCCGGGCTGGGGCTGGGGCTGGGGCCGGGCTGGGGCTGGGCTGGGGCCGGGCTGGGGCTGGGGCTGGGGCCGGGCTGGGGCTGGGCTGGGGCCGGGCTGGGCTGGGGCTGGGGCTGGGCTGGGGCTGGGGCTGGGCAAGGGGAGGGCAGCCCCTGGTTGGAGAAGCCACAGATCCAGGTCTATAGACTTGGCCGGCCGCGTCCTCACCTGCAACGGGACAATGAGAGGGTCAGGAGAGAATGCCCGGCGGGATGCGTGGGCAGCATTCGTGGACAGTGGGCAGGCGTAGGCCGTGAAGGGGCCGCGGGGACGCCCTGTTCCCTGATCCGAGGCCACTCCCGCCTCTTCCCAGAACAGCCCCACCAAGCGCCGGGCACTTGGCCGGCTTCAGCGACTCATTTATTTGCTTCTCTGGGCCAGATGTTTCCACTTAACTAGAGAAATCATTTCAACTTGCCCGTCCCTCCGGCCGCCTCGCTGTCTGCGTGCTGAGAGGCGGGGTGTGTCCAGGCCCCGGAGCCTCAGGACCCCTTCCTTCGGGGAGGCCCAGGGCCCCGAGGAGGGGACACCCCGCTCTGCTTCCCGGCGGAAGCGGGGCGAGGGCCAGCCCTACCCGGGGAGGGGCCCGGCGTGGGAGGCTGCGGTCATCTTTTGTCCACTCGCTCGGCCGCTCACTCTCTGGCCCGATGTCCCTCGCTTCCTCAGTGTCGGGCCAGGCTGGGGCTGGGGACAGAGAAACAAAGCCGACAAAAGCCTCTTGCCAGCTACTGCCAGGCCCTGGGAGAGACGGGAATGTGGCTTTATATCCCCTCGGCTGTTGGAAATCTGTCCTCTGAGCCCTCCCGGTGGGACACAAACGGTGCTGGGAGAGTCACATTGCACGAGTTCTGTGAGCTGGGGGCTGAAAGTGTCCCAGGCCCTCGCTGGCCGAGGCGGACGGAAGCTCCTCAGGGCCAGTGCCACGCCGGCCACACCCGGGACCTGGACCTCAGCCTCTCGGGCCCGGGGAGCGCAGGCCAGCACCTGTCGGGGAGCCCGGGGCCGGGTTCCTGCCGGCGGCTGGGGCAGGAAGCAGCTGTGGGAAGCCGAGCGGGGGCGGGAGGCAGTCACACCACAGCCCCCTCCACGGAAGCGGGCGGGGAGGGGACACGGCTGCAATGTGGAACCTCGCACTGAGGCCGAGCCCAGCTCCAGGGCCTGACGGTCCCGCTGGTGGGCCGCCGCCTCTCTCTCAGCCTGCCCCCACCCAAAGCCACAGGGAGGTGGCAGCTGGTGAGCACAGGCTGGGAGCCCCTGAGAGGCAACGGTGTCGCTGTGGTCGGTCCTGGAGGGTGAGATGGAGATCTCTAGGCAGAGACGGGGTGGAAGATACGAAAAGACAAGCCCAGCTTCTAAAGAAAATGGAGTAAAAATTGGCGGCTTTCTTTCCTAATTGACTTCAGTGTGGCCTGGATCCATTCCTGCCTCAATTCTGTTCCAAACTGAGGTCCCCAGCCCCCTGCCTCCAATAAACCCAGCCCACGAGTAGACAGCCCAGCTGAGGCAAAAGAGGGGGGAACAGAGAGTTAGACGAGAAAGATCTTTCTCCAGACTGAACCCCACAGTGAGAGCTGGGAGTAGTGAGCCCACCATCTCTAGAAGCAATCAAACCTGAGAGGAGCTGCTGGGGCTGGCACCAAGGCCGGGCACACAGCAGCCTCACAGAAACCTCAGCACCTGTGCGAGTTCCGTGCCCACGCGGGAAGGGTTGTTACCCCATTCCACAGCTCGGAAAAGTGAGGCTCAGGGAGCTCAGGCCAGCTGGTGTCCCAGAGAACGTTTTTACCCACCAATTCCCCAAAAGCCCCAGTTCCCACAGGGCAACACAGAGGGGCCAGGCGGCACCTGTGGACTCAGAGGCTGTGTAACAGGAGGGAGCCCTGGACCCAGGGAACCTAGAACGTTTACAGAGGCGGGAAGCACGCCTGCCCTTCACCCGGGGTGGGGGAGGACGAGCTCCGTGTTTCCAGGATGTGCGCTTACGCTGTTGAATAGCGTCCCCCCCATAAAGTTACGTCCTGCCCCGGCCGGCGTCGCTCGGCCCTCCGACCGAAGGGTGGAGGGTTCGATTCCCAGTCGAGGGCATGTGCCTGGGTTGCAGGTGGACCCCCAGCCCCGGTCAGGATGCCTGCAGAGGTAACCAATCGACGTGCCTCACATCAATGTTTCTCTCTCCCTCCCTCCGTTCCGCTCCCTGAAAAGCAATGGGAAAAATATCCCCAGGTGAAGATGAAAAAAATAAATAAAACAAAATAAAATAAAAAGCCACGTCCTTCCAGAGGTCGGATGTGATCTTATTCAGACACAGGGTCTTTTCGGATGCAGTCAGGTCAGGAGGAGGTCACCTGGACCGGGGTGGCCCGCAGTCCTGTATGACTGGCGTCCTTACGAGAAGGGAGCCTGGACAGAGACACGCGGAGGGAAGGTGACCGGTGAAGGCGGAGGAGGCGGCGGCTGGAGGGTGCTGCTTCGAGCCCAGGATCCCCTTGATCGCCGGCCGTCACCAGAAGCTGGAAGAGTCAGGGACGACCCTCCCCGAGCCCCCAGGAGGACTGGGTCCAGGACTGTGAGACAACACATTTCTGTGGGCTTAAGCCGCCTGGTTCGCGACCGTCCGTTACGGCAACCGTGGAAACGAATACCTCACGGCGCAAAATCCCCGGAAAGGCGGCCAGGCTCGCAGAGCGGCGACGCCTTGCTCGGGACGCGCTCAGAGGCTGCGGGGGGGTCTCCACCTCCCCCCTCCCGCCTCCCCCACCCAGGCCAGGCCTTCCTGCTGAGACCCACCCATCTTCTGTGCCTTTTTCTTGCCCTCGGGTGGGGGTAGGGGGTGGGGTCTCACCTCTGCCCCCTGGGCCCCCTGTGGCATCTCCCCTCCTTGCAGAGGAGATGTTTGTACCTGCTGATGAGAGATTGTACACGCTCACATCACACCATGGCTACGTGTTGAACTTCCCCCCGAGACTGAGGAGGAGGCTCCACGGATTTCAATATTTAAAAAGGCAGACCAGGCCCCCCCCCCCCCAGCTGGCAGCTCAGAGAAGGGCAGGCACCTGCCCAAAGGCAAGAGAAAGTCAGAAGCGGGGCTAGTGGGCTTCACAGGCTCCTGAATTAGTCCTGGTTCCCCCATCAAATGGGGTCAGAGCGGAAGGCGGGGGGGGCCACGCGGGGACCAGCCCCCCCCACCTCCGCGCCCTGCCTCCCGCCTCACCACAGAGAACTCGGCCACGATCGTGACACCCAGCCCTCCATCCACACCACTTCCTCAGCCCTAAGAGCTGTCAGGCCACTGTGTTGCCTAGAAAACCTTGCTGAAAGGGGGCCACCTCTGCACCGCTCCTGCTCCCCGAACCAGCGCGTGCAGCACAGAATGTACCTGTGTCGGCGGCGCAGGTGCCAGGGCTGCTCGCCACCCGGCCCACCCACCCACTCGTCCCAGTCTGTGCGCCAGGTCCCTCACCGGGTGCCAGACGCAGGGCCTGGCTGAATCCCCATAAGGGTCCTGAGACTCGGAGAGGCAGGCCTTGAGCTAGAAACTGGCCAGGTAGGGAAATGGGGGAGGCGGGGGGCAGGAGGCAGGAAGGGGGAGGGAATTACCAGGTGCCCTCCAGGCCCATCTATCTCAGAGCTGATGGGAGGGTCTGTATCTTTCCTTGCCTTTCACCCAGCAGGTTTACGCCTCTGGACGTCGTGAAGCCCACAGCAATAGTAACGCAGAGTCTCACCCACAGAGATGCATGAGTGGGACGGGGCGGCCTGGGTCCCCCACCCCATCGGAGGAGCCAGCTTTGCATCCATCGGCCAGTTCCTTAGCCTTCCCGCCGGCGTCTGCTCTGGGCCTTTCCTCTGAATCGTTGTCACATCCCACTGGTCCCCTCATTAATTAACGAGCTAGACACAATGCTCGTATGAGAGCCGTGAGTTCACCCTTCATCCCAGGGATCTCTATCCAGGCCCATGCAGCCCCCAGACTCCGAGGGTGCATCTGAATCCCCCGGAGAAAGGGCTCCTCTCAGCCCAGACTTCTGATCAGAACTCTGGGGGCCTGAGAACCGGCCTTCCTGAGCCGGTCCTCGCACTGGGGCGGCTGGGCTGACCACCTTCCCTGGGCCCGCGCTGTCCTGCTCTCTCACGGGGGTGAATCCCTCAGCCCCCGGCAGGTCCTCAGAGAAGACCGAAAGGTCCTGTTACCCCCCCCCCCCGCCCCCGCCAGGGGCCCTCTGAGCGGGACACAGCCCGAGCCCGGTGGCTACACTCGGGGCACAGCCGCACCCGCTTGCCACCCTGGACAAGAGAGAGGAGGAAGCCTTTTCCTCTGCCCATCGTGGGGTCTCTGGCGGGGCCTGTAAATCAGGCTGGCGAGACGGGTTAGCGAGAGAAACACAAACAGGAGCTTGTGAACCGAGCGTCGCCCCTGAGCAACCCGGGGGGGCGGCGGGAACCTGGGCTCCTCTCCCATCGTGGCTGAAACGGGGGAGGGGGTGGGGGAGCGATGGGCAGGCGGCCAGGAAAAGGGTGGGAAACGAGTCAGGTTTGCTCCGCGCACCCAAACAGGTGCCCTCTCCTTGGTAACAGTTGTTAAGACACCTTTTCCTGGTCCCGGGAGAGCATCGGACATTCAAGGGAGAATTAATACCAGCTTCTAAAACCCCTTCAGAAACTAGAGGCGGACAGAGCACGTCCCAAGGTGTTTTAACAAGTGAGAATTACCCCGATACCAAAACCTGGCAAGGACGTTATTTTCAAGAGAGAAGAGAGAAAATCACAGACCAGCATCACTCATGACCATATGTGCAAAATCCTGGACGCGATTTCAGCAGGTCGAACCCAGCAGTAACGAGACAATAGTGAGGGGTGACTAGGTGGGCTTTTCCCAGGAAGGCAAGGTTGGCTTAATATTCAAAAATCAATCGAGGGCATTCTCTTCGTAAGCAGGAAAAACAAAAGAGATTTTAAAAAATCATATGATTTCAGTAGAGGCAACAAAGCATGTGACCAAATTCACTCATGACCCAAAAAAAAAAGACTTAATTTTCAGCAAGTTAGGAATGTGAGGGAACTTCACCAACTGGACGACCGAAACTGCTGGAAACCCGGCCGCTAACATCGCAGGAAATGGCGAGAGACTGAAGGTTTCCCAGAGCTCCAGGAAGGGGACGGGAAGTCCACTGACCCCACTTCCGCTTGTCCTGGGGGTCCCAGCCCAGGTGTGGGTGCCAGAGACGGGACTGTCCGTGGAGAAAACCTGTGGGATCTACAACCCACCTCCTCCCACCGGCAGCCCAGGGAGGGAGGGAGGGAGGTCCTTGCATTAAAGGGGCCTAGGAATGCAGAATGTGGGAGGGGGCTGGGGCTGCTCCTGTCCAGAAGGCCACCCAGGACCCGAGTTATTTTAAGGCAAATTGGGCCTGGGCTTCCTGCGGAGGCCACGCTGGTTCTGTTTGGGAAATTGGAGAGCGGAGATTGAAGACAGATTCTTGGCGGGACTGTCTGGCTCACTGGCCTCGGGTGCTTGGGCCCAGCGCAGGGGGTGGGCTGCCAGTGTCACGATGGAGGGGTGGGGGATGGGAGCTGGCTGCCCGCGAAAGGCCTGTTCAGACCCCTTTTATCCCCAAGTCAAATCCCCAGGGCAGGGGAGGGGTGAGTGGTCTCAGGAGGAGATCTTACCCCTGGTTGGCAGGCTGGGTCCTGCCGGGTTCACCGTCTCAGGCTCCCCTGCTTTGGTCCAGCACCTGGAGCTGAGCCGAGACCCTCAGGGGCGGCACCAGGCCTAGAGTCCTTAACGGAAGGCTCTGTGCTCAAGGGCGC
This sequence comes from Miniopterus natalensis, assembly GCF_054644295.1. Lineage (NCBI taxonomy): Eukaryota > Metazoa > Chordata > Mammalia > Chiroptera > Miniopteridae > Miniopterus > Miniopterus natalensis. The sequence continues at coordinate 184,470,733 of NC_142082.1, forward strand.
TGGTCTTGGGATGAGCACTGGTCTCGGAGTCCAAAGAGGTCTGCCCTCTGTGGGGAGCTTCTGCTGACCTCCCAGGTGGACCGGGCATCTCCATGTCCAGCTCCCAGGGCCCTTTCTGGGCCTTAGGTGTCACAGACGTTGTCACACCAAGTGGCAGAATTGGTTTCCAGACCTGACTTCTATACTCCCAGGCGCCAGAGGTCCCCAGGGCCCTCATCTGCATCCCTGCACCCAACTCAGAGCCTAGCACAAATGAGGCCTGTGGAAAACACTCCTTGAATTGAACCGGACTCAGCTCTGCTGTGGCCAGTGGGCCAGGGGCCAGGCCAGTGCTGCAGACAGAAGGCCTGGTTTTCAGCTGGGACCAGACCTGGGCAGATAAACCTAGTGCAGGAGCCAGAGCAACAGGTGGAGGGTCAGGTGGCAGGGGACCCACCCCTACAGCCCAACCTGTTGCCCAGGTGAAGTGCCCAGGTGTGGTGCCCCGGTGAGGTGAACAGGTGAGACACGCATTTGTCAAAACATCTCTTGGGTGCTGACTTTGTACCACGCTCTGCAAGGCACATGCGTCGTTTGCCAGACACTCACTGAGCACCTACCATGGGCCAAGCCCCAGGCTGCGCCCAGGGGACCTGGAGCTGAAGGCCTGGCTCCCTGCTTTCAAGGACTTTCCATTCCGGGGGAGAGAAGAGGGAGGTGAGGAAGGTGCCTCAGCAGCTGCTGCTGTTCATCACGGCTTCAGACCAGACCAGCTCCTGCTCCGTCACTAACAGGGGCTTGCCCAGGGGTGAGGAGGGACCTCCTGCCCGCTCGGTGCCACCTAACGGAGCAGCTGAGACAAGAGGTCAAGTCTGAGACCCTATGGTACAAAAGAAAAGCTGGGCACACGATGGGGGAAATGCATGCGAATGTCACGTTACCATTACTCAGAAAACTGTACCTTCCCTTCAAGCCACGCAGCCGTGGGGCAGGGCGCTCAAGGTGGTGACGGTGAGGCCCGAGGCGGCCTCAGGTGGACAGTCAGTGGAGAATGTTCCAGGCAGAGGCTCTGAGAGCTGCTACCGGCCTGCCTGCCACCCGCCCCGGCCTCTAGGGGGATGTTGGCCTCTTTCAGCTGAAGCTCGGGGTTTGGGTGGGTCCTCCGCTTCCTTATGTGCCCTGAGCTTGCAGGATTGTCCCCTGAAAAGAGGCCCATGGAAGGCACGGGTCCTGGCCAGGAGCTGGCTGAGCGGCAGGAGGCCCAGCGTCCACTCCCGGCCCCGCTGTGCGTGCTGGTTTCCTATGGCTGTTCTAACGTGTGGCCACAGAGTTGCGGGCTCCAAACAACACAGACATATCCTCTTACAGTCCTGGAGGCCGCAGTCGGCCGGGCTGCGTTCTTCCTGGAGGCTCTGGGGAGAAATTTTGCGCAGGGCCTTAGGCCTGCAGAGCCCTTGTCCATGTGCCAGGCAATGAGCTAAATCTCATGAAATACCTTTAATGACTCAATCAACCAACGAAAGACCTGTGCAAATGCAGGTGTGACCACCCCCCGCTGTAAGGCAAGGAGCCTGAGGCTCAGAGCAGATGGGTCTCTGGACAAGGGGCGCAGTCTGCTACCTGCAGAGCCTGTGCCCTCCTGACGCCAGGACAGCCCTGCCACACGGGGGGCGCTGGGCTCATTCAGAGAGCAAGGGAAGGAAATGGAAGATCAGGCAGCTGCCATGTCCGGGGGAGGGGGCCTCACCTGGGGGCAGCTCTGGGAACACACACACACACACACACACACACACACACACAGGTGTCCTGCCAGGCCCGGGCACACTCAGCTCTCAGGGCATCACGGGAGCAGTGCCACGCAGCACCCTGGGGCTCCAGGGGTCGGCTGCCTTCTGGATCACCTGTGTCATGTTCACGCTCACCCCAGTGCTGGTTCCCCCAGAGAAGAGGAGCCTCCGTTAAACCAGACACATAGGTTTTTAGATCAGGAGGTCCTGGGTTCAAATACTGGCTCTGCCCTTACCTGCTGCATGGTCTTGGGCTTTTTAAAATGACTTTATTTTTTAGGGCAGTTTTAGGTTTACAGGTAAATTGGGTGGAAGGTACAGATATTTCCCACATATCCTCCTCTCCCCGCATACCCACGGCCTCCCGCTATCAACGTCCCCCAGCGGAGTGTGTCACAATCGACGAGCCTGCGCCGACGCCTCGCGGCACCCGGAGCCCGCAGTTTACATCAGGCTCGCTCTCGGTGTGGTACATTCTGTGAGTGTGGGCCACTGTGTAATGACACGCACCCACCATTGCGGTGTGATAAAGGGTAGTTCCACTGCCCTAAAAGCCCTCCGTGTCCCGCCGACTCATCCCTCCCTCCCTAACCCCTGGCAACCACTGATCTGTTTACCGTCTCCATGGTTTTAATTCCCAGAATGTCATCTAGTTGGAATCATGCAGCAGGCAGCCTTTTCAGATGGGCCTCTTCCACTCAGTCACGCGCATCGAAGTTTCCTCTGCGTCTTTTCGAGGCCTGGTGACCGAAAAGGTGCTGAATACTTTCCCATTGTCTGAAGGGACCAGTTTATCCATTCACCCACCGAAGGACGTCGTGGCTACTTCCGAGTTCTGCCAGTTATGAATGAAGGCGCCCTAAATATCCCTGTGCAGGTTTTTGTGTGGACACAAGTTTTAACTCCTCTGGGTAGATACCAAGGAGCGTGACTGCGGGATCATACTGGAGAACGTTCAGTTTCGTAAGAAACCGCCAGACTGTCCTGAGTGGCGGCGCCATTCGCATTCCCAGCAGCAGTGCGCGCGTTCCCGCCGCTCCCGTCCTCGCCAGCATCTGGTGGCGTCAGTGCCCTGGGTTGTCATCACTCCAACGGGAACGTAGTGGCGTCTCACCGTTGTTTTAATTTGCATTTCCCTGATGACGTAGGATGTGGAGCATCTTTTCACAAGCTCATTTGGCATTTGTAGGTTTTCTTTGGTGAGGTGTCTATGAAGGCCTTTGGCTAGGCACATTTTTTTTTTAATTTTTTATTTTTTTTAGAGAGAGAAAGGAAGGGAGAGGGAGAGAGAGATAGAAACATCCATGATGAGAGAGAAACATCATCAATCGGCTGCCTCCTGCACGCCCCCTACTGGGGATCAAGCCCGCAACCCGGGCATGTGCCCTGATGGGGAATCAAACTGGCGACCTTTTGGTTCATGGGTCGATGCTCAACCACCCAGCCACACTGCCTGGGTGAGGCATGTTTTATAACCTCTGTGAGCCTCGGCCTCCGATTCAAAAGACAGTATCCGTCCGTTTCAGTCTGGGCCCCAGCAGAAAACAGAATTTACCCCAAGCAGTCCAGATAAGAGGCGTGGCTAAAGGGACTCACCGAGAGCCGGGAAAGGGGCACCCAGGGGCTGGCAGCTGCGGGAAGCTGCCATCCTGGGGCTGGGCGAACAAGCGGAGAACACGGTGTTTCCAGCGGAGGCTGGTGGGAGCTGCAGCCTCAGAGGGACACAGCCAAGGCCGGCTCTGTGGCCCGTGGGCAGTGCGTACGCCCCTGCCCTCTGTCCTGTCCCTGATCGCCAGCGGCTGCCTTCCACGGGCCAGACCCAACCAGGCACCAGAGGGGGACACAGTCCACCAGGGTGGGCACGGAGCCCGGCAGCAAAAGGATCTGGGGGGACCAGGGGTGCCATAGATGAAAAGTGAACAACACCACTTACTGTCAGGTTATTGATCTACTAGGCACCTTCTAGGTGCCAAACACTGTCCTAACCACCAGGGACACTCAGGGTGGTGTGGCACCAGTCACCTCTCTCAGGGAATGTCTATCCTACTGGACAAACTAAATAATAAAGAAATAAGCAATTGTGGAATATCATGCCAGGTCCAAGTTTAAAGAGGACAGCAGAGCAGGGCGAAGGAGGGAGTGACCGGGAGGCTGCTGCGGAGGGTCAGAGAAGAACCCGCTCGCAGGGTGTGTTTGCTCCAGTTTGTCCCTCTGCCCAGATGCCCCGTCTGCCTCTGTTTCTGGGAGTCGGGAGGCTTCCCTTCAAATACACACAATGGTGGGGGGGGTGAACACAGGCAAAAGTACTTCACCAACTGCATTTCGAAACTTTCAACCACAGCCCTGGCCGGTGTACTCAGTGGTTAGAGCGCCGGCCCTCGGATGGAACGGTCCCAGGTTCGAATCCCGCCAAGGGCACGTACCTCCGTTGCAGGCTTGATCCCTGGCACTGGTCGGGGCTCATGCCGGAGGCCACCCATCGATGTTTCTCTCTCTGTCTGTGTTTCTGAAAAGCAACGGAAAAAATTTTCAATCGCTGCCTGTGAGCACACAAGAAGCAGTCACCGCCACCACCGGGATGGCGTCTGCCCAGTGCTGCCAACCCCCCAGAGCATTCCCGCTCCAGCAGCCACCCCACCCCAATACAGTGTCACTGGGGAGTCAGGGGGAGCCTTTTTACATGAGGGATGAGAAGAACCCCTTTTAGACACTCTGGGGCGCTGGACCTCGGGCGCTGGGAGTGGGGTGCTGGATACCCCCACCAGGGCAGTCCTGCTCAGATTCCCGGAGCTGGGGGGTCACCTGGAGGGCTCGCTGAAACCCAGATTCCCGGCCCCGTGAGTCAGGGCGGGGCCCGAGGGTCCGGATTTCTAACCAGCCCGGGGGGACGCCATTGGGGGGATCTAGCAGCAGCCCGGGCTCTTTGGGGGACGCCGCTGGGGGGTCTAGCCGCAGCCCGGGCTCTTTGGGGGCGCCTCTGGGGGAGTCTAGCAGCAGCCCCGGGCTCTTTGGGGGACGCCGCTGGGGGGGCTCTACCGCAGCCCGGGCTCTTTGGGGGACGCCGCTGGGGGGACTCTACCGCAGCCCGGGCTCTTTGGGGGACACCGCTGGGGGGTCTAGCCGCAGCCCGGGCTCTTTGGGGGGCGCCTCTGGGGGGTTCTAGCCGCAGCCCGGGCTCTTTGGGGGTCGCCCCTGGGGGGGTTCTAGCGCAGCCCCGGGCTCTTTGGGGGACGCCTCTGGGGGGGTCTAGCCGCAGCCCCGGGCTCTTTGGGGGACGCCTCTGGGGGGGTCTAGCCGCAGCCCGGGCTCTTTGGGGGGCGCCTCTGGGGGGTTCTAGCCGCAGCCCGGGCTCTTTGGACCTGGACCCGCGTGTCGCTGCCTCTGTCCCCGGCCCAGGGGGGCTCGGGAAGGGTCCCACCCGCCCCCGGCCCCCAGGCCCCTGCGCAGGCCGGCGGGGCGCTCGGAGGACCCGAGGGGCCGGCCCAGGGCGGTGGCTGGCGGAGCGGGACCGGGCCGCAGGGGTCACCGGGGCGCCCCGTCCCGGGTGGACACACCCGCAGCCTGCGCAGTGCGCGCGTGGGAGGCCCGGGGCGGGGTCCGGGGAGGCGCTGCGGCCCCCGCTCGCCGCCTCGCGCGGGTTTCCCCGCAGCCGCGGGTCGGGGCGGCCTCGGGGCCCCGCGTCCTGCGCGGGCCGGGGGCGGGGCGGGGCGGGGCGGGGCGGGGCGTCCGCGGCCCCTCCCCCGGCCCGGCTCGGCTCGGGCTCTGCGCGGCGGCGGCGGCGGCGGCTCGGGGACCGAGGTGAGCGCGCTGCGGGTCGCGGAGGCCCCGCCGGGAGGGGACGGGGTGGCCTGGGGCGACACGCGCGCGGCGGCGGAAGGGGGCGCGGGCGGCGCGGGGGCGCGCGGGTGCGTGTGTGTGCGCGCGTGTGCGTGTCGCGCCGAATGCGGAGACATGGGGCGGGGCGGGGCGGGGGTCTCCCTTGGGTGGGGGCCCACGGGGTGGGGGCCCACCCTCTCCCACCTGGTCTCGCCGGGACCCCCGAGCTCGTGCTCCCTCCCCGCCTCTCTCCCCCGCCCCGCCCCCCTTCCCCACCTGGGTCTGAGTTTCTCTGGGTGTCCGTGGGTGGGTCCCTGCCTGTCCGTCCAGCCGCTCGGCCAGCGCCTGGGCTCCTGATCTCCCTTCCCGACACTGCCCGCTCCCCATCGCAGCTCTCCCCGCTTCCATTGCCCCCCTCGAGAGGGCAAACAAAGATGGACAGGGAGGGGACACCTCCCTTAGGACCCTGCCCCGGCCCGCGTGGGGCCCCACCCCTCGGGCCTCTGGCCTGGGCCGCCGCCACCTTCCTGCAGGAGCTCGCCCTGCAGAGTGTGGGGGTGGGTTTGGGGCAGCAGGCAGATCCCAGGGCAGAGGCCCCAGGGCTGGAGCATGGGGGGGGGACTCTGTGCCCTCAGTGCCCCGGACCCCCCCACACACATCTCCTGAGAGCTGGCACCTTGGGTAGATCTGCCTGGTCAGGGTCTGGGCCTCTGGCAAAGTCAGGTCGGGCTCCAGGCCCTGTTCCCATGAGCAGGGCCTGACGCTTTCTAAGATTTTTTTCCCGATGGAGCCCGGTGGGGAGAGTTTGCTGGGCTGGAGGAGGGTCCCTACCCCTGGATCCTAACGTGTGGTCAGCTCTGCTGCCCAGGCCACTTCCTGCTGGCAGCCCCCATTTCCTCGCCCGTGGCCTGGGAGCAGCTGCCCTGAGGACCGCGTGGGGTGGCCCTTGCTGTCCAGGTGGTTAGTGACACTATTGGTGAGAGTGTGGCCCTACCCAGGATGCTGGGGATCCCAGAGGCCATCCCCTGGACTACATGGGGGGAGGGGCACACCCGAGAGCCCTTCCTGGGAAGGCAAGCTAGGGGCTCCGGGAGTGGGGTTCGGGACCACTGGGTTGTCCTCTAATGACAGAGCTTGACAAAATGCTTCTTCCTGTCCTGACTGATGGGGCACCAGGAATCTGCATTTGACAGCCCACCCCCATTCTGGTGCACAGTCAGGTGTGAGCACCGCCGGATGGTGCATTGAATGATGGGACAAGGTCATTTAGCTCCCTCTGGCTGGCAGGCAGTGGGGTGGACCCAGGTGGGGCTTGTCCTCAGGGCCATGGCCCTGCTGTGCGCCTGAGCAAGCCACTCCCCCTCTCTGAGCCCAAGTCCCCATCAGTCAGAGGATGTCAGGGCCTCCCCAGGGGTTTTCCTGCCCATGGGCTGGGATTCTGAGCCCTTTGTAAAAATGTGTGTGTGTTGGGGGCCTGGGATGGGGGGATTTCTCTATAGAGTCAGGCAGACCTGAGTCGGCATCCAAAGCCACTACTGGTTGGCTGTGTGACCCTGAGCAAGTCATTTTGCTTCCCTGGACCTCCCTTTTGCAAAACTGGGACTCATACTACCCACCCCTTGGGTGGTGGAGGCACAGTGCCCGCTCCGCACCGCACCAGCCCGCCGTGACTGTGGGTGTGTATACCGGCCGTGGGAGTGGCTGGCACTGCCTGTGTACCTGCCTGTCTTACCTGTCTGGGGATAGGGACAGTCTCATGGACTTAATTTCTCATCGGCAGGGACAGCGGTCTGTGCAGAAACAGTCGTTAGCTAATGGATTTCTCTGTTTCTAATGGATGGTTTAAAAGCCTGGCGATGGTCGGGCGCAACCGCCTGGTCAGAGCCGGGTGGCGTGTTGTGGGATCCGGCTGGGCTGCCGGGCCGACTCTCTTGCTCAAGGCAGGCGCCGGGAGACAACACCCATGGGTCCCAGGTGGCTCCCGGCAGTCAGGAGAGCAGGAAGCCAGGAGGGGCCGGCCAGGAGACAGAGGGGAAGGAAAGCCCGGGCCCTCCCCGGATGCCCCGGGTCATGGGTGTTCGTGGGGACGAGGTCCTCTTTCAGGGCATCTGTGCGGAGAGTGGAGCTCTCAGGAGACACCCGCAGAGGACAGGGAAGTCACTCACTCAGTCGCTCATTCACGGGCCTCGCAGGCTGGTCAGATGGCAAGGGCATCCCCAGTGAGGCCAAGAGACCCACTGAAAGGGGGGCGCACAGACACAACCTGGACAGGGAGCTGCCGGGTGAGACAGTGTCATCAGTGGTCTTCGGAGTCAAACAGCAGGTGAGGACATGTGCTGTAGGGTCAGGAAGCCCCACAGGGGTCAGGCACCGAGGAGGACCAGCCACCCCCTGGGTTAGAGTCGGGAGATATGAATTAGAACCTTGGGTGAGGGGCTCAATGAGATGGCGTCCCGGTGTCAATGCAACCCTCTTTTATGTCTCAAAATCCAGTCTTGGTTGGGGAGCATCTCGTGGAGGGGGGCTTTGAAGTCTGAGCATAGTTCTAGTGACTCGGGAATCCCTCATCCCAGGACTGGAGCGGCCTAAAGCACTTGGCTCTGGCCTCAGACCCTCAGCTTTGGGTGGCCTGGGGGAGAAGCCAGCAGGGTCAAGGAGGGGCTGCAGATGCTGGGGACCCCAGAGTCAGGTCCACTGTTATAGATCTTGGCAGCACCGTTTAGCTGCTGTGTGGCCTTGGGAAAGCTGCCTAACCTCTCTGAGCATCAGTTCTCTCATTTGCAAAGTGGAGATTGGAATAAAGAGTTCAGTGGGTGGTTGAGGTACTGGGAGGCCCCTGCTTTGGAGAGATGGGGAAAGTGGTCCCAAGTTCTGTATCACTGACAGTTGTGTCCATCTCGTCCTTCCCAGAGACCAGACTTAAGGCTGAGAGAGGAGAAAGCTCTCTGCACAGGAGGGCAGACAGCAGGTGCCCAATAAATCCTTAAGTCAGACTAGTCCTATTAATAAGGGAAACTTTTAATTATAAAACTGACATAGCTCCTGGCCAATGTGGTTCAGTGGGTGAGTGTTGATCCAGGAACCACGGGGTCTTGGTTTGATTTCGAGTCAGGGCACATGCCCAGGTTGTGGGTTCGATCTCCAGTAGGGGGCGCGCAGGAGGCAGCCGATCGATGATGTTTCTCTCTCATCGATGTTTTTATCTCTCTCTCTCTCTCCCTTCCTCTCTCTCTAAAAATCAATAAGAACATATTTTTTTAAAAAACCACAAAAACGACATGGCCATGTTGCATAAAGTCTGGAAAATAGATCCAATTCTACCTGTAACCTCACCCCCTGAACATCATTTTTGTGTATCATTTCCAGTCTTTTTTTCAATAAATATATCTTGATGTGGAACTGTTTTTACAGGGTGTCACACTGCACATAAAGTTTCGTGTCCTGGTGTTTTTCGCTTAATGTAATACTATGAGCACGCGCCCTGCTCCTAAGTATTCCCGTAGTTCTGAAGTAGGCAGGGCGCTCTGTTCAGGGGCCACACATCCCACCTGGGGGTGTTTCATGGTTTTCTTGGACCGTCCCCCTCTCAGTGGCGCCTCCACGTGGACAATGATGTAAAAAGCAGGTGTTGACCCGGAGGTCATGCCCCAAAGGCCCAGCAGGACCGCTGGTCGCAGGACCACTGGTCAGGCCCCCAGGCTGTGTGGCCTCTGGCAGGGCCCTTCCCTTCTCTGAGTCTCAAGTCCTTGCTCTGCTATGAGTTGGGGGCAAGAACCCCCCATCCTAGGGCTGCTGGAGGAGCAACTGAGGGGATGCGATGTCATGTATCTGGCATGTGGCAGGGGCTTAAACTGTTCTTGTTATTGTTGTTATTTAGGTCTATCTCCCCCATTGTATTGTGGACCCCTGCAAGCAGGAACCAGGCTCTGTGCATTCCCATGCCCCAACCCAGACACCCTCAATCATATTTACTGATTTCATCCCTGACATTCCAGTCCCCCCAAAGAGAAGGAGTCTTCGTGTGGGCAAGACACTGGGACATTTACACAATCTGATCTTGTCCCCCACGAGTGGGGATCATCAGCTCCATTTGAGAAACGGGCTCAGAGAGTGTGATGGTCTTGCCCAAGGACACACAGTAGGGGAGGGGAGAGCCAGGAATACTTCCTGGAGGAGGTGGCAGTGGCACTGGGCCAGCAGGATAGGGTGTTTGACTGGGCCAAGGCGCAGAGGGCTGGTATTCTGTAAAGAGGAAGATGGAAACTGTCCGTAGGGCAGGGCGGAGCCCAGCACCCAGCAGGGTGAGGCTCTCGGGCCATTTGCTGAGCCGAGCTGACCTGAAGTCACAGCAGGGCAGAAATGAGCTAAGCGAGCTGCCTGGGCCCCTGACCCTACCCCACGCCCCACCCAGCCACTTTCTCCTGTCTAGGCAGGAAGGGGTGCTCTGCGGGCTCTGAGCCTGCAGACACCTTCCTGGGGACCGGTCAGGGAACAGTGATAAAATATTTATCAGAAACGCCGGAGCTGGGCTTCCCTGCGGGGGTACAGCTGGGGCAGCCCGCCCCAGGCCTGCAGCCTCGCCGTGTCCTGCTGAGTCACTGGGAGCCCAGCGAGCACCTGCTGCCCTCCTCGCCCCTCTGCCCTTTGGCCACGTGGATGCCTCCTAATGTGTAAGCCATTGGGCTGCGTGCGAGGCCAGGGCATCCGGTTCGGCTCCTGCTGAAGGCGGCAGAGCTCGCCCAGCAGGAGGGCACCAGCCTCACCAAGGTCAGGCAGAGGAGGCCGCGGGGCCGGGATCCCCCTGCACCCGCTCCTGCAGGGCCGCACCTCCTTAGTCCTCGCAGCGCCCAGCAAGGTAGGTCCTCTTGCGCCTCCCTGGCGGCAGGGACACCAAGACTCAGAGCGGGGCGCAACACGTCTGCTCCGGTGGCCGCTGGTGGCCAAGCAGAGATTTGGCCCTCGCCTGCCTGACTCCCACCCTCACGGTGCCCGACCCCGTTCCTGCCCCGAATCGGGGCCCGAATCAGGGCCTGCGTATCTCTCCTCCTTGACTCCAAGCTGAGCTGTGATTTCAGGTTTGCGGTTTTGATTTCCAGAGTAACAGCAACAACAGAAAAAACAGTAGCAGATGGCGTCTCCCTGGTGCCGTGTCGAGTGGGAGGGCGAGCGGGCTCTCAGATTCTTTTGTTCATTCATAAAACGCATTCTGGGGACTTGGGCCAGGGGCGTGGGAGACACTTAACCATGTGGCAGGAGCCCACGGAGCCAGCGAGGGCCGAGTTCAGGGCCTGGCCTCCTTACCGGTTATGTTCATGCTGTGTGGCCTCTGGTAGGTTGCTCCGCCTCTCTAAGCTTTGGTCTCTGATTTGTGAACTGGGGGTAAACTCTGCCTTTTCGACCGGGTCGCACCTGTGTCCTTGCTCTGTCACATCCTCACATCCATCTGATGGGCATTGATTGGCCTTTGGAACGGGTCTGGTTACCAGAGGCCCCAGCGGGCTTTGCGATTGACTCGCGCAGGAAGTAACCTCGAGCTGGTGCCCCCCCCCGGGGGGGGGCCTTTGGATCTGAAGGTTGAAGGTGGAGTTTTTTTCTAAGCTGAGTTCTGAAGGGAACTGGTCCCTGGAGCCACGCTCGCTGCCAGCAGCTGTGAGAGGGAGCCGGTGGGTCACACACAAGCTGTTGATGGGAACCCTGTGAGCGGCCAGGGTCATCTCCACTCCCAGTTCTGGACCGGGGTCCCTGTCGCCCCCACACTGCCTGTCCACGCACGCAGGTCACGTTCCTCCCCACCCTACGCCTTCCCTCCCGCCTCTGAGCTCTCCCTGCCTTTGCTTGGCCTGGATTTATTTTCCTCCCTTTTCCACTTGGGGGCTTTTATTGGTTCTTCAAGACTCTGCTGGCCAATGCCCTCCTCTTCCAGGAAGCCTTCCTGGCTGCCCCAAGCCCACCCAGGCAGGGCAGGCCAGAGCCCCTCCCATGCCCTCCACACCGGGATCTTTGCTCGTGTCTTTGACCGAGAACTAGAACCTCCAGCTGGAGTGACCTCCTCTCTGGTCTCCAGCCCTCCAGCCCTGCTCCGCAGGCCACGCTCTGCTCCGTTCACCTCTGGGTCCCAGGGTCCAGCTCAGGGCTGGCACAGAGTGGCACCCGGGAGCATCCGATGAATGAGAGAGTGAGTGAGTGAGTGAGTGAGTGATGGGCGCCCAGGGCCGGGGCAGGTGTCAGGACCTGTGGTAGGACAGGAGTACGTCTGTCAGGTGTGTCCCATGTGGCCTGTCTCTGTGGACGGGGCCTCCGTTGCCTGACAGTCACAGACGATGGTGCTCAGCAGGATAGCAGGGAATCAGGATTGCTGGGGCTGAGGCTGCTTTGGGGTGCAGAGCCACCCCCTCTTGGAGCTGTGTGACCCTGAGCAAGCCATATCCAGCCTGTCAGGCCTCAGGTCCGTCTGCAAACCCAGCGTTTGCTTGTTGGAGGGAAGGGGCCTTATGTTTGCGGGTGTTCTCGGCATGTCCCACCCTGGCCGTGTCACAGCCCGGCACATGAAAGAGATGGAAGGAAGTGCACCCGGGCAGGTGGCAGTCACTTTCTCTGGTAGCTTGTTTTCTCTTTCAACTTTTTGTCATTTTCAAATGTTCATTCAGTGACTTGGCGTGTGTGTCTGAGAGCCTCGTGGTAAGCCTGGGGAATGACTGTCCTGGTCACACTGCAGTGCTCCATGGGCACCCATCTGACCCAAGGGTGACGGATCTGTCACAGACGGAAGCCCAGAGGAGGCCCCTGGCCCAGTCCGAGGGCTGCAAAGTGGCAGCTTCGCTAGGGAGGCGGGGTGCTAGGGAGGCAGGGGTGCTAGGGAGGCAGGGGTGCTAGGGAGGCAGGGGTGCTAGGGCCAGTAGGCGCCGTGTGGCTGTGGCTGGGGACCTGGAGGAGATGAGGTAGGAGTGGCAAGAAAGTCTGCATGGAGAGGGGCTGGACCAGGTCCCGAATGACTGGGGGGCAGAGCTCCTTTCAGAATTAAAGTAGCTTCACCCCCTGGGGACACCCCCACCGCTTGCCCTGGGGTGCGGGGGACTTTGCACTTAGGAGCCCTTGAGATCCTTATTGCAGCCCTATGGGGCAGGCACTGCTGTGTCCCCATTTCACAGGATGGGGAAATTGAGGCCACGCCACAGTGAGTGATGGAGCTGCACTTCACATCCAGGTCTGTTTGTCCCCAGAGCCCAACCTGGAACAGTGGGCCTCTGCCACAGCCCTTACTTGTCACCAAGCCTCCGGGCCTCTGCTCTGTCACTTGTAGAGTGGGGACTAGGATGTGACATTACAGACCAAATGAGCCCCAGTTCTGGAGCTAATTCTAATGCCCAGCCCCGAGTCCTCCCTGCACTCTGCCGTCTGTGTTCGGAGCACTGCCAAGGGCAGCCAGTCAGGGGGACAGGATAGGAGGCACCTCGGGGACAGGGCTGTAAGAAGGACAGCCACAGAAATGGAAACGCATTTGATTTCACAGCAGCCCTAAGCAGCAGCCAAAAGGAGGTCACCACAGACACAGCCCCAGGTGCAGACCAGGGAGCGTGGGCAGTGGCCTCGGGGGGTGGGGGTGGGGACAGAGTGGGGCGGATCTGAGAGGAAGCCACTCAGGATGCCCCGGGCCCCGGAGACTGGAGGGGAGCTCGCCTGCCTACTGAGTCACAGAGGGGACAGGGCCGGCGCAGGTGAGGGGAACTCTGCTTCCCCCGAAAGTGAGAAGAACCGGCCCACTGAAAGGAAAAGGCCTCCAAGCTAACAGCCAAGGTCAGAGGCCCTCACCTTGGTCTGAGCTCTGATGGGCACTGCGGGCGGTGAGGGGGTGAGAGGAAAGAGGGGGCAGGGAGGAGGCCCACCCAGGCCCCAGCCAGGCCCCACTGTCCTCCTTCCCTGGCTCCACCAAGAGAGGGTGAGGGTCCCCTGCCCCCCGTGGGTCTTCAGCTGGGTGGGCAAGGTGGGCGGAGAAGGTGGGCTGGGCTGGATGTGCCTCAGATGCTGGGTTGTGGGCCCCACGGTGTGCTTGGCGTGGGCCTCTTGTCCCACACTGGTAAAATGGGGACACACCCCGCCTCCCCCACCTTCTAGTCTCCTCCCGGGACACTTTGTGAAGGCTAAAGAGACGCCGAGGCCGGCACAGGGGAAAAGATTTGGCCAAGGTCAGGTTCAAATCCGGTGTTTAGCTTAGAGTCTGGCACATAGCAGGTCTTCAAGAAATACTTGTTAAATGAGAAGCAGAGAAAGGGCCAGCGGCCTTTGGCAGATGGCACCACCCTTGCCGCCCCTGTGTCCTCAGTGAAGGGGGCTGCAGGGGGCCTGCCCCACCGGGGACACCGTGGGGACAGGCCCAGCGTGTGGGGAGTTTGCCCACTGCAGCTGGTGGCCTGGGCTGTTCTGTCTTCCAGCCCACATGTACATATGGTGGGCCGGGGCTCGTGGAAAAGGCTTTGGTGGGTGAGGTCACCCTCAGCAGGGTTTTGCAAGATGAATAGGAGTTGGCCAACCAGACCCGGTTTAGGGAAGGTTATCCCAGAAAGAGTGGAGGGCAAGCACGTGGACATGAACTGGGCCTGGCCTCCGGGGACAGGGCCGCTCACCAGGATGTGGGCCTCCACTCTGATTTGCTCAGGAGACTCGGGGAGGCTCCTGGACCCCTGCCAGTCGCCTCAGACACCCCAGGAGCTGACAGGCTGGGCTCCCTGCGAGGGCTAGAGCCTGTGACCCCAAGCACACCCTTTCGTCCCATCCCCGCAGTGAAGGGAGCCCCAGAGACCCCTAGCTGCCACCGCCCCTGAGTCCGGGAAAGCCCCTGAGGGCTGAGCCGGGGCGGGAGGAGGCGCGCAGGTTACAGCTGCCGTGAGGCCACCTGGCAGGCAGACGTGTCACCTTCCTCCTTGTCTGCCACCCACGCTGGGAACCACAGAGAAAGGCCAAGACCTCGGTTACTCAAACCCAGAAACTGCCGAGGAGATGTGAGGAGGAGCCCCTCGGGGGCTGGGCGGGGGCTGGGCCAGGCCGCCCTCCCACACCCAGCACCCCATGGGAGGGCTCAGGGGACAGTAGGCTCCAGGACACGGTGTCCACCATCAGCTCCTGGCTCCAGCCCAGGGTGGGCCGTGGACCTACCTGGGCCCTGTCACTGGGTGACTGGGATTCCTCTTGCTGAGCCTCAGCTCTAAGCACCGTGCTGAGTGTGGCTGGTGTCACCCAGCCACACCCCAGGGCCCCAACCCAGCCGGGGGCACACCCCTAGACACCGAAGTCCCAGTGGATGAAACGACGACCCTCTTCAGTAACCACCCGCCCGAGGCCGTCCGTGAAAGGTGAGACGTCTCCGTGGGTCACACCCAAAAGCTCATGCTGTTCCCTGGGCGGCCTGTCAGCGCTGTTTCCCATCTTACAGATGGGGAGACTGAGGCTCAGAGGATGCAGCACATGAGCAGTGGGGGCCAGGGGTGGGGTGACTGCGTCAGTGCTCCTAGGGCCCCTGGGCACCTGGATCCGAGTCCAGCCAGGCTGACCGGGCCACAGACAAGGGTCCCCAAGTTTACGTGGGTGCAGGAGGGCAGGCTGGGGGCGGGGCCGGGGGCTTCTCAGCTAAACCAGCTTGTGTAACCCCCACCCCAGCGCTCACAGAGCCCCAGCTATGGGCCTGGCCTCCTCTTAGCATCCAGCTGGATACAAGCAGAGGGGCTCCCATAGGCCCCCACCTCTTATTTCACATCATGGTCCTTCCCGCCATGGCCACAACCCCGTGTGATTGTGCCACCATCCCCATGGGACCCTCCCGCGTTCTCACTCCTGGAGACTCAGGCTGGGCAAAGCCTGGGCTGACGAGGCCTGAGGAGGACAGATCGGGATGTGGGGCAGAGCTGGGGGTCGGGAGGCCTGAACCCCAGGTGGTGGTCTCCCTGAAACCCTCCCCTGCAAACCCCCTCAGGCACCCTGCAGTCAGCTGCACGGCGCCCACTCTGCGCCCACCCTTCACACCTCCCGAGACCTGGCCCCAGCCTGCCCTGGGACCACCCTCACTTGGCTTCATGCCAAGTGCAACTCATGGCTGGTCCCAGGAGGAGACCCTGGCTGTCTGCGCGCCACCCCAGGGAGCAGGTCTGGGGACCGCAGCTGCCCTGAGGCAGAGAGCACCAAGGGGAGGGATCAGGAGGCCTCAGGGTCACCTCCTGCCTTTGCCCTGACTGCCTGTGTGGCCCCAGCTGTCCCCTCCAGAGCCCTTCCCCATGGACTGCAGTTACTGACCCTATGGGTGTCTCTGCTGGTGTCTTCATCAACACTGTGGGTCAGTCCCCATCCTGTCCATCTGACTGTGCCCCACCCTGGCCCTGGTAGGCAGTCATCCCTCCAGGCCTGTTTGAAATGTCACCAATGCTGGACAACCCCAGGCAGTCAGTGTCCTTCTCTGGAGTCCCAGAACCCTGCCCCCTTGCCTCCCTCACTGCCCTCAGGGACCCCACAGGGGACAGGCTCCGGCCTGCAGGAGGTGCTCACGATTATTGCGTGACAGAGGCAGGAGTAACAGTGTGAGGTGTGTGGGCTCCGGGCCAGAGCCGGGCTCAGGTCTCAGTCCTTCCAGTGCGGTCAGCTCCCTCCTCTGGGCCTCAGTTCCCTCATCGGTGGGCACTCTGCTGGGGGGGCCACCCCAGGAGTGAGAGTGGTGGGGTGCCGGCACCCAGTGGGACCCCTGGGAGAGGCCTCGGTCTTCCCATCTGTCAAATGGACAGCTGGGCTAGATGCACTCCAGGGGCTTTGGGGCCTGGCTTCCTGTGGCATGGTGGGGCGGGGCGGGCCCGGGAACAAGGTCACCAGCGTCCTTCCTCGGGAAGCCAGGCTCTGACTTCCTCCTGCATTCATGGTGTTGAAACGGAAAGGAGGGCCAGGTGCGTTCTGTGCAATGCCCCTTCTTAGCTGCTGGGTTGGTTCCTAAACTTAACCCACGTTTATGGACAGGGAGAGTGTAGGAACCCTGACACAGGAGTGTGGGGAGGGGAGAGGGAGGGAGGGCCGGAGGCCTCCAGGGGCCCCCCGGGCCTGGGAGTGGAACCCTCCCAGTCTCCTTGCTTGTCCCCCCAAGGAAACAGGCTGATCACTGCTGCTTCCCTGCCCTGTGGGCCACCAGGGGGATGCCCCGTGTGCTGCTCTGCTGTCACCCAGCCCACCGCCCACGGCTTCATCAGCCTTGCCGGGGAAGCGGGAATGGCACCACCTGCCTCAAAGGGCGTTGTGACAGCCTGATTGTCTGCACAGCTTTCAGGCCTGTGTTTGGCTGTTAGAAGATACTCGTGTGATATCTGTGTTTGTGTTATTGATATAACCATGGCCAAGATGTATCTGAATTAAAAAAAAAAAAAAAGAGACGTGCCAGGAGGCCCAGTACACTGTGAGATACAGACTGAATGTTTACTGAGCTTCCTAGCGACAAGAGCAAAGAGGGAAAGAGGACCACTAGATTCATAATGCCCTTAAGACGAAAAGACAGCTTTCCTGGTAATGAGATCCAAGGGGCAATCCTCCTGGGAGCCCTTGTAATGGGCTCCCCATGCGATGTGCTGAGCAGCATCCTCTGTGGTCTTCCTTGGTCCAAGGACCCTATGTCTGGAGCAGGGTCCTCAGCAAAGGAGAGAGAGAGGGGCCCCCAAAACTTTGAAGTTTCCTGTGTTACCTTCAAAATCCATGAGGAGCTCACCTCGATCTGGAATAGAGCTGACGTGTTCAAGAAAATAATGTTGTTCTCTGCTCCGAATCCTTGGGTCCCACGGGTGCTCCACACAGATGGGCCAGGCTGGCTCCTTAGCCCTTGTGGGGAAGGCTGGGAAGGCCACGCCCCTGTCCCCGCAAAGGGCACGCTCACGTGCGGGAGTCGTGCGGACAATCTGGGGGGCTCCCAGATCCCGAAAAACTACAGTGCCCCAGGCCCGAGGCGTGGCGGGCTCTGATCCGGGGTGACGCGAGAACTGGTATCTTCTGGGCGGCGATCCTGGACATGATCCCTCCCAGCTGGGCGTGTGTTAGTCACGGAGTAGCAGAAAGCTCCACTTGGCCGTGACGTGAGTCTGTTCAGGTGTGATCAGTGTGACCCAGGCAGGGGTGGGCTTCAGTGCTGAGGCCCAGAAAACCTCAGTGTACTGGTTGTGGATTCCAAAAAAGTAACCCGGAGGACTGGCTGTGAAAGACGTGGGTGTGTTAGGACTCCCGTGGGCACTGTTGATGGCTGGCTGGTGAAGCTGTCCCACTGAGTCCCATCCGGCCTAAGGACAGGCCCTGGGGGGGGGGGCACTGCCAGTGTTGTTGTTTTCCTACCACCCGGACTTTCCCAGCACAAGGTTTAATAGAAACAGAGGAAAACGGGGCCTTCAAGGGGAGGGGTCGTGCCATGGGCAAGCTGTGTCAGATCAAAACACTAGCTGTTTACGAGCCAGGCTGACATCTAGAAGCATCTGGAAGTTTCTTTGGCCTTTCGTAGGTGGAGTTGCTGCCAGGTTCCCAAGGCCTCACAGTCTGCTGCCAGGTGGCCGACATTCCCACAGGGTGGGACAGGGAGCCGGTGCGCGGGGAGGGGCCCCTGTGCCCACTTACCATGCGTGCCGAACGCCCTCCCAGACAGGCCCAGGCACTTGGGTCAGTCGGGACTTTTACAGAGACTGCGGGACACCGAGCAAGGACAGTGAGACTGCAGACGCTCCCTTTTCCCAGGCCCCGTCCCCTCTCACACCCGGGCAGGTGCCCAGTCAGCTGGTGCCACTGTGACTCACGCCCTGAACACCCGCTTCCTAACAGGCCCCTGGCCTTACAACATCCGTCGATGTTTTAAGAATGTCCAAACTTCTAGAGAACTTTTATAAAAACTCTATTTGAGCTAAATAGAGGAGACGCCTGAAAGCAAGATCTCAGTAGACCGAGAAACATGCTTCCAAGAATGGCCGTGTGCAGCCCGGCCTGGCGTGTATTTGGAATTAAGGAGGGAGCTACGGACTGTCACACGGGTCGGATTGCAGGGCAGTTCACAAGCTTATGGGCCCCCTTGGGGGTCTGAAGGAGGCGTTTCAAAGGGGACGGAAACGATAGGCAGGGCTGGCAAAGACAAACCGCGGAAGGAAAAGATAAACCTCTTCCTAAAGACCCTACGTGCCTGGGGCGTGACGACCCACGGGACACCCGCCAGGTTAGGAATTTATGCCCCGGCCACCCCGCGTGGCCTCTCCCTTTTCGGTCCCCACACCTTGCTCTGTTCTGTCTTTGAATGATGTCGAGCCCACTCGTTTCACAGCCTCCTGCCGCCCGCCCTTGGCCGCAGCGCGCGTGTCGCTCGGCCTGGCTCGCGGTGGCCTGTTTCCTGTTCCCGCGGCGCTGTGTGACTGGGGTCCTGGGTTCACGTCCAGCCGGGCTCTGCGTGTGGAAGCTCTGGAGGCCCGGCTTGTGGGCGTCAACTTTTATGTTGCCCTTCAGGCCTCGTGCACCAAGAAGGTGACATGAAACCAAACCTCTCCCGCCCCCAACGACAATCCCCAGGAGACGGGCGTGTTTTTGCCCGGCTCGGGCTTAGGCGGACTCGGGCAAGCTCTCTTGTCATCTCTCTGTCTCAGGGGGCAGGTCTTTCTCCCACGAGTCACTTATGAGGGGTGCAGCCCCCGAGACCCCCGGCTTTGCGTGAGGAGCCCAGTCCCACGTTCCGAGGTCTTGTCCCCTGACTGCTGGTTCTAACCTCTCTTTCTCAACACCCCCCCCCCCCCCAAGGCTGCCGCACAGCTTCCCTTACTGGCCGGGCTTCTAGCTCACAACGTGTTCCTGTGGCCACTGTTCGTTCCAGTTAGAGTACGTTAGGCGCGGACTCTGGAGCCCAACCGCCTGGGCTTGAATCCCGGCTCCACCAGCGCAGGATGTACTCAGTTTATTCATCTGTGAAATGGGGACGGCAACAGTGGGGCTTGCGGCGTCGACCTAAGAAACATCCACACCTGTAGAGAATTTTTCATAAGAGCTTATTTGAGCCCAACTAGCAACATGGCTAAGAAGCAAGCTCTCAAATGCTCCTGGGAATGAAGTTTTGCAGTTTCTTTTATGCATTTGGATTTAAAGAGGGAACTTAGGGGAGATTTTGTGGAGGTGGGAGAAAGCCAGGTACAGGATGGTGTGTTCCCTTGAGGGTGGTTAACCCTTTCCAGGGGCCTGGGAAAGAGGCATCTCTAAGGTGTGTGACCCCAGATGCACAGGAACAAGAGGCGGGCCCCACTCGAGGCAAAGGTCACCTTTTACTAGGGAAGTAATAGGCCTGGGCGTGACTACCCACCAGGACTCGCCCCGTCAGGAATTTATGATCGGATCACCCGGTGAGGTTCCTGTTGGTTAGATTTACTTTTAATATGTTTTTATTGATTTCAGAGAAAGGAGGGGAGAGGGAGAGAGAGATAGAAACATCAATGATGAGAGAGTCACGGATCAGCTGCCTCCTGCGCGCCCCCTATGGGGATGGAGCCGAAACCCGGGCATGTGCCCTGCCCGGGAATCAAACCTCGACCTCCTGGGTCCTAGGCCGCCGCTCAGCCGCCGAGCCCCGCGGGCCGGGCTGCTGGCTGGGTCTGCGGCAGCGCCCCTTTTCCATGCACAGCTGCGCGGGCTGGAGCGCTGAGCGCGCCACGTTGTTGCATATTCTTGGCCCCGAGTGCAGTCGGTATTGCATTTGCTAGAACTATAGTGGTCGTATTATCTCAGGGGTCATATTAATGTCTTCACTCTGGCCCCTGGTGATTTTCCTCATTTTCTCACAAGCTCAGTTGTGCGCTTTGACGTTTATAACGTTTCTCCCCGGTGTTTCCTAGGAGATATGTAGGAAGGAGCTCTCGGTTGCATAGTTCTCAAACCGCCCTGCCTCTCGGCCGTCAAGGGGTCAATGCAAAATAATCGTGACGCTCCCCACCAGTGCGGATGCCTCACCCAGCTCCCACAGAGCCCTTCCTCGCCTGTTGCTAAGTTTCCTGCTAAATTCGGGCCATCTTGGGAGTCCAGGGGAGTCCAGCTCCGCCACCCCCCAACCCCAGCTCTGTGACATCCCATGGGTGCAGACCCCCCCCCCCCCCCCCCCCCCCCCCCGTGATCTGACACCCTCAGGGCCAGGTGTGATTTGGGAATTCCCATCAGACTTTTGTAATGATAATAGAGTCTGCTATGCCCATAGGAGGGGACAGTTTCTGCACAATCTACACAAAGTGGGGTGGACCAGACCCTAAATAGCCTCAGTTCAGGTGGGGTCAGGTTTTGCAGCCCCGTCATTTCCAGAGGGTGGGGGAGGTCTCGTGGGGGGGCTGAGAAGGGGTGACTGGGCTCAACTCCTACAAGGATATGTGGGGGTTCCAAAAACATATTAAGGAGACCATCGTGGTCAGTGTCCAGGGGCCTCTGCGTGCGGGAGCTCCAGCCCCAGGGAGAGCCCAGTCTCAGGGCGGGCAGGCCCTGTCCTGAGACCCCAACACGGGGCAGAGGGAGGGCGCCTAGGGAGTGTTAGCCGAGTTGTGTCAGTGGGAGAAAGGACGGCACGCTGGGGTGCGGGCTGGGGTGCGGGCTGGGGCGGGGCAGTGTGGGACCCAGCGAGGCCGGCTGGTGGTCCTGGCACGTGGGCCAGGACTCTTCTCAGCGTTTCACAGCTGTGAAGACATCCACAGCCCTGGGGTCACCCAGGGAGGAGGGTGGCATGATTCCTTGAGGGTTCGGAACGAGTCACCCCAAGAGACGCCTCTGTGGCACATGGATAGCTTTGAGCTAAAGGCAACATTAGCTGCGGGTTTAAGAGAAATGCCTGTGCCTCCCCTCAACTACCAAGGAGAACTTGACGGAGGGGCCCTGCTCGTAATAAGAAGTGATTTGCCCGACCTGTACGGCAGGGCAAACTACTAATTCCTAACACCTGCTCTTCCTATGTCCTGCAACGACCTTCCCTCGTCCCTAGCTCAGGATGTCTTATGAGCCCAGTTCCCTTTCTGCCTCAGAACCCCTCCTGCATGCGGGGTTCCCATACGTACGTATGTATTAAATTGCATCATTTTATCTTGCTAATCTGTCTCATGTCTGTCTATTTGACTATCAGACCAACTAAAAGAACCTTGAGGGTAAAGTTTCTTCCTAACCCACATTCCCATTTTACAGATGAGGAAACTGAGGCCCAGTTAAACAATCAAACAGCCCAAGTGGTCAGCTCTGACCAGCTGGAGCCACAGGCCCACCCCGGCAGTGTGCTCCACTGCCCACCTGACACCACAGGGTCTGGCCTCTTGCCGTTGTTACAGTCACTGAACCGGAGACCAGCCGGAGGCAAGGGAGGAGGGCAGCCAGGCAGAGGGCAGAACCTGGGTAAAGGCCCAAGTGGGAAGCAGGCAGCGAGTCTAGAGAACAAGCCGTTGCTTTGTCTCCTGGTTGGGGGGTGGGGGGTGGGAGAAAGGGGCCTGGAGGGGCTGAGTGGGAGATGAAGCCGAAGCGGAAGGAATGGAAGGCTGTGCCCGGACTGTGGAGGGTCTTGGACGCCAGGCTTGGAAAGTTGGAGGCCATCCTGCAGGCAGAGGGCCTTGGAGCAGGCGGTGCAGGTCACATGTGGGGCCGAGCGATGCTGGCAGCAAGGAGCCCTCCAGCCGCCGCGAGGCCCAGGACAGGAGGCCCGGCTGGGGAGGGGACAGTGGAGGAGTCCTGAGCCCTCAGGAGCCTGGGGGCCCAGAAAGGTGGGCAAGCTGTGGGGGCAGGGACAGGGCCTGACCGTGCTGGCCCAGCAGGGGCTGGAAGGACAGCAAGGGAACAGTACCTGCCCAGGCTCGAGGTGGGGAAGGTCCCAGCCTCCTCCAGGGAGTTCCCTGAATGCAGCCGACAATCCACCTTGGGGGACTGGAATGGGGACCTCAGCGTGCATCCCGGCCCTGCCCCTCACCAGCCTGTGCCCTGCAGGTCACATCAGGGCCTGGGACTTAAGTGTCCACCTGAGGTGAGGAATGAGGCCACCCAGCTGGCAGGGTTACGGTGGGGACACGTGGGCCAGGCTGGCTGGGGTAGGTAGGCAATAAGGGGTACCTCTTGTCCCCATGGGGAAATGGGACCCCAGCCACCCAGCCAGAGAATCTCAGCAGGTTTCTCCAGTAAGTACTTCCCTTCACAGACTGAACCACGCTCCTGCAGAAGCAGGGATGGCGAGTGGAACGCACTCCTGGGTGGGCACCCATCATCCTGAGCGAAGCCCTGGGCTTGGCAGAGTCCCCACGACCCTACAGCACCTCTTCGCTGGGCAGCCTGGGCTTTATTTACAAAGTCAGCCACACAGGCCAAGTTTCAATACCACGGCGTCCTAGTTACCGGGCTGGATCTGAGTCCGGCTGGGACCAGGGATTCCTGCCTCTCAGGCCATCAGGAAGAGTAGTGAGGTGGCGAGTGAGTGACAAAGCCCTCCCAAGGCCCCAAGGCCCCACCAAGCCCTCCTGTGACCTCAGGCTGCCTTTCCTGGGGCTTTTCCTTATCGGGGTGAGTTCTGAGATCCACAGTAGTTCCTTCTTTCCAAGGATTCTCTAAGAAAAGGCTACTGGCCAAGACAGTGCCCTAGGGAGACTAGAAAGCTGGAAGGCAAGGCCGGTCTGTTTCTGCCCACATGGCCTCAGTCTACCTGTCTGCACAGTGGGGATGGTCACAGGGCTGCCTCACAGGGCTGCTGCAGGACCCAGGTCAGGAAATGCACGCGGAGCTGGCACTGCGGGCACAGCGTGGGCAGAACGCTGCACTGTCGGTGTTCAGGGCAGGGCTGCATGCCACGCCTCCAGCACACGCCTCTGCTCCCGTCCCCAACGGCTGCAGTCGGCATGTTCCTACTGGACAGAGCACAGCTAGGGAATAAGGGTGTGTCTTCTGCGAGCACTAGGCCTGGGCCTGGGCCTTTCCACACTGGGATGTGGGGTTCTTTGGACCCCAAGGTCAAGGCCAGGGCCTGGGAGTGCAGGCCCTGCCTGGGGAAAGGCCCTGTGCTAGTGTTACAGGGCCACCTTCACAAATTACTACGAACTGGGCGGCTTACAGCAGAACTTTATTTCTCACAGTTCCGGGGCTGGAAGTCTGAAGTCAAGGTGTCAGCAGGGCCCTGCTCACCTGTCTCTTCCAGCTCCTGGTGGCTGCTGGCAGCCCTCAGCTTCTGTCTGTCCCTCCAGTCTCCGCCTCCCTCTCCACATGGCTGTCCCCCCTTTGTGTCTCTGTCTCCACGTGGCTTTCTTATAGGGACATCAGTCATTGGATTCAGGGCCACCCTACTCCAGTGCGCTCTCATCTCAACTTGATCACATCTGTGTCCAAATAAGGTCGCATTCACAGGTACTGGGGTTAGGACTTCAGCGTGTCTTTTAGGGGTACACAACTGTATCCACAACAGGGGAGCAGTGTAGGAACCCCAGGACTCGGGCCAGCAGGCAGATCACCTTTTGTCGACTTTTTTTTCTTTATTGATTTTTAGGGAGAGGAAGGAAGAAAGAGAAACATCACTTTGTTGTTCCACGTATTGGTTCTCATATGTGCCCTGACTGGGGATCGAACCCCCAACCCTGGGATATGGGGACCATGCTCTAACCAACCGAGCTCCGCGGCCAGGGCAGGGTTGCCTTTTCTGTATCCAACTCAAGTGTGTAGATAGACCATTCCCCGGACGGGAGGCTGGAGGGGGCGGGCACCTGGGCGGGGTGGCCGAGCTCTCCCCACCCGCATTCTGCCAGCGCCGCCTCTGTTCACGATGCTGATTAAAGAAACTGCGGCGGCTGCTCGTTCAGGGCCTGCTCTGGGCTGGGTCCCTGGTGACACGAGCTGTCCTCATTAGTGTGGGAGCTGGCGGGCATCCCGTGACCGTAGGAACTGTCTCGTCCCACCTCACCCCCTTGAGGGGCAGGTGTGACACCATCACTGTCCATCCCAGAGGAGGGTTGAGATGCCCCCCCTGCCCCTCCCTGGGCGTGGCCTGACCCGGGGCTCCCCAGCCAGCAGACTTTCCCCGCCAGCTGGGAAACACCAGGCACCACCACCAGGGGGCAGGAGCGGGCAGTGCCTGGGGTGGGGTGGGGTGGGCTGGGCTGAAGTCGCAGCTGGCAGGTGTGACAGAGCTGGGGACAGCCGCTCTCCCGCTCAGCTGGCCTGGCTCCTGCTCCCGCTGACTCTGACTCCGGCCATCTGAGCCTCAGTTTTTCCGTCTGTAACCCCTGCCTGTCAGCCTTGCGGGGACTGGACAAGGCAGTGTGGCTCAAGGCAATATGCTCTGCCCCGCCTCGCACCCAGCCCTTTGGGGAAGTAACTTCCCCCAGCCCACTCAGACACAAGCTGGAGGCCGGAGCTCGTGACCTCGACCAGGTGTGTGTACCTGAGGTCCCCAGTCCTGGGCTCCAGAGCTGCGCTGACTGGCTGCAGTCCCCCGGGGCCCGGGGCGTCAGGGTTTCCATCTGTGAGGAAACAGGAGTGGAAGGCAGTGCCAGGCTCAGGGGTCCACAGAGTCCCGGGTACCAGACCTCCTGAGATGCCCAGTAGCTGTCCTCAGGCAGGCTATGCCCCCAAAGGTCCTGATTCACAGGGTCCCAGCGGGAGCCAGGCCTGTCCTGCAGGTGCCAGCACTGTGCCTGTGAGGATGATATCTCTGGGCCAGCCCCATGGTGCGGTCATACCACAGGAACCAAGGACCCAGGGTCACCGTCTCCAGCCACGCCTCTCTACAGGGTGCCTGTGGCCCGTAAAGGGCTTTGTGGGTCCTCATTGCCCCTCAAACTCCCCCGTGGCAACTGTGAGGGAGAAGGCAGGGGTCCAACCCTGGACCTCACTGATCTTATAGATGGGTAAACTGAGGCCCTATCGGTCACCTGACCTGGCAGCAGGATGGGGTGGACACCACTTCTGGCTGCCTGTCTGAGGGCCCCTTCTCCCATTCAAAGGACAAGCCCTGGGGATAGAGGGATCCTCCTTGCTGACCAGGGGCCTGTACCAGTCCCTGACACCCTGCTGGCCAGGGGGACTTAGGTCCTGGGGCAGGAGAGGATGTGACTGATGCCATCAGATCTCTCCAGCAGCTTGGGGGACACATGAATAGGTCCCGCTAGTCTCCCATTCCCTTTAAAAGAGAGTGTTTCCCTTTTTTGAGTCTCAGGCACTGGTGGGCCCTGCCCGGGGCCACCCCTTGATACAGTTGTTCAATCCTCCAGCCCTTATCAGGTCTGGAAGGCCCGGTAAGCGAGTGGCAGGCCGGTGGGCACCTGGAGCCCTGTGCCTGCCAGCGGGGGAAGCGGCACAGTGAGAGCCATCACGTGGGGCCTTGGGCCCGGAGGCCGGTCATCTGACGCTCCTCGGGAAGCCAGAAACCAGGGTTTCCTGTCAATCTCTCCATTGTAAACCCCGGCTGCATGTAGCTCTGGTTTTTGGGTTTTCCCCCACACTGCAGGCTGTGCAAAACGCATTCAGGGGTCAGACTTGGCCCTCAGCACCCAACTGCCCCCGCTCTGGGGGGCTGTGATGGCTTTGTCCCCTCCCGGCCTCTGCCTCAGATTTGGTGGCCTGGGGGCTGGCTTCTCCCCTGGGCTGTCAACCCCCACCCCCACCTGCCGTGCCCCTCTCTGCCTGTCACCAGCCCACACACTGCAACGACGCCTTCGCCTGCGTCCCAGCTGCACCTGGCCCTGGGCTGTGGGGTGCAGGCCGCCGGGGCCTGGCCGTTACAGCTGTTCCTTAACTCTGACTGGAGCTGGCTGGGCCATTCCTACCTCGGAATTTTTTGCAGCCCACCTCTCTCAGGCCCATGCTGCAGCCCCAGCCCCCTTTCCACCAAGACCCCCTCCCAGCCACCCCTCCCCCCTCCTCCTGCCCCCCATATTCCCTGAGTTTCTTATCGGAGCAGTCCAGCCTCCTCCCCACCTGGCCGGCCCCTCCAGCCAGGAGCCCCCCCGCCCCGGCCTGCTGGTGGACAAGGCCAGGCCTCCCCCAGAGCCTGCCTCCAGCTCGGGAAAGCCTCTCACCTGTCCCACCGGGTATGCTCTGCTGCATCTTGCCAGGAGCAGTACCCGTGTTCTATCCGTCTGTCTGTCCAGCACGGCACCTTCCTCTGAGCGTCCGTGCCAATCTGGTCTAATCCCTCCCTACTGGGAGGACAGGTGTTTATCCAGCCATTCAACCATGCCTGCTGTGGGGGGCGGGGGGCACCGGGGTGTAGAAGTCACCATAGTTCAGCTCACGGCACAGGACGAAAGAGCCACCGAATGACCAAAGGGCAACCTCTGAGCCTCACCCAGGGTAAAGGCAGTTGGGGGAGGGGAGGCAGCATCTCCGGTAGACATCCTGGGTACTGGGGGGCAAGGGCCCAGGGGCAGAAGGCCCTTCCCAGGACTCCAGGCTTTGGACTTTATCCTCAGGCAGTGGGAACCCACGGGATGCCAAGCAAGGATCTCTCAGACCACCCGGAGGAAGACAGATCTGTTGAGTGCCCTGTGTGGACCCCCAGGGGATAGGGGGCAGTCAGGAGGTGTCTGCCATCCTGGCCAGAGATGCCATCAGCTCTGCCTGGAGAGGTGACCATAGAGGCGGAGGGAGCAGAATCCATAGATGTTTCTAAAGGGGTAAGAAACCACCAGGGGTGTGGCTGGGTGAAGGTGAGGAAGGGGTGACCTGTCAGGTCACACTGGTCTCAGCCTTGGGGATGGCAGCTCTGGGAACTGAAGGTGTCCACACCCTCAACTTTGAGCTCAGGGTCCCAGAGTTTGTCGGTTATGATCTGCCTCTCTAGGACGAGGGCAGTGTCTGGAACATAGTAGGTGCTCAGGAAATGCTGGCTGATTTGAACTGGACAGTGACTCCTCACAAGGCTCTCAGACACCTAGATGGGGCCCTCCTGGCTCCTGAGACCACAAAAGAAGCTCCTGAGCTTCTCGGCTGGGCCTTGGCAAGCCCCACCCATCGCCCCCTTCACCCTGAGGTGCAGGCTTCTGTCTCTGAGTGGGCACAGTAATGTTGCCCTACACTGCGTGCGACACACGGAGCTGGTTCACAGCTCCTGAGAACCATGGAGACGTCAGCTGTGTCCCACCCCCACCCGTGGTATGGACCCTCTTCCCCAGGGTGCAGGTGCTTTGGTCCCACCGTCGAGGGTGGAGTACGAGAGGCACACACTCTGGGATAGAGGACCCAGTGGCCTCCAGGCCTCAGTTTCCCTCTTCAGTACAACATGGGGGTGGGGGGCTTTTAGCACCTTTCTCATGCTGAGACTCTCGGGTCAGCCCCTCTTCTCCCCCCACTGATCCATGGGAAGATACGGGGCTGGGGCTCTGGTGACACCACGGCCTGCTCAGCACAGGCAGCTTCAGGGGGGGCCCAGGAGGGGTGACCAGAGCAGCATTGATGGGGGCAAGGGGCAGGGGGCGGGTGAACTCGGTGGGAATTCCAGAAGCTGGGGGGTGGGCGGGAGTCTTTGCCATGTGCTCAGGAGGCCTGGGCTAGGCCCAGCTTGGCCACTTGTTGACTATGACATTGGGCAAGTTATTTCACCCTCTGAGCCTCAGTTTCCTCCCCTGGGAAATGGGAAAGTCCTACCTCCTAGAGGGAGGCTGGCCTGAGATCAAGCATCTGTGCACATCTGGCGGGGAGCTTCCCCCAGGGGGGTCGCTCTTCACCAGCCACGGGGCCTTAGGGGACCCACTTGCTTTCTATCATCCCAGAGACCTGAGGGTGGGGGGTTGTAGGAACAGCTTTGCAGGTCTCTGCCCTGGGGGGGGGGCTACTCCTGATTCCCCCAACCCCCCCAATCTGGCAACACCTCCTGGATAGGAGAGAGCGATGAGAGCACCCAGGTGGGTGGGGTCCTGGCCTGAGGTCCTGGCCAGGTGGGTGGGGTCCTGTTTTCCCGAGAACCACGGAGACATCTGCGTTCATGTGGCGGGATCTAGAGGGATCTGCGTGCACACAGCCTTTGTGGGGTGCGGCGGGAAGCGGGGGGGACTCTGGCTGAGGCATTGCGGAGCAGGGGAGCGCTGGAAGGGGGATCAGGAGTCGCTGAGCATCGCGTGGCCGTGTCCGCAGTGGCGGGGCGGGGCCGGCGCTGGGGGCTGGGTTGTCCCTGCCGTGCGTGCTGGCTTCCTGTGGGCACGTGTGGCCTTCGGGAGGGCGCAGCGGGCCCAGCGCGACCTGGAGAGGACGGGTGGGGGGCTTGGGGGCTGAGGCCCCGCCCCCGCCTCGCCGCCCCGCCCCCTTTCCCGCCCCGCCCCCGGGCCTCACCTGCCCCGCCCCCGGCCGCAAGCCCCGCCCCCGGCCGCAAGCCCCGCCCCCGGCCTCTGTTTGCGCCCGGTCCGCGCCGCCCGCTGCGCTCCCCGCGCTGCCACCGCGGCCGCCCGGAGCAATGATTAACCCGGAGGGCCGGCCGGCTGCGGGCCCGGGGCGGAGGCGCGGGGCCGGGGCGGGACCCCGCGGGGCCGCTGGGCTTCCTGCTCGCTCCCAAGTTTCCTCGTAGACGGCGCAGCGCGGCGCCGGCCGGGGCCCGGGGCGCAGCGTGGCGCGTGGCGCAGGGCGCGGCGCCGGGCGCGCGTGGGCGCGGCGCGGGCCGCCGGGGTCACCATGAGGACTCTCCGCAGGTTGAAGTTCATGAGTTCGCCCAGCCTCAGTGACCTGGGCAAGAGAGAGCCGGCCGCCGCCTCCGCGGACGAGCGGGGCACGCAGCAGCGCCGGGCCTGCGCCAACGCCACCTGGAACAGGTAAGGCCGCGCCCTCCCGGCCGCCCGCGGGGAGAGGGCGAGCGCCCGCGGGGAGGGGTGCGGGGGCACCGCGGCCCTTCCCGGGCTGCGGGAACTTGCTCCGCCGGAGTGGTGCGCGCGCGGAGGGAAGTTAGTGCAACGTGTTCCTGCAACTGGGGACCGGCGCGCGGAGCCCGGCCGCCCCGGAGCGCCGGGCGGGGGCTGGGGGCGGGGCCCGCGTGCCGGCCGCCCCCCCGCGGTCTCCCCGCGGCTCGGGCCCCGGGCTCGCGGCAGCCTGGGCGGTAACACAGCAGGAAGTATCTTCCCATTTCGCGGATGAGCCGACGAGCCCCGCGGGCGCCGTCGGTAGGTTGCTTCCTGTCTCTGCGCGGAGATCGCGGGGGGCGGGGGCTTTTCCCCGAGCGGCCCCCGTGCGCGCAGCTGTCGGCGGGGGTGCGGCAGCTGCCCCGCATTCCTCAGGCGACCCTCCCCCAAGGGCCGCTCCCAGCCGGGCGGGGGCGTGGGAAGTTCCCCCGCCCCCCAAGCTTTGTCTCAAGAGCGAGGCTGGGATCCGGGAAAGAGAGGGCTCGTTGAGTGGGATTCCCCAGTGTGTCTGCTCGTGGGCCCCTTTCAAACATAGACATTTCCACCCAAAGGAAAGTGGGAAGAGAGTGAGGCTGTTTAGGGGGGCTGTGGATGCTGTCCCCCCCTCCCCCCAACCACACACGCCTGGCAGTGAAATCTTGCCAGATGCTCCTCGGGGCTGTGACCTTGGCCAGACTTGATGAGCCACATTGTGGTGGGCACGGGGCTGCCAACCTGAGACCCTCTGTGCACCAGGCAGGACACTGTCATCCCCATGTGCTTGTCTTCAGCCCGCAACCAAGTTGCAAACTGCTTGAGGCCTAGATGTTTCTGCCTCGGTTTCCCTATTTGTCCTTAGCAAGCACATTCCTCCTTGGGGGCAGTGAAAGGACTCATGGGGAACCTCACTGACCCAGTGACCTCGCACTGTCTTAACGTGGTTTTCTCCTCTCACAGAATTGAGGCGCTAGACACAGTCCTCCTCGTGTCTTTGCCGTGGTTTAGTGGAAGGAGCCAAACAGGCTTAGTTCAAATCCCAGCTCTGCTTCTTCCCTGCTGTGTGGCCTTGAGAAAGTCACTGAATCTCTCTGATCTTCAATTTCCTTTCCCATAAACTGGACTGTGGTAGGGATTAAATGTGAAGATGGGTATTAATGCCCTCAGCACTGTTCCTGGCATGTAGTGGGTTCCTCCGTAACTCCTAACTCTAGCCCCAGCTCATGTCGGGGTGGGCCTGTAGGGTTAGGGTTTGGGGGGCTCCTCGGGAGTCTGCTGGTTCCTGAGCTTTCACCCACTGAAGCTTTGTGAGCCGCTCCCTTTGTGGTCGGCCCTGCTGGGGGTCCTCCAGACAGAGGTGGGGGCACCCTGGGGCCAGCTCCGAGTCTTCCAGGAGAGGCCACCTGGGTCCCTCAGCTGCTTTTTACTTAGGGAAACTTGGGAACTCAGTCAGCTCTGTTCTGTTCCTGGGCCTGGCGGACTGCGGAGGACTGTGCCCTTCCCACAGCTGGCACCGACAGGGCTTCTACTCAGCTGCCCCCCATCCATGTGCGGCCCCCTTCATTTCCTTTGGCTCACTTTGCCACCATCATAGTCCAGAGAGGGAGATATTATTACCCACCCACAATTTAGAGGTACAGAGGGGGACACAGTCCTGGGAGACTGGCCCACGTAGGACATGGCAGAGCCAGAGTCCTCTTCTCTCTTCCCTAGAGGGGGGACAGCCAAGGAGGGAGCAAAGTGCCTTCCCCTGCCAGGTCTCTGACAACAGTGGAGGCAGAGGCCCCTCTGGTCTTTGCATTGCTCCCTGCCAGGCTCATAGGACAATAGCCTGGACCAGGACAGTCTGCAGTCTGTCCTGCCTTGCTGAGTTGACTCCTCATGTCCAGTCCAAGATGCACCCCTTTTTCTCTTTGTGACCACATTAGTCTCCTGGGGGCCACTGTAATACATCATCACAAACCAGGTGACTTAACACAACAAATTTACTCTCAGGGTTCTGGAGGCCAGAAGTCCAAAATCAAGGTGTCGGCGGGACTGTGCTCCTTGCAGAGGCTCTAGGGGAGGGCCCTCCCGGCCTCTTCCAGCTCCTGGTGGATCCCTGACTGGTGACCACGTCACTCCAGTCTCTGCCTCCATCTCGTGAGAATGGGATCCATGCTCTCATTTAGCTGTTCATTCATTCACTCGTTCATTCACTTGTTCACTCACTGGCACTGGGCTGAGCCTGGGGCAGAGAGTCAGCAGCCTCCCAGAGCCTGGAGACCATGGGGGGAGGCAGGAAGTAAACAGGACAGAGTCAGCCAGTGAGGGATTTGCAGGTGGGCTTTAGTGCTGGGAGGAAGATAGACCCAGGTTTGGTGGCCCGTGTTCTACTCTCTCCCATCAGTGTGCACGAAATGTTTGAGTGAGGGGTGGGTGCCCCTTGTGTGTGGAGGGAGCTCCCCAGACCCCAACACTGGTCCCCCACATCTGCATTTGGGTCAGAGGGTGCTAACCATTGCGACACCCTACTCCTTGCCAGGCCTGGATCTGCCCAAATGCTTGAGGTTTGGTGAGCCCAGCGCCCACCCCACCTAGATGTTAGAATGGAGGCCCCGAGACATGCTGGAGCAGGGTACGGTTTGCGCCCTTGTGGTGCAGGTGTCACTTGTCACTCTCCCCACAGACCCGCCTCAAGGCTGGGTGGTTGTCTTCAGCTTACAGGGTCAGGGCTCTGAACCCAGGTCTGACTCGAAGCCACAGCCAAGGACATGTGCGAGTTCGTGTCCCGCTGGGGCTGGGCATGGTGGGTTTTTGGGGGTGAGAACTCAGAGGCTGGAGCCCACCCCCTGGTCTGCACCCCTCTGGTCCTGGCCAAACGCCACGGAGTGCTCCCCCAAGCAGCCGTGACATCCTGTTGTCCAAAGTCAGGTGGGAGGAGCTCTTTTCATCCCCAGAATAACTCAAGGTGGGACTCACGACCCCCATCTTGCAGGTGAGGCTCAGAGAGTCACTGGACCGCCTGGGTCTAACTCCAGAGCCTGCGCTTCTGCCGCCATGTGGGTCTCTGAGGGGCCAGGGGGTTGGTTGAAGCCTCCAAGGTGAAGGTTGAGAGTGGGGGTTGGAGGCCATGCGGGCCTGTCCACCCCAACGCCTTGCTGTGAATCCTGAGCCCCTGCCCCTCGGGGGCAGCCTGCATGTGGTCGGCAGACTAATGACCCCAAAAGATGTCCACACCCAATTCCCCGGGACCTGTGAACACATTACATTGCAGGGCAAAGGGGACTTTTCAGATGTGATTAAGTTCAGGAGCTTCAGATGGGGAGATTATCCAGGTGGGCCCAGTGTCATCACAGGGGTCCGGGGGGGGGGGGGGCATGGGATCAGAGTTGGAGCAGGGAAACGGTGGAAGCAGAGAGGTTGTGAATGGAGGGAAGGGCCCGAGCCGAGGAACGTGGGCGCCTCTGGAAGCCGGGAAAGGTCGGAAACAAGCGAGTTCGGCCTTGGAGCCTCCAGAAGGAGCCAGCCCACCCACACCTTGGTTTTAGTCCCGTGACCCTGGTTTAGACTTTCCAGCCTTCGGAACTGTAGGAAAACAACTTGGGCTTGTTTTAAGCCACTGGGTTGTGGTCTTGTCGCAGCAGCTGAAGGACAACCACACATTGGGCTTCCCTCCCTCCCCCCATGTGCCCTGGGCCACCACTCCCCCACTGTGGCGTCAGAACCCGGCCACACAGCCGGGAAGGTGGGAATGTGAGGCCCCAGGCAGCCATGGGAGGGCATGGGCATGCCACCATCCTTTCTGCAGCCTGCCAGGACGGGTGGGTCAGAGCCTGAGCCAGTGCCTGCCTACCTGGGCAGGGGAGCCTCTGGAGAGATGCTCTAAGCCCTTGCCTGGGGTGGGGGTGGGATTGGAGCCCTCCCGCTCAGCCAGGAGCCCTCGGGGTGGGGGATTTCAAGCCAGGTGGACTGAAACCAGGGTGTGAGTGATACTTGTTT
Organism: Miniopterus natalensis; assembly: GCF_054644295.1. NCBI lineage: Eukaryota > Metazoa > Chordata > Mammalia > Chiroptera > Miniopteridae > Miniopterus > Miniopterus natalensis. Next base: position 184,504,106 of record NC_142082.1, read on the forward strand.
GCTGAGGGGCAGGTAGACTTGTCCCTAGGTGTTCTCACTCCCACTTTCCAGATGCTCAAATTAGGGCCTAAATGGGGGCAGGATTGGTTCTGCGACACCTGCCTCCCTGCGCCTTATACCTAGACTTGAAGGGGAGGCCAGGCAGTCCCCCCACTTCATTTCCCGGGGCTGGGCATGACCCCCTGGGGTACAGATGAGGACACTGGGGCTCTGGTCATCCTTGGATGGACAGGGCGGGGAGAGGGTTAGAGCCCAGGTGGCAGCCGGAGGACCCAGAGGGGACATGTGGGGACCCAGTGGAGCCCAGCACCCCTGCTGGCCTCCACCCACTCGTTCAAGCCCTCTGGGGGGCCTCTGGCTGGTGCCGGGTCCTGAGGGAGTCAGGTCTCGACACTAGTCGGAGGGGCTGAGGAAGTACCAGCCTTGCCCAGGGCCTGGTCGGCCCTCTAGGGGCACCAGGCAGTGGGAGCAAGGACACCTGCAGAGGCCACTCCCGCCCCCCCGTGTCCTCAGAGGCCTGCGGGGGCCAGGTACAGAGCAGGGTAGGAGCCTGAGGAAGGGCAGGCTCTACCTCCAGGGGTCCCCAGATGTGCATCGGCCTGACCCACCAGAGGTAAGGCTTTGGGTGGCCCCCAGCCACTCATTCTGCCAGGGAGGTGAGCAATACAGAGAGGTGATGCTGGACCAGAGACCCACCCACCTGGGGTCCCAGCCGCTCACAGCCCCGCGATGGCCTCCACCCAGGCTAGGGTGGCCACAGGTACCCCCAGAGTCCCACAGTTAGCCCTTCCCCCAAGCCTCACCACAGCCCCCCCCCCCCCCGCCAATCCTGAGCAGCCCTGTCCCACCAGCCCTGGTGGCAGGTCTCAGCCCGTCCTGGACACCCTGGAGCCTCACCAAGGGTCCTGCCCTTCTGCCCTGTGCCACCCAGTGCTCAGACGAGTCTGGGACTTGACCCTGCCTCCCGTCTTCCTTCATGAGGAGGGGACGGCTCCTGTGAGGGGCTACAGCTGGAGGGAGGCGGTGGGGCAGGGTCTCCCCTGGAAGCACCTCAAAGGCCTGTGGTTTCCCCGGGACCTCGGCCCTTCCCCTGCCCGGGCCTGCCTACCTCACAGAGAGGCTGGTCTAGGAGGCCACAGCTAGGGTTTCACTTCTGTTTTGGGGGGACGATTAGTCACATGAGGTGCTCTCGCCCTCCCCACCCTTCCTCTTCTCCAGTGGCTCACAGCAGGGTTTTTTGTTTACCCAACTTGGACTTTGAAAAGAACTGGGCCCTCAGCTGGAGAGAGGGGGAAGGAGCTGGGTTCCGCCCACCCACCCCCACGTTTTGGCAGGGTGGGCCCTGGGCCCCAGCTGGGGATAACACTTGGGGCCTCAATGTTCTGCAGCCGGGGGTGTGACAGTCCCCACCTCGTGTGGCAGCTAGGAGGAAGAGATTGAGAAAACCACAGAGCAAGTAGCTGAGCTGTGGTGGATGCTTCTGAAGTCACCCCTGTACCACCAGAGCGACTGCTGACCCACAGCATGACAGACAGCCTTCAGGGCACCGTCGCCTGCCCACGCTGTCTCCTTCAGGGGCTGTGATCATGATTCCCATTGTATGGATGGGGACACTGAGGCCCGGGTGGTCAGGGCATGTGGCCCGGGCGTATAGCCAGCAAGCCCAGAGCTGGGACTCAAACCCATACCCGCCCCTGAACCAGCCAGGGTGATGGGGGTGGGCGGGGCTGCTCAGACTCCAGTGGTGACAGACGGCAAGGTCACGGCAAGGTCACGGCATCCTCCTTGGGTGTCGCTTTGCTGCCCCAGTGCCGGGGGTGGGGTGGTAGAGACCAAATAGTAAATCAGATAGGCCTCCCTCCCCAAACCGTAGATGGGGTTGAATGCTCTCCCCTCCCAGGTGTGAGGCAGGAGGGACCTGGCCTGGGGTTGGGGGGGGGGGGGCTTTGGAGAGAGAGGTGGGTGGAAGGCCGTGGGGCAGGAAGGGAGGTGGTACAAGAGTCACAGAGGGCCAGGCCCCCCGAGGGCCCAGACTGCCAGCCTGGCCATCTGTAGCCCCGTGATGGAGGGGCACTTCTGGGTGGGGGACCAGAGTGGGCTGGGTCCCTCCGAAGGTTTAAGGGAAGGAGAGGAAGGACGCAGCGAGGCTGATGGCGCGGGTCCCTGAGAACAGCAGGCCCGGGCTCCACATGCCTGATTTGGGTCCCAGGGAGAATTTGGCCAGGCCCCTCTGAACTTCCTGAGTGGCTGGGACCCCCCCCATCCCCTCCACACTGGGCCGGGTGGGGCCGCCCCTGCACCATTCTCCCTGCCCCCCAGCAGCCCCACAGGCTGAGGGTGAGTTCCCAGCTGTTGGGATTCCGGGGGGCAGCTGCTGTGGGACAGCTGGCTTCCCAGTCGCTCTTAGACTTCCCGTCGGATTTTTATCTTTTTTTAGTCTGTAAATGCGGGGCCGGGGCCAGCAGGGGCTTGTAACAGGCCGAGCCCTGGCCAGCCGGCCTTTCCTCCCTGTAGCACCTGGGGGCGGCGCACACGCGGCCCCGTCTCGCAGACAGGAAACAGGCCGGAGGACACACGTCCCTGGACCCGTGAGTAAGCAGCATTCCAAGATCAGGCCCTGGAGTCGCCGGCTCCCCGGGTCAGGTGACCAGTGTCCAATGTGGTTGCGGTGCCTGGTGCAGCTGGGGTCAGCTCTGTGACCTGGGCACGTCCCCACGCTGCTCCGATCCTCTCCGCCCACCGGGACATGGGGCCCCAACCCTGCCCAGACCTGGCTCCCTGGGGGAGGCGGCAAGGGGAGAGCAGCCGCTGTCGGGCGAGCTCCGGGGCTCCCCGTAGGGGACTTGGCCTCTCTGAGCTTCAGTCTCCTCATCTGAGAAGTGGGCGGCCAGTCCGTGTTGCTGGAAAGGGTGAAGCGGCTGAAGGCAGAGAAGGGCACCCGGAGCTCCGTGGCCACTGCCCACCCTGTGATGTGACCAGCTGTGTGGGTCCGGCTGTCCCCTACTCACCAGGGGTGGTGATTCAGAGCGGCAACCACGCCCTGGGCCGAGGGCGGTGGCACCTGGCTCTCACCCTTGGGAGCGCGTGGCCGGTGGGAGGGACTAACAGGAGGGAAGGGGGGGAAGCAGCGTGTGCGCAGGGTACGCGGGTGTCCTGGAGAGGTGACGGGGAGGCGCCTGGAGCACAGGGGAGGCTGGGGTGCGGGATCTGGGAGTTCAGGTGGGAACTGAGGTCCTGGTGTGGATGGGGTCCCACAGGGACGAGCGGTCCCTGCTCTCCAGGTGCCCTGCTTCTGGCCAGTCGGTCCTGTTCCCCAAGCCCAGCAGGGAGGCTCCAGGGGAGAGGGGGCCGAAGGGCGGCCCGGGAGGCTGGGAGGGGTCCCGCCGCGGGTGGACACAGCGCTCCTCTCCCCACCTGCAGCATCCACAACGGGGTGATCGCTGTCTTCCAGCGCAAGGGGCTGCCCGACCAGGAGCTTTTCAGCCTCAACGAAGGCGTCAGGTGAGTGACTGTCCTGTCCTGTCCCAGGCCTGGGCCTGTGAGAAGCAGGGAGGGCCATGCCAGGGTGGGAGGCCCCAGCCAGCCCCCACCCAGTCCACCAGCCTCACCTGAGGTTACACCCTGAGAGCTGCCGGCAGCAGTGGCCACCACATGGACCTTGACGCTGTAGCGTGGCTCTCGGGCCCGGTGGGCCTCCGCCCCCACCCCTCCTGAGGACATCTTTTCAGGAGAAACAGGGTGGGACTTGGACGGTGGCTCAAGGTAACGCCCTCCTTCCCCGCTGATGTTGGGCATCAGGAAAGACTTATTCTGTTGAAGAGGAAGGACCCACCTGGTAATGACGGGAGTGTCATTCCGGAAAAGCCATTAACACCGGCTGGCTGGCCCCCGAAGGCCCCTCATTTCCTGTGAGTAGCCGAGGAACCAGCAAGTACTGGTGAAGGAGCCCCCCACGGACGGACCGGCTGCCCGGGAACCTGCAGGGCCAGCCCACATAGCGTTGTGTTGTAGTGGAGGCGGCCAAAGCTCAGAGAGGCTGAGAAACCTGCCCCAGGTCACACAGTAGCTGCAGGGAGGGATGTGCTGCCTCTGTGCCCTTCCCCTGCCACCCGTTGTGCAGACCTTCCCACTGGCTCAGGCCGAGAGTAAAAGGTTAATTTTGACAGCGATAAACCCTTCCCACCCCATCGTGGCAGAACTGAAAGGGCTCCTTTAACCAGATAAACCGAGGCCCAGGGAGGGTGAGGGGCTGGTGAAGTCGGAGAGCGGGAGGTTATTGCCTCCCAGGCCCGTGTGTGACTGTCCAGCTTTTCTCAAGCTGGTCTGGCCACCCAGGGGCTGGGCCCTGGGAGCCACCAGGGGTGTCAGTGGGGCCCTGGGAGCCACCAGAGGTGTGGGTGGGGCCACAGCAGCCCCGTGTTCCTAATATCCCTCTGCTCAGGAAACCAGGATTTTATTGCTAGCCTAAAGAATGTGCTGGTGTTTAAACAACAGAACATAAGGAAATATTTCCAAATTCCTGAGCAAGGCACCGGGACAACCCTCCAGCAGTTTCTACACCCTTCCCCTCCAGCAGCATAAACAGCAGGGGGAGGGGGGGACGGACTATAACCCTAGACCACATGCCCCTGTCACCAGCCCTGAGGGACTGCACAGAGCAGGGGCCTCCCTCAGGAGTGTGTGCCTGGGGTGGGGGGCAGAGATGTACCCCTGGCCCCCAGGGTCCCCATGATCCTTACCCAGGAAACAGGTGGAGGTCATGTGACGTGAGCCGTGGCACTCCTGGCCAGTTAGGTTATTTGGGGCAACCTGTCTTTAGCTGATTCAAAATTAGATGCTGGGCATAGTTAAGTAATAATAGCAGGGCCTTTCTTTTGAGAGTTTGCTCTGTGCCAGCCTCGTGCGATGAGCTTTCCATGCCTTAAACTCTTCACAATGCCTCAGAGGAATGGGCACCTTATCTCATTTTACAGATGGGGAAACTGAGGCACAGAGAGGTCGGGGGTAGCTCAAGGTTACAGGATTAGTCAGTGGAGCTGGGACTTGGGCCCTTCAGGACTGCCTGCCCCCCCAGCTCTCTGGCATCATGAGGCCACCTTAAATTAAGTGAATTTAATTGTGCATTAAATCCGTAATGGTCATTAGCTTTGATCCCACGAGAGCCTGTGGCTGGAGCCATCCATCGCCCCACTATCTGAATTTTCTCCTCGGTTCTCGAAGCTCTTTATGAGAGAAGGCTGTGCCGGGTGCGGGTGAGGCCGGGATGGGGAGTGGTAGCAGGACTCTAACACCTGTCAGTCATCTCCCCTCCCCGTTTTATATGTATATGTAATATTTGTCTATGTAACTCACTCTTTGGAAATGTACAGTTTAGCATTTTAGTATGTTCAGAAGTTTGTACAATCATCAGCCTATTGAATTCCAGAACATTTTCATGACCCCCTGAAAAGCCTGTCCCCATTAGCAGTCACTCCCTGTTACCCCCTCCCCCAGCCTCTGGCAAATACCAGTTAACTTTTCTGTCTGTGGATTTGCCCATTCCGGACACTTCACGTAAACGGAATCGCTCGGTGCGCACGTGGCCGTTCGTGGCCGGCTTCCCTCGCGGAGACCACGCTTCCAGGGTTCATCCGCATCGGAGCCCGTGTCAGTGCCTCCTTCCTGTTGACGGCCACGTAGTATTCCACTGTGTAGAAAACACACGGTTTTGTTTACCCACTCGCCTGTTGATGGACGTTTGGGTTGTTTCTGCCCTCCGGCGGGGGCATCGTGCACAGGACTTTGTGTGGACCTGTATTTTCATTCCTCCTGGGTCTGTGCCTGGGGCCGCATTGCTGGGTCGTCTCACAGCTCTGAGGTTAGCTCCAGGAGGAACCGCCCGGCTGTCTCCCACAGCAGCCGCTCCGCTCCACAGTCTTGCCAGCCCAGGGAGGACTCAGTTTCCCCATGTTCTTACCAGTACTTGCTATTTTTGCTCTAGTGGGGGAGAAGTGCCCCCTCGTGGCTTTGGCCCGCAGTCCCCTGATGGCACGGCTGGGCATCTCCTCGTGGGCTAATTGGCCATTTGTGTCTCTTGAGGAACGTGTACACACACCCTGTGCCCAATTTTTTCATTGGGCTCTTGGTCTCCTCTTGTTGAGTTATAAGAGCTCTTTATATATTCTGAGTCGAGACCCTTACCAGGCACTCATTTGCAAGTCTCTTCCCCATGCCGTGAGCTCTCTTTTCACTTCCTTGATGGTGTCCTTGGAAGCACGGAGGTGTGACTTTGATGACGGCCAGTGTGTCCAGCTAGTCATCCTCCTCGATCCCCTTGTTCCCTTGACCCCCTTTCTTCTGAGGTGCAGAAACGGACACACTTGCACAACAGTTCTTCCAAGTAGAAGAAAACCTTAGAGGCTAAGGCAGTTTGGGTCGCAGAGGACACCTACTTAAGGACCCAGGCCTCTTTACCTGATGGTTTCTGTGGCACTGCCGCCGGAGGACCCATGAAAGTGTAGCTGACCCAGCTCTCTGCAGGCCTGAGACGGGTGGACGTGCCCAGCCCTCATATTGGCCCCCAGCAGAGCCCCTGGGACATCCTCGCTGCCACTGTGTGGTCTCTGACTCCCACCCTCTCTCCCTCTGGTCTCCCCTCCCGCCCACAGGCAGCTGCTGAAGACAGAGCTGGGGTCCTTCTTCACGGAATACCTGCAGGTGGGTGGTCTTGCTCTCCAGCTGGGTGGTCCAGCTCTCCAGGTGGGTGGTCCTGCTCTCCCCCTGGGCTGGGATTGCTCTCCAGCTGGGTGGTCCAGCTCTCCAGGTGGGTGGTCCTGCTTTCCAGCTGGGCTGGGATTGCTTCCTGAACTGGCGAGAAAGGACCAGGGTCACCTACTCTCAGTGGGCGTGTGAAGCACTAGGTTCCAGGGCCTCTGCCTCACCGTGACTCAGTTTCCCCGTCCGCATCCCCAACCGCAGATGGTTGTGAAGGTTAAATGAGAGGATCCTGGTGACGTCTCAGCACTGTGCCTGGAGTCTCAGCACTGCGCATGCAGGACTCAGGCAGCTTTCTTATTACTGGCCCACCTCCTCCTGGAACATCAGTGCGGGCCCCTAACATCCGTGTTTGGGTCATCTTGCAGCCCCAGTGCCCTGAGGCACAGAATATCAGTGTCGCCAGGGCCCCTCTGTGCCAGGTGCTGCTCCACTTGGCACTCCTGCCCCACCCCCCAGTCTGGGCAGCGGGCCTGCAGAGTCGTGAACACATGGGACCTGCCGTGGTTACGTGACTCTCTGGAGGCACGATTCACATGCCACAGGGTGCACCCACTTAAATGCCCAACTCTGTGGTTTGTACTATAGGCACCACTGTCGAATTCCCGGGCATTTCACCACCCGCCCCAAAGAAACCCCACCTTTATCATCAGCCCCCCCCCAGCCCCCGCAGCTACCAGTCTGCCTGCCTTCCGGATTTCCATCCTGGGCATTTCATGGGGACGGACTCGCACACTGTGTGTCTTCTGTGTCGGCTTCTTCCGCTGAGCACAGTGTTTCCGAGGTTCGGCTCAGCCGTGGCAGGTGTGGGTGCTCCGTTCCTTTCTACAGCCTAACACCCCATTGTCTGTGCGCCCCGCTTGTCCACTTGCCTGTGGGTGGACACAGCTGTTTGCACCTTTGGCTGTTGCGAGCCGTGCGGGGACCACGAGGTGTCATCCTCAGCCGATGCCCGGGGCGGCCGGCGCTCACGGGACTCCGTGGGGTGAGCCTCACGGTACTGACACAGCTCGCAAGCCAGGCCCCCAGCACCCCCATGTGCTTCATTGTCCTCCCTCAGTCCGGGGCGCGAAGGCAGCCCACCTGCCCGCTCCGCTGAGGCTCCGGCTGCTGCCTGTCTTTGGGGGTTGTCCCTGTAGCCACCTCCTGTCTCGTGACAGCCCTGGTTGGCCGGTTGTCAGCGACCTCCTGGGGTGAGCTGAAGCTCAGGTTCTGTGGCATGTGGGAGATGGGACGTCAGCGAGCCCCTTCCTCTGAGCCTCGGCTGCAGGCGGTGGACTCTCGGGGGCCCTGCCTGCCAGGAACCCTCAGGACTGTGACGGCGTCTCCGTGTGCCTTTCAGAACCAGCTGCTGACGAAAGGCATGGTGATCCTGAGGGACAAGATCCGCTTCTACGAGGGTAAGTGGCAGGCCCGTGTCCTGGGCCACGCTGCTTGCTGGTGTGGCTGCTGGTCATTGTGGCTAGGGCGGCACGACCGGTGTGCCCGCAGGGACCGTGGCACTGCCTGCCTCACCTGGGCCCCCGGGGCTCTGGGCCGGCCGTGTGGCTCTCCTGGTCAGAGGACTCAGAAGGGACAGAAATGATGCATCAGGGCAGGAGGGGACCTCGTCAGGGAGAGCATCTGCCCCTGACTTGCTGGAGCCCAGGATCCCTAGAGATGTCCGAGAGAAGGCTCCTGCCTCACCCACTGCCCACAGCAGCCTGGGAGAACTGCAGGATCTTCGAGGCCTGAGGGGAAGTGGCTCGAAGAGGCTGGAGCAGGCGGCTGACGCCTGGGTGGGAGCAGCTGATGGGGGCTCCTTGCTAGACATGCTGGGGACTTTTCTCTTTCAGTGCCCACCCCACCCCGAGAGGCCTGTGGGTCACTGTTCCATTGCGCAGTTGGGGAACAGTCAGACGATGGGCGGTTTGTCTAGCCGCACTACAAATGAGGGGAGGCGGGACTCAAACCCAGGCCAGCCTGACTCCAGTGCACATACCCTTTGCCTTGCGTGAGTCCCAGCTGGCTCTCTGCCTGGCTCAGGCCTCAGCAAGTAGGGGAGGGCCCTGACTGACCACCCTCTCTCCCCCAGACCCTGAGTCTCAGTGGGCCGGCCAGGTCCTAGCACCCTCTGGCTCCCAGTCTCTGTGGGCCCTGGGGCAACAACCAAAGCGTGTGCCTCCTGGGGAGAGATCAGTTTTGGGAGGACCCGGCTCAAACTGATACACCTTTTTTTTTTTAATGTTCACCTGAGGATATTTTTTCCATTACTCTTCAGAGAGTGGAAGGGAAAGAAAGAGAAGCATTGATATGAGGACACATCGATTGGTTGCCTCCCGCACGCACCCCAACTGGGGATCAAGCCGGCAACCGAGGTACATGCCCTTGGCTGGAATCGAACCCGGGACCCTTCAGTCCACAGGCTGATGCTCTAACCACTGAGCCAAAGCAGCTCAGGCCTGATACACCTTTGCTAAGGGCCTTCTGTGTGCCAGGCCTGTGCCAAGTGCAGGTTTCATGAATGTTTGTTGAGCACCTACTATGCGCTGGGCACTGGGCACATGCTTACTCTGCTAGACTCTGTCCTGACTCTACTGACTCACCGGATCCCCCAACAACCTTGTGAAGCAGGTACATTGTTGCAGCCACTGAACATAGGGGGAAACCGAGTCACAGTGGGGTTCAGTAACGTCCAGGTCACATGGCCGCTACATAGCAGCCTGGCTCCTGAGCCCACCCTCTCCTCTCCACTGCTCCAGATATCTCCCCAAGTCCTCACTCTGACCCTGGGATGAAGAGGTGTTAGTCTATTTTGTAGAGGAGACTGAGGCCTTAGAGGCCTGGGGTGCTCAGGATGAACTCTGAGCTGTGTGTCCCGTTCTATGCACACCCCCTCTGTGCGTATGAGTGGAAGCTGCTGAGGCAGGAGCCTGAGAAAGGCCATGAGAACCTCAGATGTGGAGGCACAGCCACCGGGGGTTCTGGGCGGGCTTCCTGGAGGAGGCAGCACCTAAGCCTGCAGGGCAGTGAGGATTTGGCACCTGGTGGAGACGCCCTCCCACACCCCTCTTCTGACTCGGCACATTCCAGTGGTGGCTGTGCCTCCCACCAGCTCCAGCCCAGGGGAGCTAGGATTGCCAGAGAAGGGGAGCTTTGTGTGGCTTGGTGGAGTCCTGCCCACAGTGGCCTTGTCCGCCAGGCCACCCAGCAGGGAGTGTCAGCCCCATCCAAACTCCCCAGGCCTTGGGGACAGGCTGAGAGCCCCAGGCTTGAGGGCAAAGGGCCTGGTCCAGTTCTCATCCAGCCACAGACATTTCCTTATGGCCTCAGTATCCCCGCCTTAGACTATAGAGTTCGTGGGGCTCCATCCACATGCTCAGTACGTGTCAGAACCCAGGTGTCCTCTGGGGACCTGGAAATGGAGGAGACCCGGGCCCTGCCTAGCAGGGCCTTACAGCCATTTGGGGACACAGACAAAGACTAGATGGTGACAGTCCAGTGTGCTGAATGTCAGGGCGAAGTCCTGGGAAGAATGGATTGGTTTCACATTAGCAGTCAGGGAGGGCTGCATGGAGACAGTGACCCTTGAGTAGAGCCTCAAAATGTAGTCTGTTCAGGACATCTGGCCTCCTTCAGTCCAGGCAGTGGGAACAGTAACCAGCCTCTACCCTGAGGGCAACCCCGAGACCCCCCCCTCTGCCTCCCACCCCAGGGTCCCAGGGAGAGCTCTTCATTGAGACTATTGCCTGTGCCCTGCCTTGTCCTCACCCACAGCTCTGATGGAAAGCGTGGTGACCCCCCTGGGTGGCCCTAAGCCCTCACCACCTGCTCCTCTCACTTGCCTCCCTGGAGGCCTTGAACATCGACTCCCAAGCAGAGTGATTCCTGAAAACGGGAAGCCTGGAAGCCAGCCTAGAGGTGGAGGCTCCTTCCCAGGACCCGTCCCAGGTTGTAGTTTGGTGGTCTCAGCACAGTGGCTCATAGGAGTGGACTCCAGCTGCAGCCACAATAACCCTGTGGTCATCGCTGTCCCTGGAGATCTCCCTGAGATGGCTGAGACCCGAGCTGACATCGTTCATTCTGGTCTCTGGGCCTCCCAGTCGGCCCTCAGCACTAATAAAAGGAAGATTGACCCGCCCCCAGGGCAGAACCAGCTGGGTCACTGCTGCTGCCTGGGTCCTGCTGAATGTCCCCAGGGACACAGCAGCCCAGTTGTTATGACAAAAGCCAGCACTTCCTGAGCACCTGCTTTTAGCCCTGTGCAAGTGGGCCAGTTACTGCACCCATTTTACAGAGAATGGCACTGAGGCTCCAGGTGCGGGACTCCCCTGGGGCCCCACAGCAAAGGTTCAACTTAGTGCAGCCCGTCATCCCTGAGAACCCCAGCACCCCCAGACTGAAGTCCCCAGCAGAGAGCTCTACCCAGGCGTGGACTCTGTGCTTTACATCTGCTTTCTGCCCCGGGGACTGGAGTGTCCTGAGCCCGGTGGACACTGGCATGGCCTGTGCCCAGGGCCACCCCGCAGCCAGCCTAGGGACTGAGCCGCCGCCTTCTTGCCGGCAATGCCGGGGACCTGAAGGGACCTTTATATTCAGACAGAGCCTCCGGGGCAGCAGGCACCCGCCTTTCCCGCCGCAGACCCAGGGAGGACCGGGAGCTGGCCGCTTGGCGGGGAGCCCCAACGCCCGCAGACGGCCGAGCAGAGGCCAGAACCCCCACCGCCAGGCGGGCTGGATGGGCCTCCCGGGGCGGCCCCGCCAGGCTCCCCGCCCAGAGCCCCAGCACCTATGCAGACCTGGGCTCTGCGGGGAGGGGAGTGGGGCCCGGAGCTTAAGCAGAGTGAGGAGGGAGCCCAGGGCTCTGGCCTGGCCCCCTCGTTCCCATGGAAACCTCCAGCGGTCAGGCGCGAGCAGTGCAGTCTGGGAGACTTGCCAGCTGGGGGCGAGCCCCCCCTCACCCAGAGATACCCACCACACCCCTGCTGGTGGCTGGTCTGGCTTCCAGGTGGGGGGTCGGCTCCTCCCGGCCCCAGCAGCCCTTCATCCTAACTCTGCTCTTCCTGATAGAAAGGCGGAGGGTTCAGCTCTGCATTTCCTGGGGGATCCCGGAGCCAGCCTGGTGGCACCTTAGCTGTTACCACCACCACTACCCCCCCCCCCCGGGGACTGGTCACCCTGAGGATAGCGCCGCTCCTTCCAGGACCAGCAGAAGTGCCAGCAAAGCTTGTCCAACTGCCCTCTTTCCACACATCTACTTTCGTGGTTCACACACCAAGGATGTCAGTCCAGCAAACCATCCTAAGGCAGCTTGGATAGCACCTCCTCCAGAAAGTCCTCCCTGCCTGACCCTCTCCACCTTCTCGCCTCCTCTCTTCTACCTGGGGATGTTGCCATGGTTAGACATGGTCTCCCTGGCTCCGCAGGTCCCATCTCAGGCAGGGACCCAGGCCCTTGAGAGAGACCTGAACCTCTGGGAAGGAGGCTCTGTCTCTTCAGTGGTCCACTGAGGTCACCCTTTGCCATCCTCCTGATTGCTGTTTAATGTCCTGCTTCCCTGTCCCTTAATGGGACTGGGACTGTTGGGGGCTCAGCTGGGTCTCCAGGGTCAGGCCTGGCACAGTCTAGGTGCTCTACCTGTTGGTGGCCAGGCTGGTGGGTGAGTGGAGGGAGGGAAGGCGGGGTGGGCGGGTGGGTGGATTCCTTAGCTCCTTGGCGGGTGGGTAGGTGAATCAGATGAGACGGGACATGAGCGGAAGCCCCTGTTGGGGGTGGGGGGGCACGTCCGTGCAGCTCTCGCCCCTGTGCGGGTCCAGCGCCCGTGCAGGCCTGGCGTGGGCAGGAGCGGGAACTAGCAGCCAGCACGCACCTGCACTTCCTCTGCACCAGGCCCTGTTTATGCTCAACATTTCGTCTCTTTGGCTCCGGGAGGTGGCCCTGGGACTGCCCCGTTTTGTTAACGTGGCGGCTGAGGCACAGAAAGGTTAAGCACCAGCTCTGGCCCACCCAGCTGCCCTGTGCTCTGTGCCCTTAACCTCAGGGCCCCACCCCAGGCACCTCCAGGACCCGGAACCCAGCTGGAGCTCCTGCATCCTGCTCACTGAGAGAGAGGACCTCTGACCTGGGGGGCAGGCGGGGCCTGCCATGCCCACTCGGGACAGGCCGTGACGGCTCCCTGTGCCCACAGGACAGAAGCTGCTGGACTCCCTGGCGGAGACCTGGGACTTCTTCTTCAGCGATGTGCTGCCCACGCTCCAGGCCATCTTCTACCCGGTGCAGGTGAGCAGCCCTGAGCCACGGGCCCCCCCAGGCCTGGGTGACAACCCAGACTGCCCCGCCGGGAGGGAGACGTGCCCTTCTGCCCCTTGATGCTCTTACGGGCACATTGTCCCTGGACCTCTCAGAACCTGCTTCCCACCCGCAAGAGGGCAATAAAGCAGCTCCTTCCTAAAGGCCCTACAAAGCCTGAGCAGCACGTAGTAGGCCCTGCCCGGTGCATAGTGGGGGCTCTGTGTGTGCCAGTAACCCTCTCCTTGCCCGTTACAGGTCAGTGGGTCCCCTCCCCTGTGTCTGGCCCCAGAACCTGAGGGGGGAAGCAGGCAAAGGCCCCCGTGACCGGCGGGCGGGTGGGCGCGGTGTTGTGTCCCCGCAGGGCAAGGAGCCGTCGGTGCGCCAGCTGGCCCTGCTGCACTTCCGCAACACCATCACCCTCAGCGTGAAGCTGGAGGACGCGCTGGCCCGCGCCCACGCCCGCGTGCCTCCCGCAATCGTGCAGATGCTGCTGGTGCTACAGGTGGGCACGCGGTGCGGCTCCCGGGGCAGAGCCGAGACGAGGGCCTGGGTCCCTGTGGGTCGCCAGTGGAGTCCTCAGGAGGAACCTGGGAGGGAGAGTGACGCGGGAGTGGACAGAGGAGCTGTGCAGAGACGGGTTCTGGAGAAGGCTGGCCTTGGCCTGATCCCACGGGCGCCCGGGAGTGTGACCAGGACCAGAGTTGTCCCTTGTGGGCAGGGTCTGGGCCTTTAAACCCCTCATCCGTCGGTCACTGGGGCTCTGGGCCGCCTTCCCCATGCCCCACAGTGGTCCTGACGTCTCTGGTGTGGGTGCCTTTCATCCGAACAGCAGCTCTGGGGAAGGGGCAGCTGCGAACTGCTGGCAGCCATGCTCCCAGCAGCAGGTGGGGGGTGAGTGGCCTGCCAGGGACGGGATCTGGTGGGCCACCGGCAGCCTCCGCTGCAGACTGGGCCTTTCTGCTCCATCCGGAGCCCTGGGCAGGCACAGCTCTACAGTTTGCTGGCTCTTCTCACTGCCCCGGGACCAGGGCAGGCACCGCCAGCAGTCCCGTTGCACAGGCAGGGAAGTAGCATCCCCGCCAGGAGCCTGCTTGCTTGCAGCTGACAAGGCCTCGCCCGAGTCTGACCAGCTCCAGAGCCCTGTTCATTGTTCCAAATCCCCTGTGCATGTGGAAACCCTGCTAAGTTGGGGTCTGTGAGGTTGGTCCTGGGGCCCAGGGCAGCCGGGGAAGATTCCAGAGCAAGGAAGGGCTGATGAATGTGGAGGTTGACGGGTCAGGGACTGCACTGCTGGGAGCTGCAGTCGTCCTCGCAGCTCCAGGGGTGCCAGGCCTGCCAAGCCAGGATTTTAAGGGCGTTCAGGTCAGACCTGGCTGGGTTGAAGCTGGGGTCCTTGTGGGACTTTGTCTCCCGAACCTCTTTTCTCGTCTGTGATGGAGTAAGACCGCCTACCTGGCAGGGCAGGGTTAGGGAAATGGAGAGAGGTCGGATGTAAAGCCCTCCGAGATGCCCCTGGAAGCAGGCACCATGCGGCTGAGATTTAGAGCCAAGAAATAAGGTCTCACCTTGATCCCATGAGCCCATCCTTGTGGGTGGCCAGGGTGGGGTGGTGCTGCCCCCTGGTGGCTGCTGTGTCTCATGCAGCTTCCTGGGCTTGGCCCCATTGCCACCCAGACTGTCCGTTTCCTTGTGGGTGGGACCCCAAAGCACAACCTTTTGCCGTTACCCCATCCCCCCAGTTGGCCTGCACTTCAAATGACCTTGCCCCAGCTCCCCAGTGAACTTGCCCCTACAGTTTTCAAGTCCCAGATGGGTCTGAAGTCACAGCTGCTGGTCAGCCTGTGTTGAGGACCTACTGTGTGCCCTGTGCTTCACCCGCAGAGTCACAGTGCCTTCTCACCAGGTCCCAAAAGCCAGGGAACAGCCATTCATCTGAGTGCACACAAATAATGCAGCCCCTGGGCCCCCATGTCCTCTCTGCAATGGGGAGCAGAAACTAGACTTTATAGGCAAGTTCTAGAAATGAAATGACATAAAGTTCAATGAAGCCCCAGCTCAGCTCAGCGGTGTCATCCTATTCCACATCCTATTCCATATCCTCTGCTGCTGGGGGCGGAGACAGGTCCAGGGAAACCTGAGGTCCTTTACATTCATCTGGGTGGCATAACAGGGCATCCAGTGAATCCCACCCCCTCCTTGTCCAAACACACTGGATCCATGGGGTCTGTAGTGATGTCCCTTTTTATTTCTATCGTAGTAATTTGTATGTGTCTCTTTTTTCTTAGTCTGGCTAGCGGCATATTGATTTTACTGATCTTTTCAAAGCACCAGCTTTTGATTTTGTCGATTCCTCTTCTCAGTGTCATTGATTTCTGCTCTGAATGTTAGGTTTTTCCCCTTTTGCTTACTTCAGACGTAATTTGCTCTTCTTTGTGTAGTTTCCTAAGGTGGAAGCTTAGGTGATTGATTTTTGATGTTTTACTTTTCTAATATATTCATTCAATGCTATAGATTTCCCTCTAAGCACTGCTCTTGGTGCATTTCATAAATTTGGATAAGTTATATTTTCATTTGGTTCAAAACCTTTTCAAATATTTCTTGAGATCTCTTCTTTGACTCGTGTTATTTTTTTCTTTTTAAAAAACATTTACCCATGAAACCTTTATTTTTAAATATATTTTTATTGATTTCAGAGAGAGGAAGGGAGAGGGAGAGGGAGAAACATCAATGAGGAGAGGAGTCATCGATCGGCTGCCCCCTGCACGCCCCCTACTGGGGACCGAGCCCACAGCCCGGTCATGTGTCCTGACCTGGAACCAAACTAGTGACCCCTCGGTGCACAGATGACGCTCAACTAACTGAACCACACCCGCCAGGGCATCCTTCCTTTCCTTTTAATCTACTTGTGTCTTCGTGGTTTAGGTGCGTTTCTTGAAGGGAGCCTAGAGTTGGGTTCTCTTTTTGTCTTCAACTGTCATCTACCATTACTCTCTGTGTATTTTGTCCCTTACGGACTGGCAGCCCCTGAAGAGCGATGTCATTCATTCATTCATTCATTCGTGTATCATTCATTCAGCAAGCACTAAGAGCCTGCTGTGTGCCAGACCTCTACGGAGGGCACTAGGGAACACAGAGCTTGTCCCCCAGATTGGCAAGACCCAGGCCATCCTGTGGGCAGCCCCATTTCTCAGGTAGAGATCCCTGCAAAGCCCAGGACAGGGGAGGGGTCGGGGAGGAGCTGGCTGAGACCTGTCAGGGGAAGCAGGTGGAGTGCAGGATGGGGAGGGGGCAGCTGTCAGGTGCATAGGCCTTAATGGCTGAGCTTGGATGTGGACCCGGGCCTAGCCCCATGGGGCAGCCTTTCCTGCCTGCAGTGCTCCATGGCGAGGGAGTGAGGGTGGGGGCTCC
Organism: Miniopterus natalensis; assembly: GCF_054644295.1. NCBI lineage: Eukaryota > Metazoa > Chordata > Mammalia > Chiroptera > Miniopteridae > Miniopterus > Miniopterus natalensis. The sequence goes on from NC_142082.1 coordinate 184,520,537, forward strand.
GGGTGAATGAGCTTTTCCCTGCAGGACTTCCAGGGCCTCTAGAAAGCCAGTGCTCAGGGGACTCTCCTGAGGGGGTGATTGCAGAATGCCCAGCCTCACGCGGCCACAGGGCCCTTTTCTACGGGACACCATGGTCACCCAGACCCCCAGCTGCCGTGGTCAGCCCCAGAGGGTGTCAGAGCAGGAGAGTGACTGAGAACCCAGCTTGAGAAGATAGGATGGGAGGATTGGTAGGCGCTGTCCTCGGGGCCGGGGCCCCGTGGGAGGGGGGTCAGGGTGCTCGTGGTGTCTTTGAGCTAAGCCCACTAGGTGAGGGAAATGGGGTATGCTGGGCAGTGACCCTCCACCTCTCCCTCTCGCAGGGCGTGCATGAGTCCCGGGGTGTGACCAAGGACTACCTGCGGCTGGAGACACTGATCCAGAAGGTGGTGTCGCCCTACCTGGGCACCTATGGCCTCTATTCCAGCGAGGGCTCTTTTACACACTCCTGCATCCTGGGTAAGAGTCGCCAGGGCCTGGGGTGGGAGTGGTTACCACTGGGCCCATCCAGCTCTACCGGGGCCCAGGCCATGTGCTAGGCCCTGGTCACACAGGTATCAGTCACCTGGGGACCCTCCATCAAGGGCCGAGGGGGACCCAGTGGGCAGACACCCAGAGGGTGATGTGACGTCTCTCCCGAGAGCCCAGCATCGTCTTTCGTGTCCCTGAGGAGGTCACATCTGTGCTCAGTCCTGAAAGTCAGGAGTTGGCCAGGCACATGCTAGAGCCCCAGAAATCCCAGCCCCTCTAGGGAATCCAGGAAAGAGACAGGGACGGGGCAGGTGCGCTGGCCTCCTGGGCTGCGTGGCGTGTCCGCAGAAGCCAGCCCACTGAGCACCTACTGTGCACCTGCGCCTGTTCTTGGTCCTGGGGCTTCAGTAGAGACCAAACCCCACCCTCATAGTCTCTCGTCCACCAGGGAAGACAGTCCCCAGATAAGTCCCCAAGGTGCCCTGTGCCCAGGCGATACAAGGGCCATGTACAGGGAGCTCAGGGAAGTCCAGGCTTGGAGGTGGCTGCTGAGCTGAAGGGCCGGGAGGAGCCAGGCCTGGGAGGAGGTGTAGGAGGAGCGTCCGGCCCCAGTGGGCAGCAGTGTAAGAGCTGCTCCAAGTGTCGCCCTCACCTAGAATGCCCCCCCCAACCTGCCGGTGTGAAACCTACCTGCCCGGCACATCTCAGCTCGGGCGGGGGCCTGGCGCCCGGAGAATGTTGAGGTGCCCAGGTTCCCTGTGGCCCTGGCTGACGGGACCCCCGCGGGGTGAGAAGGGAGCCTCGCCTCTGGTCCAGGAAGGGGCTCTGAGCCGCTCACCACTCTCCGCCCCCTGCCTGGTGACACTCTGTGGAACTGCATGGTCCTGAGTGGGAGTGGAAACCGGCCCCTATGTAGCCTCAGCCGCCCCTGGGGTCCTCTCCCATCCTGCAGGGGCTCCCAGGACACTCAGAATGAAACCCCCAGCCTTGACCTCACACCGAAGGGCCTCTTGTTAGCTGCCCTGCCATGGCACTTGCCTTTACCTGACTCGTGGACCACCCATAGGGTTTGTCACACACACGCACACACACTCTTAAGACCCAGCTGTGAGGACAGGGTGTGTGCTGCCCAGAGGAGCGCTGGTGCGGAGCACGTGCCGAGACTTGCTGACTTTGCACAGGTGGGGAGACAGGACAGCGCACTTAGCCCCCCAGCCCCACCTGCCTGTCCAGGCCGAGAGGCTGGGATTGAGGAGACAAGAGGCAGGAGCCTGCTTCCCTCTTCCCTGCCGGCCAGGCGGCCCCAGCAGGCTTGTGGCAGGTCTGGCCTTTCCTGTCACTGGCCTTCATGCAGAACCAGGTGCCCGGGTGGCGCTCACTGGAGGATCTGCCTGCATCTGGCAGAAGGCAGGGCCTGGAACACCCTGGTGCCTAGGTGTGCCCAGCGGCCGCCCGGTCTGAGTGCCCTGGCCTCTGGTGCCTGACGCCTGTCTGTCTGTCTGTCCACAGAGAAGCACTTCCTGCGCCGCTCCCGCTCCGGGGACATCCTGGCCAAGAACCCGGTGGTGCGCTCCAAGAGCTACAACACGCCGCTGCTGAACCCGGTGGCCGAGCACGAGGCGGAGGGCACGGCGGCCAATGGCACCGGCATCCGCAGACACTCGGTTTCCGAGATGACGTCCTGCCCCGATGCGCCCAGCCAGGGCCCCATGGGGGACTTTGCACCCTCCACGGGTCCCCAGTCCGGGCCCTGCCCCAGCAGACTGTACCCACCCACGCAGCCCCCGGAGCCGGGCCCCGCCGGCAGCTCCCCGCCCTCCTCCAGCCCCGAGAACCTGGTGGACCAGATCCTGGAGTCCGTGGACTCGGACTCCGAAGGCATCTTCATTGACTTTGGCCGGCGCAGTGGGTCTGGCGCCTCAGGGTTTGAGGGGGCCAGGGGTCGGCAGAGCATCGTGTGAGGGCCCCGGGTTTTTATGGAGCCCAAGAGCGTGCCTGTGTGTGTGTGCGTGCGTGCGTGCGTGTGATTTTTTTACTCTGTCCCGTCCAGTCCCCAGCCAGCCTCTGCCACTTTGGCTTCTCGGTCTTTGTTGGAGAAACCATCTCCTCCCCCGGCCCGGCCCCACTCCGTTCTGGGGGGTTCTGGGGTGTCTGCGTGGGCAGCTTCACCTGGCTCCTGCAGGTCACCAGGTGCACGGGCCAACCTCCGATGCGTGGAACGGGCATTGCCACCCCCTCTGCCCCCAGCCCGCCCCCACACGCCACTCCCAGACCCACACCCACGGAGACTGTGAACCTGGCCCCTTGGCCAGGCCCCAGAATGACCCTCAGACCCACCTGCCTCCTCCCCACTCACCACAGCACGACCTGCGGGCGACTCTGTCCCAGACCCTAGGAGCCACCTGCCCGCGCTTGGCAGGGTGGCTGTGGGTAGGAAGAGGGTGGAATAAAACTTGTCAACCCTGCTCCCAAGCGTGTCATGCCAGGGCCCCCTCGGAGACCTCAGGGCGCCTCGCGGGGCCTCCCCTCCCCACTGCTGGAGGGGCAGGTTCCTGTTCCCTGCTTTCTCGGTCCCGTCCTGACAGACGGACCCAGGGACCCGGAGGGAGGGGCCGGGGAACCCAACAGCCTCAAGAGCTGCTGGGACCCTAAGGGGTAGAGGCTGGTTCAGGTCATTGGCCCCGGACAAAGGAGTCTGAGCCCTGCCTGTGCCCTCCCCAGTGAACACGAGCCTGGAAGGAGACGGGACTCGCTTGGTGCCCCACCAGAGCCCTACTAGAGAGGGACACATGGGGAGGGACCTGTGACACCTGCTCTCCCCACCCCTGCAACTGTGTGGCCTCGACAGGTGGTGCCCCCCTTCTGCTATTGGATCCAGTTCCTGAACCTCGATGTGGGTCGGCTCCTGGCTTGTCCCCACAGTGGCACCGGTGGCATTGGCCAGGGTCTGGGCTGTCCAGTCCTACATTGAGACACATACATCCTCATGAAGGGGCACACGCCCCTGCCCACCGCTGGCGGGTTTCTTACACGGGGGGGGGGTCCCAGATCCTCTTGCCGCCTCCCACTGCCCAGAGCACCCTCCTCTGAGTGCCCTCTGGCCATGCAGGTCACCAGAGGCATCCACCTGCATTTGTATGGCCTGTGTCACGGTCTGCTGGGGGCTGGGACAGACACCACAGCCGGAGGGACCTGAGGAGAAGCTCATTCCCCGCAGTCTGGAAGCTGGGAGTCGGTCGGGCGCCAGCTCGGTCGGGTTCTGGGGAGGACCCTCCTCGGCTCATAGGCGGCCGTCTGCTCAGGACCTCGAGGTGGGGCACTCATCCTGTGCATCGGGCCCCACCCTTATGACCTCTCTTAACTTGAGAGACCCAGTCTCCAAATACTGCCACACTGGGGTGAGGGATTCAACATGGGATTTGGGGGGCACAGTTCCCTGCATGTGACTGGTGGATGATGAGCCCGTTCCTCAGGCAGCAAGACCCCCAGGCCTGTACTAGGAGCCAGAAGATGGTCTCCATGGAGGCAGGAGCCCAGCCAGGTCACCCCCGTGGAGAGGTGGCATTTAGGAAAACACTGGAGCCTTCCTGGTGCCCTTGACTGCACCTTCTCTGAGAGTTAATTTGTTTTGGGGGGTGCACCCTAAAATGCTCCTGGACCCAGGGTGTCCTCTGGAGTTCCTGCTCTGCTCCCGCTGGTTCCGTGTCTCGGAGGCTTTGGGGGAGGTACCACCAGGCGGGCTGTGGCCCAGGAATCACCGGTGGGAGGACATGTGCTCTGAGGGGAGACAGGAGGGTTCCCGACAGGTGGGGTGCTTCCTGCAGCCAAGGGAGCCCCCAGAGAAGGAAGGGAAGACTCACATAAGAGAGGAAGGCTAGGGGGTGGGCTGTGCCGGGGGAGACACCCTCTAAAGTTGTGACTTGTTTGTGATTTTCCATTTGACCATGAAAGTAATATTTGACCTATAGTTTAAAAGAACTGAATATTCCCCAAGAGAGCTGAAGGCAGGGCTTTGGAGAGAGACTTGTCCACACACGTTCACGGGAGCCGAAAGGTGGAAACACCCCAAGTGTCCATCAGCAGATGAGTGGGTGAGCAGAACGTGGGGTGGACATGCAATGCAATTTGATTCAGCCTTAAAAAGGGCCCGGCCGGGCGTGGCTCAGCGGTCGGGCATCGACCTAGGATCCAGGAGATCGCGGTTCGGTTCCCGGTCAGCGCACATGCCCGGGTTGCCGGCTCGGTCCCCAGTAGGGGGCGTGCAGGAGGCAGTGGATTGGTGACTCTCATCATTGATGTTTCTCTCTCTCTCCTCCTCCCTTCCTCTCTCTGAAATCAATAAAGATAAAAAAAAAAAAAAATTCTGCCCCATGCCACAACATAGCTGAACCTTGAGGACATTATTTTCAGTGAAATAAGCCAGGCACAGAAGGAGAAATCCTGTGTGATTCCGCTTACATGAGGTCCCCAGAGGAGTCAGATTCATAGCTATCTGCACCACGTCCCCGAGGGACTGACTGCTGCCGTGTGGGCCCCTCTGCTGAGGCACACGTGGAGGGGTCCTCCCAGCTTCCCAGCCGGGGGACTGTGGTCCTGAGCTCCAGGAGTGTCCGGCAGGGACAAGGGCAGTGGCCTCAGAGGTTCTGGGAGATGTGGGGAGGCTGCTGGGCAGAAGACATCAATCCAGGATGCCATGGAACAGACTCCAGGTAAGCCCCCAAAATCATGATGCTATGCTCCTTGCCTCCTGAGCACACGACAGGCCTGCACGTCCTGGTCCCTTGGTGGCTGGTGGGGCCCTGTGACCAGCTCTGGCCAATGAGTGCTGAGCAGAAGGGCCTTGTGGCCCTTTGGAGCCGGAGCATTTCATTGCCAGGCAGAGACACTGCCCCCCTCCCAAACTCGTCGGCCCTGTTCATGGTGATAGGCATGTTCCAGATGGGACTGCTCCAGGTGGTAGGGAGCGGGGGGCTGCAGATGTGTCATGAGTGGGGAGACCTAAGTCAGTGTCAGCCCCTGAGACTGGGGGATGTTTGTTACTGCAGCATAACCTGTCTTGATCTGACTAATACACTCTCTCAAATACTGTAGAGGAAGATGGTCCGTGAGTGGGAGAAGGCTGCTCCTGGGACGTCACATTTTCGATGTTTGTGTGTATGGCATGCCCCTCGAGGGCAGAGCCAGGACCCTGGGGTCTCACCCTGAATCGGTCACTTACCTGCCGTGTGGCATTGGGCAAGTCACCCATCCTCAGTTTCTCCATCTGCAACAAGGGCCTTGCAGACATAAAGTTCTGCGTTGGTGATGTGCCCCTGCTCATCCGTTGCCCCCTGTGGACGCACCCAGGGCAGCGCTGGCTGCAGGACCGTAAGCTCCTCCATAGCAGGCGTCTCTGAGGAAGCGGCTCCGCACAGGTGACGGTGTGTTGGGCAAACAAGCACTTCATGGCTTTCGACCTGAAGGTGATAACGGCTTGGTAATACACTGATGGTGTCACCGCAAGAACACTTCTCTCGCTGACTGATGTGTTTGCAGAGCTCAGACGGCCTCGCCCGGCCGTAACACGCTGTGAAAATGTGAAATGTCGGGAACATCATCACGGGAAGGATTTCTCATCTGACATTTCTCTCTTCACTGCGAGGAATTATGTGGGCCCGTGTTTGGAAGGGGAGGAGGGGCCGGGTCGCATTAAAAAAAAAAAGATTGTGGGCCCTGGCTGGTGACTCCGTTGGTTACACCGCCTTCCCAATCCAGGAAGGTTGCGGGTCCGATCTCCAGTCAGGGCACATACAAGAATCAGATGGGTGGATGGGTGGAGCAACAAACCCATGCTTCTCCCTCTCTCCCTCTCTCAAAAAATCAATCAAAAATTTTTAAAAGGCGCAAGGGGCCAGAGGACAGGACAAGTGTCCCACCCTGATGTCAAATAGGGGAGCAAGGGCATGGCCTGCTCAGGTGCCAATCGAAACGGCTTCAAGATTAGGTCCAGACAATCCCCAAAGCATCTGGAGCAGGCATGGGGGCGGACGCGGTGTGCAGTCGGTGCTAACAACCAACTGCATTCGCTCGAAACGGGCCGGCCCGTGAGGGGAAACCTGGCCGGGGGGCTTGGCTGGCCCATGAGGGGAAACCAGGCCCACGAGGGGAAACCAGGCCGGGGGGCCTGGCCCACTAGCGGCAGCGCAAGCCCCTGCCCTCTCGGGGTCTCAGGTCCCCGCCCCTGGCAAGGGTTGGAATGTGATCTCCCGGCCACTTCTGGCCCAAGCCGGCTGTCACACCAGCCCTACGCTGGGAAATTTTGCTTTCGTGGCTTCAATATGGTTTGAAGTGAACAAAGTCTGGGCTCAGCAGCTGGCAGGGAGAGTTAGTTTGGGAGGAAACAAAGGAGAAGCCTAAGGCCTGGGCCGGGACCTGCGTTTCTTCCTTCCTCCCAGCTCTCCACCCCCGGCGCTTATTAATGCGGCCCCGGCTGCTTGGGGAGAACCTACCCTCCGACTTCATAAAGATGGGCGAGCGCAAGTTTAATAAAGCTGGGGACAAACGGCTCGGAGGGCAGTCCCTCGCTCTGCACCGGTCCTCCTCTCCTGCTGTCGCTAAGGGCTGGAAACGCAAGGAGCTATTGTTACCGCGACAAAGGGAACGGACTGACTGGCGGCCGCTGACTGCCCGAGCTTGGGGGGGCAGGAGAGGGGACCCGAGAGGAGCCGCCTGGGCTTGGCGGCCCTTTCTGTTTCTGCGTCCTCTTACCATGAGCGGGGCCCACCTGCGTCCCTGTGCCCGCAATCGCTGCGCGTTGCTGCTTTGCTTCCTGTATTTTAACATCACTCAGCTGTGGCCGTGGAATCTGTATGAGCTTCCCACAAAACACAAAACACAAAAGCGAGGAGAGCCGCCCCCGCCCCCCACTTCTGCTAATACCAAGAAATGACGACGCCGGCCGGGGACCAGCTGGGGGTGTCCATGCAGAGTGCTTTTTACAAACAGAAAACGTGCCAATTGTCCCCCTTTCTCGAGAGACAGACAGTGATGATTTAAAAAGAGATGTTTACACTCCACAAACGGGAAGGAGAACCCGGTACAAAGCTCCCGACGAAACCCATCAAGTGAGTTTCCGAGAAGGGCTTTGACCGAGAGAGGGGCCTGGTTCCTGGTCCACCCAGAGGCTCAGGTTTACGTGTGTGTTCAGTTAGCCCCACAGTGCCCTCGGCCTTGTCGCCAACCCGAGTCCTTTGGAAGCAGGAGGTGCTAAGTAATAAACACCGTGCAAGCGTGCCCTGCGGGTTCAACAGCCTCCGCGAGGAAAAGGCGGGTGCGTGGATGGTGATAGACACGCGCTCCGTCGGATGGGTTGGGGATAACGCCTGCGATGCCCCGGGCCCGGGGCTAAGCCCTGAGGGACACTGCCGCGAGCAAACGAACAGCCTCGTGGCTCTGGCCCTCCGTGGAATGGTAACGACTAGTGTTTAGAGCCAGGCATGGGCCCCATTGCTTCTAACCCGTGTTCACTTACTCCGTGGTTATCGCTGGTGAAGCTGATTCTTAACTTTGGGGAAGATAAAGGTTTGGTCTGACTTCCTCCTGGTCCCTGGAATGATCATGCGTCTCAGGATTAGCCAGTTAGATGCCTTCCCTGAGATTTTTTTCTGCTACTATCGGGACAGAAAGTCTTCACACTTTGTTTAAAAGGTATAAGGACATTTTATCATGCGATACTTTGTAAGAAATAGAAAGCGCAAACCAGATTAAGCAAGAAGAGAATTTATTCGGCACAGTTAATGAGAAAGTCCGGAGATAGAGCCAGTCTCAGGGCGGGTTTGATCTAGGGGCTCTGCCATGTCACCAAGGACCCGGTTCCTTGTCGCTTTGGCTTCACCCTAAGCCTAGATCTCTTTGTGGTCACAGGGCGTCTGCCTGGTGTCCCTAGTGCTCCAGGCTCCCTCATCTAGAGGAAAGGAGGGAGCAGGACGGGTTCCCCCCAACCTGCCAGGGAAGGTCCAGCAGCACGTGCCTCACACCCACGGCCTGGCCTGAGCTGCTCCCTGTGGCCCGATGAGCACCCGCGTGATTGGCTCAGGCCCGGGGTGAGGTCTGCGAGGAGTTGAGAAGAAACCTTCATCCAATCAACGCCCCCGAACGTGGGCACGGCGGGGATCCCACCCCTGGCCCTGAAGCCGTTGGGGGAGCATCTGTTGAAAGGCTGTTTCCTCCCAACTCCTCGCAGGTCTCACTCTGCAGGTCCCTCAAGTGGGGAACCCGGTGGGCAAGGGGAGGGCCTGCCCCACGCGTGGGTGCGGCGCCCAAGGCCGGCGGGACTCGGGGCCCCTCGCGCGCCCAGGGCCGGGCTTCCGAGCTCCGCCCCCTTCCCCGCCCACGGGGCGGAGCCACCCGCCCCGTCCCCTACCCGTCCCCCCGGGGAGACTCAGCGGGACCCCGGGGCGCCCAGGGCTCGAGGGAAATGCTCGGGGGCGGGGCGGGGGCGGGGCGGGGGCCACGTCCGGGGCGGGGCGGGGCGGGGCGGGGCGGGGCGGGGCGGGGGGGCGGTCCCGCGCGGGGCCACGTCCGGGGCGGGGCCAGGTGAGCGGGCGGGGCCGAGCGCAGGTGCCGGGCAGAGCGCAGGTGCCGGGCCGAGCGCAGGTGCCGGGCCGAGCGCAGGTGCCGGGCCGAGCGCAGGTGCGGCGCCCGCGGGCTGCACCAGGTGAGCCGGGCGTCGGGCGGGGGGAGCCCGCGGTGCCCGGGTGGCGACGTCGCGCGCACTGGAGGCTGTGAGCCGGGCGGACCGCGCGCCCTGCGCAGGTGGGCGAGGCGGGCGCGCGGGGCGCGGGGCGGGGACCGGCGCCCACCCTGGTTTTCCAGGAGCCGCGCCCCTCCCCTCCGCTCCCCTCCGCTCCCCCCACCCCGCTCCCTCCCTGCCCAGGCTTCTCTCCCGGGGGTCTCGCGTTGGGGTCGGG